>NC_092500.1:129710802-130028302 GCF_047511675.1 Marmota flaviventris | reverse complement strand
TAATGTTTGTGCCTTGAGATATTGAATTTATATTCTGAACAACTACACCTCCATCTTTAGAAGAATTTCAATCTAGTACAGTTTCTACTGATGTCTACCATTTTTATATCATTATAAAGTTGAAAAATTATGAACTGAATCATTGTAAAATGGGGACCATCTGTATATGGTTCTTGAATACCTTGATATTCAAGAATTATTTATAATATATATTTTGTTTGGTAACTTTCTCCTTTTTAAAAAAAAATCACAATACCTAAAATACTACTAAATTGTTTATTCTTTATTATGGTTAGATATTAGGTGTTCCCCCAAACCTCATGTGTGAGATAGTACAAGAAAGTTTAGAAGTGAAATGATGAGAGCCTTAACCCAATCAGTGAATTAATCTCCTGATAGAGATTAATTGAGTGGTAACTCTAAAGGCAGGTAGGGTATGGCTGGAGGAAGGGGTTATCAGGGGCATATATTTTATATCTAGTAAGTGGTGTCTTTCTCATTGCTTCTTAGTGGCCATGTCCTGACCTGCTTTCCTCTACCATACCTTTCTGCCATGATGTTCTGCCTCACCTTGGATCCAAAGGAATGGGGTCAGCCATCTGCGGACTGAGACCTCTGAAACAGTTAGCCCCAAATAAACTTTTCCTCCTTAAAATTGTTATTGTCAGGTCTTTTAGTCAGACCAGTGAAAAAGTTGACTAAAACAGTCTTCAAAAAAATGTTTGGTCTTGACTAGAACTTCTATGTTCAATATTGATGAATTTAATTTCTCCATAAAACAAAAAATATTATCACAAATTAGAAGTATTAAAATAAAATGTCTTTGTGTTTCCCATGAACAACAACAACAATAAAACCCCATTCTCCACAGCAATGATTGGACATAGTAAGCAAAGGCATTGTTTAGTTTGATAATATGAATAATCAATGTAACAAATATTAAAATTACCTCTTCTAATATTAAAATATACTTCTTATGTTTAATAACTGGTAGCTGTTTAACACAAAGGGAAGATGGTGTGGGCAAGCACTTCAAGAGCAGTGATCTTTTTTCCTTAACATTTAGTAGAAATTTTACCTGTAAGATTTAAATGTTCATTCTCTCAAGCTATGTGCATCTAGTAAGAGAAGAGAAACATCTGCATATGAAAATACAAGTCATAATAAATGTTTATAAAGGATTCTAAAGATCTATTCCCACACTGAGAAGGGTTAAATATTCTAAAGTCAGATTTGAAGGAAGGAGAATGACATTCTTAATGGGATGTAAGTGAGCTAAGGTTTATGCTTCAGCTTTCCAGGGACTTGTGCATTGTCATGCTCCTTGTGCCTCCCCACTTCTAAACCATGCACTTGCTTTCATTAGATTATTATGTTTTGCCTTCTTCTTCCCATGGGCATTTAGGACTCAGAATTTTCTAAATCCTGAGGTTTTTGTTTGCAGGCTGTGGTCTACCTCAGTACTTCCAATTCTCTAATATGGCTTTAAGTGTGAGTCATTTCTTTACTGAAGGTGAGATCTGTAGAAGAGAAGGATCCCAAGAGTGAGAGGCTGCAGATCAAACAAAATTTTCCAGAGTGTGCATCTTCTTTTTGCAAGGTCAGTGTTCTGAACGTCTCTGGTAAGTTTCAAATGCCTGATAAAGGTATCACTGAATCAGGTTTAGTTTAAGCAGTCCTGGAAGGATCAGACAGAGGACTTACATAGAGGTAAAGGATAATTTGGAAGGAAAGTCTGTTGGATAGTTTTCTCTTAAATTTTCTGTGAACATAATCATTGTCAAAGTCTGGGTTGAATGCATGAGCTTAAAGTTGATTTATGAAGCAGTTTCAAAGTAAAAACTGTAATAATAATGGGTAATTTCAGAATATATATATCAAGATGGGTGTTGTGTGGTGACTCAGTGATAAAATTAAGCTTGTAACATAACAATTATTAAGTGTTTCTGGTCATTCTTTATTTAACAAGATATAATTTTCTGGCTCTTTCAAGAGAGACAAAATTTGGGATATGTCAGGAAACAACAGATCAATGAAAAATCCAGACGACTTTGTGAAAAATGAAGAGCAAGGGGAGAAAATTAAAAAAAAAAAAAAAAAACATTAGTAGGGGAGAAAATTTTAAAAAAATAGTTTGATCATAGTTAGGGAAACATTATCAATAACTTAGTCTATAACAAGGCAAATGGTTGAAAACAGGATAAACAGGAACAAATCCTTATTTTGAAATTAGAACAGGTTTATTAGGAGAAATGGATAAGTTCAGCAATACTGAATCAGACATTATGAAGAAGTAACTAAAATATTGATTCTGGAGACATGGGGTTTAGAAGTTTGCCACATAAAAATGGTAAAATAGATTTATTTTTCTCTTAGAGCTTACAGTTTCTTAAAAGAGAGCTGAGAAGAAGCTACAGAATCTTAGTCTAGCCTAGTGAATTGAACATACATGCTGGAGAGAAAATAAACCACCATATGAAGAATCAGTCCTATAGTAACCTGTTGAGTGATCTTGAATAACTTATTTATGCTTGATAACTTTTTTTAATCTATAAAATACAATAAATAGTTGGAATAGGTGATTTTCAGTGACTTTGCATCTCTGAAATCATGAATCTACTTGTATGTAATAACTTTGTATTGTGATATAACTTTATTCCTGGAAAGGTAAATTATTGTGCTCTGAGACATTTGATTTTGAAAACTAGGATAGAATTGGTATGAAAGGATCCAGAGGAACCGAAAATGGAAAAAAGAAAGTGATATCTTAGGAGAAAGCCTTTTTCTGGGTAACGTGGCACTTCCTCTCAGTGGGAGTAAAGGGCATTCCCCGACTCCTTGGAGGCCAGCCAGGATGTAGCTTAAGCCAATATGATAGTGTTAGCAGTGATGTGCAGGGAACTGAATTGCTGGGGTCAATTTCCAGAAGCAAATAGATTACAAAACAACACTGGGTAGCTTTAACACATCTCTCTCACCATTGGGTAGATCTTCCAAATAAAAGCTAAACAAAGAAACTATAGAACTCAATAATATAATCAATGATTTAGACTTAACATATATAGAGTATTTAATCCATTATCAAGGGAATTCACCTTACAGAAGCACATGAATCCTTCTCTAAAATGCACCTTATATTACACCACAAAGTAACTCCCATCAAATACAAAAAAAAAAAAAAAAAGATAAAGATACTACCCTGTGTTCTAGCAGATCATAATGGAATGAAACTAGAAATCAATGATATGAGAAACAATTTTCTGTGTCTGAGAAGAAACTTTTTAGTTTGAATTCATCCCATTTTTTTTATTCTTGACTTTATTTCTTGCACTTTAGAAGTCTTGTTGAAGAAGTATGGGCTTAATCTGATGAGATGAAGATTTGGGCCTACTTCTTTTTCTATTAGGTGCAGGGTCTCTGGTGTAATTCCTAGGTCCTTGATCCACTTGGAGTTGAGTTTTGTGCATGAGATAGGAGTTTAATTTCATTTTGCTACATATGGATTTCCAGTTTTCACAGTACCATTTTTTGAAGAGGCTATCCTTTCTCCAATGTATGTTTTTGGTGCCTTTGTCTAGTATGAGACAGGATAAGATAACAGTATTTATGTAGGTTGGTCTCTATATCCTCTATTCTGTATCATTGGTCTACATGTCTATTTTGGTGCCAATATCATGCTGTTTTTGTTACTATTGCTCTGTAGTATAGGTTAATGTCTGGTATTATGATGCCTCCTGTTTCACTACACCATCTCTCTCACCATTGGGTAGATCTTTCAATCTCTACTGGGTCTCTTATTTTTCCAAATAAATTCATGATTTCTTTTTCTAGTTCCACAAGGATGTCATTGGGATTTTAATAGGAATTACCTTAAATCTATAGGACAGTTTTGGTAGTATGGTCATTTTGACAATATTAACTCTGCCTATCCAAGAGCATGAGAGATCTTTCCATCTTCTAAGTTATTCTACAATATCCTTCTTTAGTGTTCTGTAGTTTTCTTTATAGAGTTTTTTCACCTCTTTTGTTAGACTGATTCCCAAGTATTTTATATTTTATGAGGCTATTTTAAATGGGGTAGTTTCCCTAATTTCTCTTTCAATGGATTCATCACTTATGTATAGAAATACATTTGATTTATGGGTATTGATTTTATATCCTGCTACTTTGCTGAATTCATTTCTAGAAGTTTTCTAGTGGAATTTTTGGATCTTATAAATATAAAATTATGTCCTCTGCAATGAGTGATAGTTTGAGTTCTTCTTTTCCTATGCACATCCCTTTAATTTCTTTTGTCTGTCTGATTGCTCTGGCTAGAATTTCAAGAACTATGTTGAATAGAAGTGGTGAAAGAGGGTATCCCTGTCTTGTTCTAGTTTTTAGAGGGAATACTTCCAATTTTTCTTCATTTAGAAGAATGTTGGCCTTGGGCTTAGCATAGATAGCTTTTACAATGTGAAGGTATGATCCTATTATTCCTAGTTTCTCTTGTGTTTTGAAGATGAAGAGGTGCTGTATTTTACCAAATGCTTTTTCAGCATCTTTAGAGGTAATCATGATTCTTGTCTTTAAGTCTATTGATGTGATGTTTTACATTTATTGATTTCTGTATGTTAAATCAACCTTGCATCCTTGGGATGAACCCCACTTGATTGTGGTGCACTATCTTTTAAAAATGTTTTTGTATGCAATTGGCCAGGATTTTATTGAGAATTTTTGCATCAGAGATATTGGTCTGAAGTTTTCTTTCCTTGATGTGTCTTTGTCTGGTTTTGGAATCAGGTTAATGCTAGCCTCATAGAATGAATTTGAAAGGGATCCTTCCTTTTATATTTCATAGAATAATTTGGGGAATATTGGTATTAGTTCCTTTTGGAAGGTCTTGTAGAACTTTGCTCAGAATCCGTCTGATCCTGGGGCTTTCTTGGTAGGCTTTAGATGGCATCTTCTATTTCCTTGCTTGAAATTGATCTGTTTAAATTGTGTATGCCCTCCTTACTCAATTTGGGTAGATCTTATGTTTCTAGAAATTTGTTGATGTCATTGAGATTTTCTATTTTATTGGAGTATATTTTTTTCAAAATAGTTTCTAATTGTCTTCTGTATTTCAGTAGTGTCATTGTGATTTTTTTCATCATGAATTTTAGTAATTTGAGTTTTCTCTCTCCTTCTCTTCCTTAGCGTGACTAAGAGTTTATCACTTTTATTTATTTTTTCAAAGAACCAACTTTTTTTGTCAGTTTTTTCAATTGTTTATTTTGTTTCAGTTTCATTGATTTCAGCTCTGATTTTAATTATTTCCTGTCTTCTACTAGTTTTGGTGTTGATTTGTTCTTCTTTTTCTAAGGCTTTGAAATGTAATATTAGGTCATTTATTTGTTGACTTTTTATTATTTTAATAAATGAGTGCAATTCAATGAACTTTCCTTTAGCACTGCCTTCATAGTATCCCAGAGAATTTGATATGTTGTAGCGGTGTTCTCATTTACTTCTAAGATTTTTTTTTTATCTCTTCCTTGATGTCTCTGCTATCCAAGGCTCATATTGAGGTGAAAAGAGAACTTATTGTATAGGAGCAAATTTTTACCACACATAGATCAGATAAAGCATATACGTCCAGGATATATAAATAACTCATAAAACTTAATACCAAAAACCAAACAATCCAATTAATAAATGGGCTAGGAAACTAAACAGACACTTCTCAGAAGAAGATACACAATCAATCAACAAATATATGAAAAAGTGTTCGACATCTTTAGTAATTATAGAAATGCAAATGAAAACTACTCTAAGATATCATCTCACCCTGTCAGAATGGCAGTTATCAAGAATACAAGTAATAATACGTGTTGGAGAGGATGTGGAGAAAAAGGTACACTCATACATTGCTGGTGGGACTACAAATTGGGGCAACCACTTTGTAAAACAGTGTGGAGATTCCTCAAAAAACTTGAATGAAACCACCATTTTTGACCCAACTATGCCACTCCTCAATCTGTACCCAAAGGAATTAAAATCAACATACTATAGTGACATAGCCACACCAATGTTTATAGCAGCTGAATTCACAATAGCTTAAGTGTGGAACCAATCTAGATGCCCATCAATAGATGAATGGATAAAGAAACTATGGTGTATATACACAATGGAATATTACTCAGCATTAAAAGAGAATAAAATTATGGCATTTGCAGGTAAATGGATGGAGTTGGAGAAATAAGCCAATCCCAAAACACTAGATATTTTCTCTGATTAGTGGATGCTGGTCTGTGATGGGGAGGGGGCATGGGAAGAATGAAGGAACTTTGGATTGGGCAAAGGGGAGGGTGGTATGGGATTATAAGGGTATGAAAGATGGTGGAATGAGACAGACATCATTACCCTAGGTACATGTATGATTGCATCTCTACACCATAAACAACCAGAGAATTGAATTGTTGCACTCTATTTGTGTACAATGAATTGAGATGCATTCTACTGTCTTGTACAACTAAGTAGAACAAATTAATTTTTTTTTTTTAAGTGTGAAGAAGCTGCCCATACTTGCTTCCTCCAGGGTAGATTGCTCTGTCCAAGAGGCCCAGATAGTTGTAAAATGGGGAAGAAGTCATACTCTTGAATAAAGGATCTGCATGTTTTAATATCTAAACTTAGACTTGATTTTATTATCTAAATAGACTAGAAAGTATTTGATAAAAGAGTCATGGAGCTGCCTTTTTCTTTTTCTGAGTCATGGAAATCTAATTTCAATAAGCTAAAATAAAAGGGCATAAGAATATGAAATAAAGTTACTTTATGAAAACAAAATTTAAATATATATATATATATATATATATATATATATATATATATATATATCTCCTAGTATAGACCTAAATGTATATGTCAATCACTTGATGTACTTTCTTTATGCAGCCAAAAGATACTGTAATATGAGACATAGGAGATGGCTGCCAGCCTAAGACAATCAATGTTTTCCAATATTTTTTTTTATTTTTTTGCAAATAGGAGGCACACTCTACAATAAAGAAAAAACGTACAGTACAGTAGATAGATAAAACAGTAGCATGGTCATTTGTTATCGTTATCAAGTACAATGTACTTCCATGCAATTTCCCTTTTCTATCCCTTTCCCTCCCACCTCATGTCTCTGTTTAATGTTAGTCTTTTCCTCCTGCTCTTCCTCCCTGCTCTGTTCTTAGTTGCTCTCATTAAATCAAAGAAGACATTTGGCATTTGTTTTTTAGGGATTGGCTAGCTTCACTTATCATAATCTGCTCTAGTGCCATCCATTTCCCTGCAAATTCCATGATTTTGTCAGTTTTTAGTGCTGCGTAATACTCCATTGTGTATAAATGCCACATTTTTTTTTATCCATTCATCTATTGAAGGGCATCTGGGTTGGTTTCACAGTCTAGCTATTGTGAATTGTGCTGCTATGAACATCGATGTGGCAGTATCCCTGTAGTATGCTCTTTTAAGGTCTTCAGGGAATAGTCCGAGAAGGGCAATAGCTGGGTCAAATGTTGGTTCCATTCCCAGCTTTCCCAGGAATCTCCATACTGCTTTCCAAATTGGCTGCACCAATTTGCAGTCCCACCAGCAATGTACAAGTGTTCCCTTTTCCCCACATCCTCTCCAGCACTTGTTGTTGTTTGACTTCAGAATGGCTGCCAATCTTACTGGAGTGAGATGGTATCTTAGGGTGGTTTTGATTTGCATTTCTTTGACTGCTAGAGATGGTGAGCATTTTTTCATGTACTTGTTGATTGATTGTATGTCCTCCTCTGAGAAGTGTCTGTTCAGGTCTTTGGCCCATTTGTTGATTGGGTTATTTGTTTTCTTATTGTTTAATTTTTTGAGTTCTTTGTATACTCTGGATATTAGGGCTCTATCTGAAGTGTGAGGAGATTAGGGCTCTATCTGAAGTGTGAGGAGTAAAAATTTGTTCCCAGGATGTAGGCTCCCTATTTACTTCTCTTATTGTTTCTCTTGCTGAGAAAAAACTTTTTAGTTTGAGTAAGTCCCATTTGTTGATTCTAGTTATTAACTCTTGTGCTATGGGTGTCCTATTAAGGAATTGCATGGAAATGGAAGGAGACCCTCATTGTTACACAAAATTACATATAAGAGGTTGTGAGGGGAATGGGGAAAAAAACAAGGAGAGAAATGAATTGTAGTAGATGGGGTAGAGAGAGAAGATGGGAGGGGAGGGGAGGGGGGATAATAGAAGATAGGAAAGGTAGCAGAATACAACAGTCACGAATATGGCATCATGTAAAAATGTGGATGTGCAACCGATGTGATTCTGCAATCTGTAATTGGGGTAAAAATGGGAGTTCATAACCCACTTGAATCTAATGTATGAAATATGATATGTCAAGAGCTTTGTAATGTTTTGAACAACCAATAAAAAAAGACATAGATTAGCAGAGAGAATTTAAAAAAATAAGACTCAACAATATGCTCCCTCCAATAAACTCATCTCTTAGAAAAAGACATTCACAGACTGAAGGTGAAGGGTTGGGAAAAATAAAAAATAATACCACTCACATGGTCTCCGGGAGCAAGCAGGGGTTTCCATTCTCATATCAAATAAGGTAGACTTCAAACTAAAGTCAATCAAAAAGGATAAAGAAGGACATTACATACTGCTCAAGGGAACCATACACCATCAAGACTTAACAATTACAAATATATATGCCTCAAATAATGGAGCAGCTATGTTCATCAAACACCTTCTCAAGTTCAGGAGTCCAATAGGAAAAAAAAAAAAGAAAAAAAAAGTACAATGTACTATACCTAATTGTATGTGCTGTGTTTTATATATACACCTGGCAGTGCAGTAGGTTTGTTTACACCAATCTTACCACAAATATGTGAGTGATGTGTTGCACTATGACATTAAGATGGTTACAACATTACTTGACAATAAGAACTTTTTAGTATTATGAATTTGTAGCATTGTATATGAGGTTATCCTTGACCAAAATATGGACAATGGTACTTGGTATGGTGACAGGTTTTAATAGTAGTCATTCTGATACCTATGTTGTGATTTCCAAATGTGCTTTTCATTTGCATTTTATTAAGGACTAGTGATGATAAGTGTTTTTATAAGTAAAATTTCACACCCATGTATCTTCTTCAGAATATATCTGTTCAATATTTTTGCTCATAACTTTTATTGAGTCATTAATTTTCCTGTTAACTATTGAGAATCCATTATACATTCTGGACACAAGTTCTTTACCAGATATTTGGTTTGCAAATATTTTCATCCAGTCTCTAGCTTGTTTTTTCATTTTGTTAACATTATCTTTTGAAGAGAAAAAGTAATTACTTTTTAGAAAATATACTTCTATTCTAGAAGTTTTAGAGTTTTTGGTTTTATATTTCTGTGATCAATTTTGAATAAATTGTGCTAATGGATTGAAGTATGGATTGAAATCATTTTTTGAGCATGAATATATTCAATTATTCCAGTATCATTTATCAAATGATTATCATTTTTGTGTTCTTAACAAAATCCCATGTCCACATATGTATGGATTTATTTCTGTACTATTTGTCTATTTTTACAGAAGCACCTTGCAATATTGATAATTACAGCTTTATAATAAATCTTTAAACCAAGTAACATTGTTCATGGACTTAATTCTTTTAAAATTTGTTTTCCATTGCATTTTTTTTTATATATTTTAAGTTTAATTTTATTTATTTATTTTTTAATTTTTTATTGTTGGCTGTTCAAAACATTACATAGTTCTTGATATATCATATTTCACACTTTGATTCAAGTGGGTTATGAGCTCCCATTTTTACCCCATATACAGATTGCAGAATTACATCAGTTACACATCCATTGATTTACATATTGCCATACTAGTGTTGCATTTTCATATGAATTTTAGAAATGGGTTTCCAACATATGTCAAAATGCAAAATAATGAGAAGAAAGTCCTGGGAAGGTATTTTCCTGGGATTGTGATGAATCTGTAGGTTAATTTGGGTAGAATTACAGCTAAAAAATATGTGTTTTCTGACTCATGAAAAAATATCACTCTCCATTTATTTATGTCTACAATTTCTGTCTCATTTTTGTGTAGTCTTTAGTTTATATATTTATCCACAAGTATTTAATATTTTATAATAGTGTAAATTATATTTTATGTTATAAAATTTCTATATATTGATTTTGATCTTGAATCTTATGTTATTTTAGACATACCAGTAATGAAGATCTGATTAATCTTTTATAGGAAATACTATATCTTCCAATATTACCATGCAGTCACAAGAAGCTCCAAGACAGAATATAAGATTTTATATGTCTAAAATCATCATCCTTGTCTTCTGTTCGGTGATTCTAATAACTGTGCTAGCCACAGTTTTAACAGGTGAGTTGCATATTTCTCAAATATACTCATGTAAACTCTGCTATGAAATATTTTATTATTTATAAATTTCTCATATTTGTCAAGAACAAGGGATGATTTCAGACCAAACTTAGGGACTTTTTACATACACTCCTCATCCTATGATGGGTTTATGTCCTGATAAATGCATTTTAAGTTGAAAATACCTTATACAAAATATGAACTTAATATACCTAACTTATAAACATCATAGCTTAGCAACACAGTCACTGTAGAGTGTTCACATTTGCTCTGGTAACTCTTGTGGTTGATTTGGAGTTATGGTTCACTGCTGCTGCTAAGCATAGCAAAAGAGTATCATAACCACAAATCACTAACCTGAGAAAAGATCAAGATTCTATAAAATATACCAAATATTGTGAGGACAAAATAATATATGTGAAGTCTCCTTGTATTACTGATTTAGTTCTTACCAGGTAAGGGTTTTAGTGTGCACTATAATCACCATACTGCTTCCTTCGCTAAGAAAGACTCAATGGAAATAAAATACAAGAACTAAAACGTATGTTTGATGAGATAGTTAACTGACATTTAACAATATCCCCACAATTTTTACAACCTGCTGTGAGGTCCTTATCTCACTGTGGACTAGTAACAGTTTGTGGAATAGTGCCTAGCTTAAACCATACACATTCATAAAAATCTTAATATTTTATTCTTAGCTACTTCTAGTTGATGGTTATGCCTGTAAGAATGAGTTTTGAGTTCGAGGTGCAAAACATTTGCTCTGTCTCTGGTTATGCAGCATGTGCTGATGGAGTCAGATGTCTAAGTCCTAATCACAATTGACAACTATACATACATAGATAAATGGAAGGAAAACATGGTTGCTCTCTTAATAGCCATGTTTTTTATATGAAATATAGATTATCAATATAGATTATTTTTATATTTTAAAAGCAAAATTTCCTCTTCATGATAGTAAACTATGAACTTATATCTTTCTAATAATTACAAACATTTTAATTTGGTATTGAAAAACATATACATAACTACACATGTATGTAGACATCATATACAGATGTATATATGAATTTCACTTGATCACATGTATTATGTACATATAATATAAATATATAGTAATTTATAGAAATAAATGTTCATGTACTATTTGTTTATATATAAGTGTATACATATATGTAAATTATTTTATACAGATATAGGCAAATTTATCAACTTTGTTCTATGAAATAATTACTATGACAATATATACATGAATATATGTATCATTATATATTTATATGTACACATGTGTGTATACAAAGACACATGTATAGTATATAAATTTGTACATATATTAAAGCTATGTGAATAGAGAGTGGGAAAGAAAATACAGTTATTATTTGAACTAAGTGCAAAGCTAGGTATTGAAAAATAAGACAAATATGATTCTTATCCTAATGAAACTAAACCAGCAAGAGAAACAAATGTGAGTCAAATAATAAGAATAATATTTCTATGAAGAGGATATTAAGTAAAGATGTCGAGATAAATTAATAATTTTGCCAAAGAGACCCTGCAGTATATTACATGAATGGGCTTTAATATTTCCATTGAAGCACTTTATAACCAAATCACTTCTTCTTAGTGATGGAACAAAAGTTATAATTTTATACCTAGCTACAAACTAGCTAAGAAAAATGTTACTCAGGTAATAATAACATGGATAATACCTATTGAACATGGATAGACATAAATATTATTAATATTTTTACTTAGTTTAAATTATAGCATTTAAGAAAAGACAGCTATTTAATTCTTCCCAGCAAATAATAATAATATTACATTAAGTTGTTTTATAAAATATGATGTATATTTATGAAACCTTTTATGCTTTACAAGATACTTTAATGCACAATATCTCATTTGGATTTCAGGAGTGCAGAGAATTAAGCAAGTAAAGGATTATGATTTTTTTTTATTTTGTCATAAGTGAGGAATTGGCATTCAGAGGTTTAAACTAAATCTTTTACAACCTGATTTTTTTTTTGCTGTTCTTTACTACATCAACAATATTGCCTCATTCTGAATAAGCTTATTTTCTGTGGTTTATGAAAAATGAACTCCCTTTAAGTTGTTAAAAGATTTAATTTGCTTTCAAGCAAATTTACTACTTAATTTGCTAATAAATTTGCCACAGAATTTACTATTCAGTCAGTGCAATCCATCCTCACAAGGTACTCCTAATTCTCCCTCATCTCCCTCACTGGAATTTCATCAGTGGAATTCACACAAACCCTCATATTTGTTCCCTGATTCAAGTTGTATCCAAAATATTTCGTTAGGGGCTGAGTGTGGTGCATCTCCATTAATGCCAACTACTCAGGAGGCTGAGACAGAAAGATCATAAATTCACAGCCAGTCTGGGCAACGTATTGAGGCCCTGTCTCAAAATATCAAAAGGGTTGTGGGTATCACTCAGTGGCAGAGTGCCTGCCTAGAATGCTTTAGGCCTTGGGTGTGATTCTCAGTACCAAAGGAGAGAGATATATTAACAACTTCATTGTTAATCAAGTCATCTAGTATCTAAGATATCAGTTTCCTTATCTATACAACAACTGATTCAACCACACAACTTTTAGGATCACTTACAGTGCAAAAGCTCCTTGATTCCCTAAAATTATCAACCCAAATTAAGGAATATTTGCTTTAACTTGGGGAAGAAAGGATAATATAATGAGCTAATAGTACACAGATTTAATGACTGATTTTTTGCTTTGGAATAAAATCAGGCTTTTCCTACTTAGTAGATGTTGATTCTTAAATTAAAATAATCTGCAACACAATATTAATGATCTAAACAATACTAAAATAAAAATTATTCATGTACTTAAGTATACTTGAGAGGTATATGACAGTTATATACCCAGATACGATATAATTACATATAGTCATATTACTTAATAAAGAGAATAAGGTCTGAGAAATGAATTATTAGGCAATTACATCGTTGTGTGAGCATTGATGAGTGTTCTTACACTAACTTAGATGATACAGGTCAGTTACTCAATGTGGCCTCTTGATGCAATCATGAAATAAAGTAAAGACAACATAAAATCTTATGGGATAACTATCATATATATGGCCCATTGCTGTCAAATGTCATTATGTGGAACAAGGTTTTCTCTTCTTCCACCATATGTACATATATATGCAAATACATTGTTTAGATATGTTGGCATATGCAGCAAAGAGACACAAAGTAATCATTAGATGCTGAAATAGAGGACAGGAGACAAAAATGATCATTGAAACTATAACGTGCAGAACCTAATGTTCTATCAGAAGTAGACAGCATGGAAAGGAGTAAATTCTGTCAGATTGGGGCAGGGGAAATTCATAGAAAAGATAATTCCTCAACAGAACAGATTTTATCAATATACTTGGATAGTTTATGTTTGAATGGATATGGCATTTTTTAAAATTATAAGTTTAGGAAGGGAGGGTGGCATTGAGGAATGCTTGTCAGCATGAGCAAAAGCCCAGATGTTACATAGAGTATCATGGTGTGTATAGAAACCGCAAACTATTTTTATGAAAAAAATCAGATAAGCAAAAACAAAAGTGCATACATAGAGAATAAAGCTACAAAAATAAACAGATCAAATTCTGATGCATTTTTCATTAAAGTTTAAAGAGAAAGATTATAACCATCATTTAAGCATAGGGTAAGCAAATGAATACTGGATCAGGTGTATCCTACTTACTTGACTGGTGTGCTTTAATATGAACACAGTCTTTCTCCAGAATGTGTTTTCTTCTAATATATATTTTTAATGTATCAATATATCATCCATCTAACACATATGACACTATCTACCCCTAATTTGTAGATAATCCTTTAGTTTAAGGTTGAAAATTTTTAGCATGCTTAAAAGCAACACTCAGATTTTGCCCATCTCTCAGGCCTCGGTTTTCTCTTGCTCTCTATATCCAATGTACTGGTTTTCTTCTTTTCTCAAGTGAAAAGCCAGCCACTTCAGAGACTTTGCTCATTGACTATCTCTTTGTTGATAACACATTTAACCCTTTCATGAGTGAGTTCAATGCTGACTTAAAAGTATTAACTTAGAAGTCCATTCCAATCCCCACCTCCGAATTACAGAAGCTCCCACTGGCACATGTTCTCTGAGCTTTTATCACTATTCCATCTATATCTTTTCTTGTATTTGTTTTTTTTTAATTTATTTTTATTTGTTCTTTTTAGGTATACATGACAGTAGAATGTATTTTCGCAAATTAAAAATACATAGAGTATAGCTTATTCTATTTAGAATCCCACTCTTGTGGTTGTACATGATGCCAAGTTACCCTGGTCATGTATTAAAATAAAAGACTAGTATGTCTGATTAGTTCTACTGGTTTTCTCCATTTCCTTCATTTCCCTAGGATAGTCATGTCTGATTAATTCTGCCATTTTTCCTATGCCCTGCTCCCTTCTGTTAATTTCCCTTTGTCTAATCCAGTGGATTTCTATTATTCCCCTACCCAGCTTCACTTGTTTTGGGTTGGCATCCACAGATAAGAACATTCGACCTTTGTTTTTTTGGTATTGGCTTATTTCACTTAGCATGACATTCTCCAGTTCTATCCATCTACCAGCAAATGCCATTATTTCATTGTTTTTTATGAGTGAATAATATTCCATTGTGTATATATACCATATTTCTTTATCCATGCATCCATTGAAAGATGCCTAGATGATTTCCATAGCTTGGCTATTATGAGTTGAGCTGCTGTAAACATTGATGTGGCTGCATCGCTGTATTATGCCATTTTTAAATCTTTTGGGTGTAGACCAAGGTGTAGGGATAACTGGGTCAAATGGTAGTTCTATTCCAAATTTTCTAAGGAATCTCCATAATGCTTTCCATAGTGGTTGCACCAATTTGCAGGCCCACCAACAATGTATGAGAATAACTTTCTCCCCACATCCTTGAAAACATTTAATATTACTTATATTTTTTATAATTGCCATTCTGACTGGAGTAAGATGTAATCTCAGTGTAGTTTTAACTTGCAAATTTGCATTTCTCTACTTGATAAAGATATTGATCATTTTTCATATATTTTCTGACCATTCAAATTTCTTCTTCTGTGAAATGTTTGTTCAGTTCCTTTGCCCATTTATTGATTATTTCTTTTTCTTTTTTTTTCTTTCTTTAATTTTTTTAGTTCTTTGTATATCCTAGAAAACAATGCCTTATATGAGATACAGATAGTAAAGATTTTCTCCCATTCTATAGATCTCTCTTCACATTCTTAATTATTTCCTTTGCTATGAAGAAGCTTTTTAGTTTGATCCCATCCCATTTATTGATTCTTGATTTTACTTCTTAAACTTTAGGAGTCTTATTGGGGAAGTTGATTCCTGAGCTGACATGATGGAGAGTTGGACCTACTGTTTCTTCTATTAGGCACAGGGTCTCTAGTCTAATGCATAGGTCATTGATCCACATAAAATTGAGTTTTGTGCAGGGTGAGAGACAGGGTTTTAATTTTATTCTACTACATATGGATTTCCAGTTTTCTGAGCACCATTTGTTGAAGAGTTTATCTTTTCTTCAATGAATACTTTGTCTAGGATGAGATAACTGGATTTACATGTGTTTGTATCTCTCTCTTCTATTTTATACCATTGGTTTTCATGTCTGTTTTGGTGCCAGTATCATGCCATTTTTGTTAGTATAGCTCTTGAGTATAATTTAAGGTCTGGTTTGTGATGACTCCTGCATCACTTTTCTCACTAAGGATTGCTTTGGCCATTCTGGGCCTCTTGTTTTTCTAAATGAATTTTAGGATTGCTTTTTACATTTCTATGAAGAAGAATATCATTAGAATTTTAATGGGAATTGCATTAAATTTATATGCACTTTTGGTAATGTGGCCATTTTGATAATATTAATTCTGCCTATTCAGGAAAATGGGCAAAGTTTCCATTTTCTGATGTCTTCTTCAAGTTCTTTCTTTAGTGTTCTATATTTTTTTATTGTAGAGTTCTTTCACCTCCTTTGTTAGGTTTATTCTCAAATATTTTATTTTTCTTGAGACTATTGTAAAGGACATATTTTCCCTGATTTCTCTTTCAGTTTATATAACATTGGTGTATAGAAATGCATTTAATTTATTGGTGTTGATTTTATACCCTGCTAATTTGTGGAATTCGTTTATGAGTTCTATAAGCTTTCTAGCTGAGTTTTTTTTTTTTTTGTTGTTGTTCTTCTAATTACAGAATCATGTCATCAGCAAATAGGAATAATTTGAGCTCTTCTTTTCCTATTCATATCGCTTTAATTTCTTTCTTTTGTCTAATTGCTTAGTTAGGGTTTCAAGGACTATGTTGAATAAGAGTGGTGAAAAAGGGCATCCCTGTCTTGTTCCAGTTTTTAGAAGGAATGCTTTTTATTCCATTTTTTTTTCATTTAGAATAATGTTGGCCTTGGGTTTAGTATATATAGCTTTTACAATGTTGAGGTATGTTCCTACTATTCCTAGTTTTTCTAGTGTTTTGAGCATGAATGCATGCTGAATTTTGTCAACTGCTTTTTCTGCATCTACTGAGATTATCATGTGATTCTTGTCTTCACCTAGGAAAAGCCTTGAATATATGAGCAATATCAACATCTACATGAGTGGCATCTATCAAAGATTTTTTTTTTCAACCTAACAGGAAAGAAAGTACAACAATTTAGGAGCTTATTCTTTGGGGAGGGGGAAAAACAGAGTATTTAATGAATTCCCCATTGTTCAGGGTCAAATGTCATCTGGTGAATTTAACTCATCTGGATAGATAAATGTTTTAAATCAAATTCTCCTTTTTCTTGGAGCAGAAAATTTAGGGATTTAAAATCTTCCAGTACTTAATATTTTATTAAATTATTTTTAGTTAAAAAATGTGAATCTCCTAGTGAACACCCACCATGCCTGGATGATTGGATCGGTTACCTTGGAAAGTGCTTTTATTTTTCTGAAAATACAACTACTTGGGCAGCAAGCCAGAACTTCTGTGCCTCTCATGAATCAACGCTTGTTGTATTTAACACCACAAAAGAACTGGTAAGACAATGATTTTGAAATATGAGCATATTTCAGAGGTTGTGGCTGATAATGGAGAAAACACTGGCAATGCAAATGGTCCAGAAATGTCTGTCCTACACAGCTCAGAGGAGTTGCTATTTTTCACATTAACTCAATAGACCATAACAGAGAAACTGTTAAGGTGAGACCACAGGTAGTTGAGGTGTAATCAACCTTCACGATACAAATGAAGCAAAATTCAGGAGATGATTTCCCTCAATTGACTTTTTTAAAAACCTTTATTTTATTTATTTCTTTTTATGTGGTACTTAGGATCAGGATCGGGCCCAGGACTTCGCATGTGCTAGGCCAGTGCTCTACTGCTGAGCCATAACCCCAGTCCTTGTAAATTGACTTTTTAACTGGAAGTAGGGATACTTAGAAATAAGGTACTACATGCTAGTCATTTTACCTCTGTTGTATGTTTTGTCCAACTTTTCATCAGTATTACAAAAAATACTTGACAAGAATATCATAGAGGAGGAAAGATTTATTTGGGGCTCACAGTTTTACAGGTTCAATCTGTGGTTGGCTGACTCTATTGCTGGGCCCAAGGTGAGACAGCACATATAAGGATCTGGTGGAAGAAAGCTGCTCAGCTCAAAAATGCCAGGAAATAGAGTAGAAGAGAATGAGGAACCAGGAAAAGAAATAATCACCAAGGACAACCCCCCAGTGACCACTTCCTCCAGCATGTCCTACTACTGCTCTACCCCATAATCCACTCAAATCATTCACCCACCAAATGGATTAATCCACTGATGAGTTTACAGCTTTCACAATCCATTTTTTTCACTTCTGAACAGTTACATTGCCCAGTACATAAGCTCTTTGGAGTACATTTTTAGATCCAAATCATAATATTCTACATAGAACAATTTATATGCTACTGATAATTACCAAAAACGCCCAACTGTTCTTCAAAGGTGTTCAACCACATAATTACAAAGCTCTACATTTTCAGTTGGAAACACAGCACCAAAATTCGAGGAAAATCTAAAACCCTTTCCATTGTTCAGACCTGGAAAACTAGTAAAACCTCAGTAGAAATAATTATTTACCTATCAATTTAATACCAAATGAAAGTTATCTATTATGAAACTCTATTAGAAGTAATAATAAGAAAAGAATCATGAAAAAAATCACTTGATGAATACATTGGAAGGAATAAATGAGTCAGTATAACCATGATCTGAGTGCTTTGGGTGCACAGAAAAGGGTGAACAGAGAAACTTAAAAACACACCACTCAAACTTCCTCCAAAATAAAGATAATAGGAATGTATAATGTCATAGGTGATGAGACAAGAAAAGATAAGAATTCAGTGAATAGGGGATAATATTTAATAAGTATACTTATTAAAATACTCATTTTTATCAAGAATAGTCAAGGAGGAATTGAACCATTTTGAAACTGATTTTACAAAATATTCTGACAAAGATTTTTAAAAGAAGACATTAGGATAGTTGAAAGATGCAAATGAGTCCCATATTTCACTGAAAATAATTTTTTGTATATATGTGTATATATATATATACACACACACACATATTCATAAAAAATGTTCAACATCTTAAACAGTCAAAGAAATATAAGTCAAAACTACACAAATGTCCTTTTATTCCAGTTAGAATGAACATCATCCAGAAAACAATAATAAATGCTGGTGAGTATGTGGGGAAAAAGGAACACTTATATACTGTTAATGGGATTGGAAAATTAATAAAACCATCATGAAAATCATTATGGAGATTCCTTAAAACACTGTGAATAGAACCACCATAAGACCCAGTTATACCACTCCTTGATATTAATCCTAAAGAATGAAGTCATCATACTATAGTGATACAAGCATATTCATGTTTATAGTAGCCACATTTGACAATGGCCAATCATGGATCCTAGATGTCAACAGATGAGTGGTATATATACACAATAGAGTTACATTCCTCAATAAAGAAAGATTAAATTTTGTTATTTGTAGGGAAATGGGTGGAATGTAAGAGCATTATATTAAGTGAAATAAACCAAACTTGGAAAGTCAAGGGTTATATATTTTCCCTCATATGTGGATGTTAGAGAGGAAAAAAGCTGGGGAGATCTTATGAAAATAAAAGGGAGACAAATAAAGTAGAGTAAGTGAAATAGGGTTAAAAAAAGGGGGGAAAGAAATAGGAGGTTCTGGGGAATTTAATTGGCCAAGTTGTATTCCATGCATGTATGAATATGTAACAATAATTATATATATTATATAATTATAATTATATAATTATAATGTACCAATAAATTAAATAAATAATTTTTTAAATAAACACAATAAAAAACAGTAGAGATTTAGCCAGGTGTAGTATTGCACACCTTTGATCTCAGCTACTCAGGAGGCTTGCTTAGCATGGTCAAAACCCTAAGTTCAACAACTAGTATTGCAAAGAAAAAATTAAAAAGAAACAAGGAATGAAACAAACTAACTAAAAGAAAAAAAACTGTGTAGATTTTAAAACATGCAATATTAAAAATAATTTTATGCCAATATATTTTAAACAGTAGAAATGTATAATTGTTTAAATAATTATTTAAATAAATGTTGAGATAATCTATGAATTGGAAGAATAGACACATTTTTAAATAACAAAAGAGTAAAAAAATGCAGCTTATAATGTTTAAACCAAGTAAAGATATACAAAATTCAACACAATTCAGAAAAGGTAAAAGAAAAAAGACCAAAAAAAAAAGATGGTAGTCAAAAACTTAACATCAATAAATTCAAATATAATATCAGTCACAATACAGTATACACATATTTAACCCATCTCTTAAAAGAAATGATCAGATTGTTTTTAAAAGCAACAAAAAAATTCTGGCTATGGGCTACTTCTTTTTTTTTTTTTAATTTTTTTTTTATTGGTTGTTCAAAACATTATAAAGCTCTTGACATATCATATTTCATACATTAGATTCAAGTTGGTTATGAACTCCCAATTTTACCCCAAATACAGATTGCAGAATCACATCGGTTACACATCCACATTTTTACATAATGCCCTATTAGTAACTGTTGTATTCTGCTACCTTTCCTATCCTCTACCATCCCCCCTCCCTCCCCTCCCATCTTCTCTCTCTACCCCATCCACTGTAATTCATATCTCTCCTTGTTTATTTTCCCATTCCCCTCACAACCTCTTATATGTAATTTTGTATAACAATGAGGGTCTCCCTCCATTACCATGCAATTTCCCTTTTCTCTCCCTTTCCATCCCACCTCATGTATCTGTTTAATGTTAATCTTTTCTTCCTGCTCTTCCTCCCTGCTCTGTTCATGGATAGGCAGAACTAACATCATCAAAATGGCGATATTACCAAAAGTTCTCTATAGGTTTAATGCAATGCCAATCAAAATCCCAACGGCATTTCTTGTAGAAATGGATAAAGCAATCATGAAATTCATATGGAAAAATAAAAGACCCAGAATAGCAAAAGCAATTCTAAGCAGGAAGTGCGAATCAGGCGGTATAGCGATACCAGACTTAAAACTATATTACAGAGCAATAGTAACAAAAACAGCATGGTACTGGTACCAAAACAGGAGGGTGGACCAATGGTACAGAATAGAGGACACAGAGACTAATCCACAAAGCTACAACTATCTTATATTTGATAAAGGAGCTAAAAGCATGCAATGGAGGGAGGATAGCATCTTCAACAAATGGTGCTGGGAAAACTGGAAATCCATATGCAACAAAATGAAACTGAATCCCCTCCTCTCGCCATGCACAAAAGTTAACTCAAAGTGGATCAAGGAGCTAGATATCAAATCAGAGACTCTGCGTCTGATAGAAGAAAAAGTTGGCTCCGATCTACATATTGTAGGGTCGGGCTCCAAATTCCTTAATAGGACACCCATAGCACAAAAGTTGATAACAAAAATCAACAAATGGGACTTACTTAAACTGAAAAGTTTTCTCTCAGCAAGAGAAACAATAAAAGAGGTAAATAGGGAGCCTACATCATGGGAACAAATTTTTACTCCTCACACTTCAGATAGAGCCCTAATATCCAGAGTATACAAAGAACTCAAAAAATTAAACAATAAGAAAACAAATAACCCAATCAACAAATGGGCCAAAGACCTGAACAGACACTTCTCAGAGGAGGACATACAATCAATCAACAAGTACATGAAAAAATGCTCACCATCTCTAGCAGTCAGAGAAATGCAAATCAAAACCACCCTAAGATACCATCTCACTCCAGTAAGATTGGCAGCCATTCTGAAGTCAAACAACAACAAGTGCTGGAGAGGATGTGGGGAAAAGGGTACTCTTGTACATTGCTGGTGGGACTGCAAACTGGTGCGGCCAATCTGGAAAGCAGTATGGAGATTCCTGGGAAAGCTGGGAATGGAACCACCATTTGACCCAGCTATTGCCCTTCTTGGACTTTTCCCTGAAGACCTTAAAAGAGCGTACTACAAGGATACTGCTACATCGATGTTCATAGCAGCACAATTCACAATTGCTAGACTGTGGAACCAACCCAGATGCCCTTCAATAGATGAATGGATAAAAAAAATGTGGCATTTATACACCATGGAGTATTACGCAGCACTAAATATGACAAAATCATAGAATTTGCAGGGAAATGGATGGCACTAGAGCAGATTATGCTTAGTGAAGCTAGCCAATCCCTAAAAAACAAATACCAAATGTCTTCTTTGATATAATGAGGGCTATGGGCTACTTCTAGAGATGTACCAAATCATCTGATTGCACACAGGCATGTGTATACATACATACATATTCACATACACAGAGAGAGACAGGGAGAGAGAGAAAGCGAGAAAGGTAGGGGGAGAGGAAAGAGAAATGTTAGGGTCTGAGTGAAGGAAAATATATGAAAGCTACTCTTATCCAAACCAAACCAAACAAAATGCTTAATGGCAATTAAATATAGAAATATTTACTGGCAAATTTAGTCAAGCCTTCAAGGAAGAGATAATCATTGTCTTATTTAAACTCTTAGAAAATTGAAGAGAAAAATAAAAACTACACAATGCAATTTACTACCAAAGTTGTTACAGAAGTGGCAATATCCCTGAACTAACCCATAGACCAGATAAGGACAATGAGGCTTCTAAGATCTTTTCTATATCTAGAAGTCTCTAGCTCCATGAAGAGCATAATGAATTAGATGAAAGAAATTTCAAGAGAATCAGGCTTATTTGATATTTATCCTGAAATTACTTTATTAAAGCATTTCCTGGAGCGATATTCAGACCATTCTCAGTACTGGATTGGATTAAGCAGAAAACCAGGACAGAACTGGCAATGGATAGATGGAACCAGATACAGTGGTTGGTAAGTTTCAATATATAATTTACACAACTAACTCTGAAGCCCCTAGTCATTTCTTACCTTGGAGAAATCCAAGATGCAATCTATTTACACCATTTTCTTGGAAGAGTCTTGGTGGTAAAAACAAAAATGATCCCTGAGGGAAAAATGGTAACACAAATCATTATGCAAATAACTTTATACCTGTGACATGCCACACACAATGCTTCATAGTCATTATATTATTTGACCACCACAATAATGCTGAGGGGTAATCAAATTTATTTTCATTTTACATATGAAAACATTGATGTTTAGAGATCTCAAATAACAGAATATTTAGAATGCATATCTAAAATTTTTGGCAATGAAGCATTGCACTTCCATCACATATAGATTATAGTTTGAGTAGCTACCTTTTAGGCCAGAAAAAATATGAATTTAGTTTGCTTTTTATTCAAGCAATTATTGTATTGGGTTACAGTAAAAACTCATAGCAAATGAAATTTCTCTCTAAAATTTGCAACCATTATTCACTAATTCTCTCATATTTTTCCTTATATTGTTTCAGGTTTAAAATTTTTGGAATTGGAGAATGTGCCTATCTACACAAAATTGGGATTAGCAGTTCCAGTGGCCATTTGTTTAGGAAATGGATTTGCAGCAAGCCAGTTGCATATCTACCATGAAGTTAAGACACCATAGATATAAGGCATTATATATCAAATGTAGCTTTTATTCATACTGATATGTTATATTAACATAAATATACCTGAAATTCATGATCACAAATTTTAATTTCTATTTCACTTCAAATCTCCAAATTCATTTTTATAAATCTGTTTGATTCTTGGCATTCAAGATATATATGTGTATATATGTACATATACATGTACATATCTATATATGTGTGTATATTTTAACATACTTGAAAGCCCCTGGGATTGTGGTATAACTCAGGGTTAGAGTGCATGCTTAGAATTCACAAGGCTCTGGATTCAATCCCAGCACCACAAAATCGTTTCCAAATCACTTTGTAAATAAAATTTCTAATATGTAATGAATTAAAATATGAATGAAAAGCTTTAATTAACATTTTAAGATATTCTGTGAATATTTTGATTTTATGAATTCAGGTTAGTGTCATTTAAAACGGCTGCTTCTTAAGACTAGAGTCATCAATACTAGTTATCTTTCAGTTTTGCAATATTTGCACTACTTTATAAGACTTAATCAAATATGTAGTGTAATTCATACACAAGAACTTCACAGCAAAGTAGAAAAAAAATGTATTCAGATTATCATGTGAGAGGCCTGTGAGTAAACAGGCTCAACTATTGATGCTTTATCTGTGAATCCCAAGGATCTATTGCCTAGTGATAATATGAATGGTACAAACTGGTGTGGGTAGATAGATAGGGGAGTGTTTGGACTTCTCCTATTTGAGAAACCTTGTTTAGAGGACATTATTTTCATGTTTATTCAAGGTGAATAGTATCTCTAATCTTAAAGTTGTAAAGTCTATAGAATGCATCCTATGGATGTTGAATGTATACTCACTAATTATAATTAAAGTAGTGGTAATAAGAGAATGCACATTGGAGAGGGACTAATAAGAATTTAGGGGAATAACAGTAATGTCTCATTCTAGTGTTTTCTATTATACAAAATTTTGCATCTTTTCATCCTCTTTCCTCATCCTCATTTTTACTTTTCTCTTATTTCTTACTTCCAACCCCTCTTCTTTAAAAATATTCTTTTGATCAGTTTAATTTTAATAGGAATGTGGGAATTACTAACCACAGTTAAATAGGTGACTAGGCAGTAAGAGAATAAAACAGGAGTGTCCTTTCTAACTGAAACTCACCGTTGCATGAATTGTAAAACTTAGGACTTTGTTCTTAAGGGGTTGTATTGTATTGTATTATTACTCCATTTTATTATACACACTCCCCTGTATAAAGCATAAATACAACTATTTTTTTTGAAAACTAGATTATAAATAGTAGTGACAAGTATCTTAGCACTACATTTACACTTAGAAAAGCAAAGAAACTATTTAGATGAACCTTAAGCATTTAATTACCAAATGCTGCAAAAAGTGGAAAATTAAATGCAGATGACATATGAAGAGGTTCAGAGGTATTATAAAGAAGAAATAAAATGCCCAATGAAATTATCACAGGGAAAATATTTTTAAGTTGACAAGTAAAGAAAACAAAGTTTTTCTACAATGAAAATTCTCAGAAAGAATTTTACAAGCAAGTGAAATTCATGTGTGAGGTTTCTCACAATTGAGAAATTATGCGAGTCAGGAAAAAATGGAGATTGGAAAGAACAAGACCTGAAGGTAAAAAAAGACCAGGTAAATTTGATCAGGGCCAGATTTAAAGGGAACTATATGCCATGCTAAATTTGGTGCTCTGTGGCAATCTAAAGTTACTAAATACTTGTGAATTAAATAGCAATATCTACAAATATTGTTTAGAATAAGAACGCTTGGAATTTTATGAAAAAAATTCTTAGGACTTAAGGAATCATTTAGAAGTCTTTTCAATGTTCCAGAAGAAAGAATAAGATGAGTGCCAGAAACAATGAGAGTTGAGAATGAAGTAGTGGATAAGGTTAGAGACTTTGAAAGATAAACCCAGAAAATATAGGATGAGAAGCCAAGAGGAAAAATAGATAATAAGAGTAAATTCCACATTTCTCAGTGGTGCTATTACTTGATGCTTTAGACAAACTGAATTGTAAGAGGCCATGGGAAATCTAGGTGAAAATGTTTACCAGAAGGAGGAGGTACGGGCTAGAGATAAGGAAGTCAGTGCTGGATATGCGAAACAAATGTAAACCAAGTAAGCAGCAAGAATTTGAGGTGTAAGCATACATGATGAAAGGAAAGAAGCACCTGGTAGCAAAGAGACAATTATTGACTCAATGAAAATAAAATTTTCCTCTTTCTCCCATACACAGTTATTTCTTGATTTCTTTTTTTTTATTTGATCCTGCTTCCCTTGCTTTTTAGATGAGATCAACTTATTTTAGGTTTGTGCATTTTTGAGAGCTAGACTGTGCCTACAGGAGCATTAGTAAAACAACATGACTTTAGAGAAAAAAGTCTGTTCCTCTATGTTTGCAAAAGTATTAAATAAGAGCAATGAATATTTTTTTCAAGAGATAAATGCTATAATAGTCTGAAATACTGGCTTCACAATTCTTCTAATGCTGAATAGTCTCTGAGATAAAGTAGGAAAGTATATGAATGTTTCTGTGCTTTTTCAAGTTATAGTTTGCAATTTATATGGTCATTGTATTAGCTCTTCCTAATAATACAGCAATAATGTCAAGAATACCTTTGTATAACTCCTGGCTGTCATGCCACATAATGCTGTTTAACACTTGTTAATACAGATTTTTAAATTTTTGACTCAAGTTCATTAACCAATGCTAAAATAAAATTATTTTAAAAACATTTTAAGACTCTTGATATTTTTTGAATACAGTCACAAATATCCCCATAACTCTCTTGGAAATAATGGAAAATTACACATGAAAATACATATCTCTAAAATTCTGGAAAGATAGCATCTAAGGGGTATAACATTTTTATGTTTGATTAGGCTTCTAATTATATTACTAGATAAGATAATCATATATAATAATATATGCTCTTAAATATAAGTTTATAAGTATATAATACTATGAAGCATAAAGAATAAAAATAACTTGTTAGTTTTTATAATGATTACTGGGAAACTCCAAGTGTTCAAAACAATCTAAATGTGTCTTTTGATGGGAAATAGTAATAAATAGGGGGATAATATTCAATAATACAATCTTATTATATCTAGAGTGAATATAAGATATTTCTTTGACTTGAGATATACTCACTTGGAAATGACAACACTGACTCAATTATGTATATAGTCTCTATGTGTATATGCTCCCAGCATAGTATTTAAATACTTATGAACAATTTGAAATTGATATTTTATCAATTGATTATTTTGAAATTCTGATTTTGATTTGGATTAAAAAGAAACCCATATACATCTTACACAGACTGACTTTCAGTTGCTAAAGTGTCCTAAGTACATTTTATCTAGTAAAATATTTTTAAAAATATAACTAGCAAACCTTCAGCTAGTTGAAGCAAAAAGAAAAAGAGAGAGAAAGAGAGGACTGGAATAAATTAGGTTTTCCAATTTGTTGCCATAAAAACAGACACAAAAAAACAAGGAAACAGAACGAAGAGCCCAAAAATCCAGAAGTCCATGCATTCTGGATAACTGATTTTGGATCAAAGTGTCACGAAAATAATGTGGCGAAAGGACACTGTCTTCAATAAGTAAGAAGAGTTGTGTCCAAAGAGATGAAAAATAATAAGTGCTGGTGAAAATATGAAAAGGAAACACTCACACATTGTTGGTGAGAATAAATTACTGTGGCCATTATGGAAAACAATATGAAGTTTCCTCAGAAAATTGAAAAAATAGAACTATCATATGATCCAGCAACCCCACCACTGGGGATTTATCCAAATGAAATGAAATTATTATTTCAAAGAAATATCTGTATGCTCATGCTCATTAAAGCATTACTCACAATAGCCAATATTTGGAATCAACCTAAATGTCTATCAATGGGCAAATGGTGTTAACCATGGATTTTGTCTGGATTGAAAGTTACCTAGAAAACTGGTAAACAATACTTCTGGGTGTATCTGTTAGGGATTTTCCAGGAACAATTGGTCTGTGGGTCAGGAAACTGAGTCAGAAAGTTCCACCCTGAATGTTGGTGGGACCACTAAATAGGCTAAGGGCACAGATGGGACAAAAAGTAGAAGAAAGGAAAAGCTCTTTCTACATACTCATGCTTGATTTTTCTTCATCAGGTGTGGGTTTTTTTTTTTTTTTCTTCTTCATCTGGTGTGAATTTTTTTTTCTAAAATTACCTGAGGACATAATGTAGTGGCACCCCCCCCACACTCCTTCACAGACAATCTTAATTAAGCTTTTCCAGAAATCCACACCATAATTCATCATAGGACCATCAGAAAAGAACCTCTACAAAAGAGTTCAATGTAGTTAGGCTTCCTATTTCCTGCTGCTCTCTTTACTTGGCCAATGGTCAAGTGCTGAACACCCCTTAACTAGTTTTCCACAACATTTATGGACTATCTAGTATTGTGACTATATATAATAGTTTGTAAAAGTTTTCAAGCAGGAACTGTCTTTGCAAAGGCAAAGTGTGATAAGGAAGACAGATTCTTTAAGAAGGCCTCTGGCCTTGGCAAGCTTCACAGAGATGTTTACATTTCGAAGATAAGAAAAGATGTTACTAATTAGGCTCCCTGGTAACAGCTTACTAATTGGGCTCCTTGGTAACAGCTCACAGCAGGAGGGAAGAAAGAGGAGAAGAAGCTTTTTCCTTCTCAGGTGCACTCCTTGAAGGGTTAACTTGCCCAGAACAGTGAAAGAAAAAGCTGCTTTTATGTGAACTTCTGCAGATTGTGAACTTCTGAGTCTCTCCTCCTACACACTGGGTATAAAGTTCTGAAACTGCTTACACTTGGAGTTCAGAGGGATTAATTGTTTACATAGAAAGCTTTTCCATCTGAACCTGGTCGCAACCATAAATAAACAATAAATCTGCTTCCTGCTGTCTTTGGTGTCTTGCCTCATCTGTCCCTACAGCCATAAGACTCCAGACTCTTTTAAACATTGAATGTGAACTTGTACCAGGGACTTTCTAGGGGGTTTCCAAACCTTCAGCCCTGGATTAGAGATACATCATTAGCCCTTATTGTTCTGAGTTTTCTATATTCTTGGACTGTTCAGTTACCGGTTTCTTTGGCTCTTTTTCCTGGTCATAGCCATCATGGAACTATTCAGCCTCTTACCATGTAAGCCAATCTTTTAAATCTCCTTTTATAATTTCATATATATTCTATTTTTTTCTGTTACTCTGGAGAACCCTAATACTGATTTTTGTACCAGGAGTGTTGCTAGAGAAACAGTTATAAGGACAATTTTTCTTAATTGGTTTTGTAGGTTTTAGAATTGATATTATGGGCCAGGCTATATGAGCAATGACCAAACAGACTCCATTTTACCCTAAGACTCCATATCATGTAAGAATTGCTTCTCCCATGGCAAAGTTCCACCTCTATACCCACTAATAATTGCCTAGCATAGTATACTTGGCAACACAAAATTCTTATACAATTTAAAATTGTTCTCTTTGGTTTCCATTTTTTCTTGGACAGTGTATCTTGTCAGAGATTGTCTAGACATTAATACCCATTCTCCAACTTGTACTCAACTATGGTTATTTTGACCCACTTCCTTTCTGCTTGCTTGCTGCCAAGCCAACCCAGAAAGTCCCATGGGAAATACTAACATACCCATTGCATTGTCTCCCTATCTGCCCAATTCAGCTTCTGTACCTGCTTGCTTGCAGCTACATCAACCTGGATGTGGTTTTTGTGGGTTTTGCCTATAAATATCCTAAAATGTTCAGGCTCAGGGCTGTTTCTTGCAGAGAAATCATGGGTCCTGTGAGGGGCAGTCACCAGCTTGCCAGCTAAATAAAGACTCTTCAATTTGGACAAAACTGGGACTTGGAAGAGTAAGTAGATGAATAGGGAGAGGAAGAATGCTTGTTAAGCTGAGGCAGACAATGTGATCAGATTAGAACAGAAACTGCCCCAGGACATTGGCTTTCTAATTTAACTAAATATAAAATGTCTAAGGAGTCTCCTTCTGATAGTAAAAAGAGCACTGAGAGTCCATTGTGTGAACTCTTGAAAGAGGCAAAGTAAATGCTTTTGATGCTCATACTTCACTACTAATAAGATGAGAGGAATTTAGCGACTCTATATATAATAGTTTAGAATACTTCTGCTTCTAACATTGCTGAAAAAAGTAAAAAAGAAAAAAAAAAGAGATTCAAATTCAGAGATTCAAATTCCCAGCTCCAGTTATGCATAATAACTTCCAATCTTCTAAGTGTTCCCTGGAAAAGAATCCGATTTCCTATAGCCACAGCACTGAAATTGCTTAAATTAGCCAGTTGTATGCCCTCCTCGTGTGATTGGCTAAATAACAATGCAAGTTTAACACCCCACCTTGCAACAAGGTACAATTAGGTGAAGTCATTGACTAGGAAGGAATGGGATATTGTGACTTGGGATGGAGATGTGTTGGAGGACGCTGATGAGGCAGGGAATACTAAATAAATTACAAAGAGTTTATTTTGCCACATGAAGTGGCTTTATTTCTTACCCTCCATGGCAGCAGCATCCCCTCCTTTACTGCCAGTACCCCTGCCCTCTCCTCCTCTTCCTGAAGGAGCTGACACTGAATTCCCTTAGGAAACAGTAATGAGTTGGCTTATTAATGGGATAATCAGATCCCTTAATCTTCCATGATTTTTCTCTCCTTTTTGAATTTTTTTTTTGGGGGGGGGTACTGGGGATTGAACCCAAGGGTACTTTACCACTGAACCACATGCCCACATGCCCAGCCCTTTTCAGTTTTTTGCTTGTTTGTTTGTATAGATAGGGTCTCACTAAGTTGCTTAGGGCCTTGCTAAATTGCTGAGGCTATCCTTGAACAACTAATGCTCCTGTCTCAGCTTCCTGAGCCACTGACATTACAGGCCTGTACCAACTTTCCAATGTTTACTCTGACAAAATAGTACGTATTTTTCATACTTATTAAACTAAAAAAGCTTGGTTCCATGAAAATTTCTATGTTTATTTTATTAATTTATTGTTCTTAATAGTGCTAAGAATCGATCCCAAGGCCTCATGCTTGCTAGGCAAGCACTCTTTCACTAAACCACATCCCCTAGCTCTTTTAAAACAAATTAAAGGTTTTATAAAAATAAACTATAATTACTTCTGTGTACACACACGGATTTGAAATTAATGTGATTTGTTTTTAATTAATGTTGACCTTTCAATTTTATTCTGAGTAGATATAAGGCCTTATGATTAGATTTTGATTGGTGAACCCATACTTAAGAACATTAATGTAACATCCCCCTGTTCCACATTTTAATATAGATTCTACATTAAAAATAAAAACAAATAGGCAAATAACCTAGAAATTTTTATTTTATTAGTCCATTTAAACTTAGCATTAACCTTTACTTAAAAAACAAAAACAAAAAAAACAGTTTATTTCCCTATGTGAAAGTGGACAGTACTCAAATATGTGCATAACCAATAGAAGTTGTTCTGGGATGAGTCTTAGAACATATTAAATACATGCTGGACACCACAGGTATTTATTCAAGTATTATACATCAGGTACCTTGCTCCACACAATGATGAGGATTAGTGAGTCTAAAAAGCTTATGACACATTAAGAAATATGAACAACTAAACAAGAAAGAACCAAAATGATTAGGATGTTGACTGTTAAAATTAGGTATGTGCAAGGAGCTGTAAAAATATATATGAAACCTATGCAATTTACTCTGCAGCCTCTGCTTCCTCTTCTGTCCTCTTACATACTGATGTTCCTCAGAATTCTGCCTGAGTCCTCTATCACACACATGCTGGCTACATCCACTCCATAACATCAGTTGTTCAAGGAAGTATTTCCTCCAAATGACATTTAACTGGTGACCTGAAAAATAAGGAAGCTTAAGTAGATGAGTAGGGAGAGGAAGAATGCTTGTTAAGCTGAGGCAGACAATGTGATCAGATTAGAACTGACAGAAAACCTGACATGTCTGAATGACTCAGCAAAGTTGAGTGTGGCTCCATCATATGGAAGCTCAGAAATGGGGAGGAATGAAGAGAAGCCAAGACATGAAGGAGCTGGGAAGTGTGAGTAAGGGCCTTCTACAGTGAACCTCCCTTGGAATAAAACAGTAATACTGTCTGATTTGAGGTTTGCAGAGAAACAATATTGAGAATAGATTTGGTGGGCAAAACTAGAAGCAATTGCAGTCATCCAGGATGATAGGTTGGGTATGAACATCGTGTAGACCAATTCCAGAAATAATTAGGTGTTAAAATTGACAAGACTTAAATATTTGAATGTGGAGAATGAAAAGAACACATTCTTTCATTGTTGTTTTTAGTTATGCATGATAGTATATTTTGACGTATTTATGCAAACATGGAATCCATCTTATTCTAATTAGCGTCCCAGTCTTGTGGTTGTACATGATGTGGAGATTCACTGTAGTGTACTTATATATGTACATAGGAAAGTTGTCACATTCACACAGTCATTCTTGATTCCAATGACTCCAAGTTAAACTAGTATGAGAGTGTTTCTGCAATTCGCTAAATTAATAATTTTAATTTTTAATATGGGAAAATTGAGAGGCCTTGATAGGTCAAATAGAGATGTTTGTTGGGCAATCAGATATATTAGTGTCAATCCTTGGAAATATGGAGTTGGGAGTTATCAAGTTGATGGCAACTGATGTTATGGAGTGGATGTAGCCAGCATGTGTATGATAGAGGACTCAGGCAGAATTCTGAGGAACATGAGTATGTGAGAGGACAGAAGAGGAAGGAGATCCTGCAGTAAAGACTGAGGAGGAACAGCTGGGAAAGTAGATAAAAGTTCTAGAGAGCATTGTGCCATAGATGCTAAGATTAGAGAATATTTCAAGAAGAAAGGATAAGTCCATAATGATCAACACTGCTCAGGGTTATAGTGAAACCTAGAAAGTTCTCATTGTCTTTAGACATAGGAAAGCCAGTGTTGACATGGTAAGAATATTTTTGTGAAACAGTGTAAAAGCAGAAGACAAATTTTAAAGAACATGGAGTGAAAGTAAGAAAGTAGAAAAAGCAAGTATAAACAACTTTCAGGAAGTTTGACTTAAAAATGTGGGAGAAGTTGGGCAGAAACTGGAAACCACATGTGGTTAAGGGAAATTTTTCTTGTTACTCTTGCATGTTTGGCTGTTAAAGAACAAGAGTGAAATTAGAAAGAAATAACCAAAGGGTTCTCTTTGTAAAAAAAAAAAAAAAAAAATATTATAAGGGCTGCAACCCCACTATAAACTAAGATATTTGATTTTGATATAAATGAATTCTGTAATTTAAGTAGGAAATGAATTCTGTAATTTAAGTGGTAGAATATTTAGAAAGATATCATCTAATGGCTTCTCCTAAAAATCAAGGTCCCCTGTAAGAGGCATAGAGTGAAGTTTTGAGAAGTCAGTGAGAGTGAAAGATAAGTGTGAAATTCAGTGCTAGTGTCAAGGTTAAGCTGAGGATGAATGCTTGAATTTACAGTAACACCATTATTATCCACACCTTTATTATCATCATCATGATATTTGTTAAAGAAACAAAATTTCTTTAAAATATCTAAATGCAAAAATTATGAAGAATTTTTTTTAATAAGAAGAATACCTATGATCAATTCAGAGATTGCCTGCTTTGGATGAAGAAATCACTTCTTGACAAATCCAGAAACTTTCCATCAAACACTTTTCAGAAAAAACACCCTTATTTGTTATCAGAGCACAGGCATTCTCTTTAATCTGGCCTGTGACTTGAAATCTGTAGAGGAAAAAGCAACTTTTTAGTGATTCCCAGATAACTGTTGTCAGTTACTATTAAAAGCACAACTATGTGAATTTTTTATGCTTTTTATTTCCATTTTAAGTTATAAATTTCAGGTACTGCAATATTCGAGCAAGAAATATGCATTAAAAAATATTTCTGCTGGGTATGGTGGTGCACACCTGTAATCCTTGTGGCTCAAGAGGTTAAGGCAGGAGGATAGTAAGTTCAAAGCCAGCTTCAGCGAAAGTGAGGTGCTAAGGAACTCAGTGAGACCCTGTCTCTAAATAAAATACAAAATAGGACTGGGGATGTAGCTCAGTGGTTGAGTGCCCCTGGGTTCAATTCCCAGCAACAGCCTCCCCACCCCCCCAAAAAAATTCTTCTTTAATGAAGAAATTGCTTCAAATTATTTCTTAAACCAAAAATGCTCACTTGTATGTGATCAATGGAAATAAGCAGGTGAATAAAACAATATTCCTTTACCAATCCTATGAAATAATATGAAAAATAAAGATCTGAGAGGACAATCTGACCATTTTAAGGTAAATATTTACTTTCTTACCCCCAAATTCCTGTTTTTAGTATCTTTTTTAGTATCCACAATAATTAATTAATATCAGCTTCCATACTAAACAGTATCATATTCATCATTTTAAGTTTGGAAATATCGACACTCAAAAATATACATAGTTTTCAAAAAATATTAAGCCAACTTTCTGTATATCAAACTATTAATTTTTCATCTTCCGCCCTTAAATCTCAATGTCACACTTAATAAAAAATCTTCTCTTTATTTGATAAACCTCTGATTCTCTTTGATTCCTAGGTACCTCTATGCTTCAAATGGTGGCAACATTACTCAAGACAGGACTGGAGGTAGAAATGAGAATTATAATGAGGACTAGGGAAGAAAAACTCCCTTTTAATTTTTTTGAACTCGTATTGACAAGAGAATTTCTGTGCATGCACTGTATATATGGGTATATCCAAATTCATTAACCTTATCACAAAAGATGGAAGTTTCTCTTTTTTTCCATTTTTCCATGATGTTCCAACCAAATTTTTCTTAGGCAAATAAGTTATGAGGCAATTTCATAATCTAAAAGTAATCAGCAAATACCCAGTTCTAACAATCAGATTAGTAAATTAATTACTCTAAGCAAGTTTGTGTGTCAGTTGACAGAGGTGGTAGATTTCTGTTAGAAATCATCAAAACTAAAAAAAAATTCTTAATTTATTGTGTCTGATATATGGAAGGATGGCATAAATATGCAATTTATAATACAGAATATAAATTTTAATGAGAGATGTAGATCATCTGTAGGTGAGAATCTTCATTTGGATGGTGGCCTTCTATTCCAGGGCATTTTTCACTATCCTCAGCCTGCTTACCAACTCTTGCATTATTAAATTATATGGAAGTCTTAATATAAGAATAAATTAGTTTAGGAGTCTATTTCTCTAACATAGATTTTCTATTCTTCACACATTAAAAGAGATCAAAATCTTCCATCTGTAGCAACCAACTGGCCATTGGAATTCCAGAGAGTCACCAGTAGTTGCACACTGCAGAGCTGTTACATTTCCCCAATGATATTTGCATGCCAAACACTTACAACTGTAGATTTAATGGTGTGCCATCCACCCAGGTCCATGTCTTCTGTGGGTATGTAATGTTTAACCCAATCCAAAAGTGGTTTCCAACTTGTATATTACTCTGTATGAATTCCTGTGAAAGGAACCAGTGAAAATTAACCAAATTAAGCCTCTGAAGATAGCCTCTTCTCACTTTTTCTCCTGACTGAAAATGGCCTTAGTGTTTATCTTGGTAATCAGGAAAATTATAAGAGGTGTCCATAATTTTATGGAAGAAACTCAATATAGGACAATTTTCAAACCACATGATCTTGTTGTGTGAGGTCATATGCAGCTTTCATAAAGTCATGACAATGTGAGCAGCTGATGAGGGGTGCAAAGAGATGTGAAGTCCCAACAAAGAATTAATAAACCTTCCTGATGAAGGCAGCTGTTCACTAGTTGTTTTCAACTATCAATGAGCAGTCTCAAACAAATCTGGTTCCTATGCTGAAACTATACACTAACCAAACTAAAAAGCCCGTCTTACCTACTCCAGATACTAGCAATATTCCCAGAAATTGGTAATGCTTTGATGAGTATCTCCAATCATTCCTATCTTTCCTTCCAAGAACTAATATGGAAGGCTGACATTGTAAATGGGCCTTAGTTTAAAACCTAGATTTGCCATTTACTTGTACAATGAAATTGTCTAATTGCACACCTGGCAAAGTTCTGATTTGGAAGCAGGGAAAATTCTATTTATCTTACAAGTTTATCTTGAGCACTGACTTATATAAAAATTGTAAAATGCATAGCACAATGCCTAGCACATAGTAGGAATGCAAGAAATGGAAATAACTAATACTTGTATAATTCCTTTGTCATAAAATGGATCTATTTTTTCCAGTTTTGAAGACAGATTATTTCTTACCAGCTCTGCCTTGTCTTGTATCACCAAGAGATGTGACTTTTTCAGAGAACATGAGTTTTGGCTATCGATCCATGATTTGAAATTCATGAAAAATTTATAACATTTCCCTTTTTTGTGTAGCCAATCATCAGGGCATAAGTTTGCTGAAATAGGAAGATAGGATGACATAGAAATGAGAAAGAAGTTTCAATATAAAAACAATTTTTGCATTATTTTTTAAAACTTCTTCATTAAAAGTAAGAATTTTGCCCCATTTTTATGAAATGAACACACGTTCCAATGAAGAATGTCTTTAGAAGAGACAAATGCTAAACATATTCATATTTATTATTTTAGTAACTACCACACATGAAATAATTTTCTGAATTTTGAATGTATGTGAATATATGAAATTTTTGCCTAACAAACTTATGAGAGCCATAAAATTATCAATTTTAAACTCCTCTTTGTGTATATAAGGATATTAAAGTTTAGTTAAAGTAGAAAGAGGGACAGTGAAGCAGAGATACAGTAACTGACTCAAAAGTTCAAAGAGATAATAAGTTAAGGGCAGAAGGAAACTTTAAGCCATGGTCATATTAGTACATTTACACAAACTACACAAGAGATAAAAGGTGCTATACTCTTAAAGAACTCAAAGGGTAAATTTTCAGCAATCTGATCTCTGACTGGGTTCCTGTTCCTGTCGTGATTGTAAGAAACTGACTTTCAGGATGTAGATCAACCCAAGGATTAAACCACAAAACCAATGTCTTAGGAAACCATGACCAGAAATTTTAGCGATCAAGATCTGTTGCCCACCAACAGATCTTGAACAGAGGAGTGATTTTTTAAAAAGAGAATAAATTAAAATATTTTATTTTTTATAGCAGACAACCATTTTTAAAATTCTAACTAGAATCCTCAAGTAAATTTCTGAGTGATTAAAAATCAAAGGATATGAGAGTTATCTTTGAAATCAGAGAGCATAAAAGATATCAGGGGGAAAAAAACTGATGAGGAAAAAAACCAATTCCTTTAAAAATTCCTTTTTGATACAGAAAAATATATTCCATACATACATTATCAGAAATTTGTAAAATAAATGATTTACCATGACCTCAGTATCTGTGTGTCTCAATGACCACCAAATGTATCTCTATGAAAAGGGAAAAGTTGAAATGGATATTAAAATAAACCTACATTCAGAAAGGGTACATACAGGTTTCAATTAATGCCATATGTTTTTATATATTAAGCTATATAAATATTGATTAAATTTTATTTAAATTTTAATTACTTCATTATTTAAATATTATGTATTTTTAAATATCCATAAATTTGTGCATAAACTTATCTATCAAATGATATATAAACATATAAACATAAAAATAGAAAGTATAAAATACTTTATACAAAAGTCCTTAAGTGCTGCATTGCTGGAGGAGGAGGAGAGCCTCCAAGTGACCTAGAGAAGCCTATGGGAGCATAAGCATGGGGGAAGACGGTAGTGCCTAAAGTAACCTACTGTGGGAGTGTGGAGAAAGACTAAAGTCTTAACCCAGAAGCATCATTATAAACATGCACATTAGTTATATTTTTCATGTTGTATTCTTTCACTCACTTTAAAACACAAAATAACACATATACAAATTATACTAAATCTACATAAGCCTTAGAAATTATCTTGGAATGATGCATTTAAAATGTATAAAATTTATGGCTTGGGGTAGATTTTCTACTTAGGAAATAGTTATAACATCTGAGAATTTTTTATGGTATAATAGGAACTTACAAGTAAGAAAAAAATAGGCATCCTAATTTTTAAAAGGGGCCAAGATGATAAACATTTTATTATTTCTTAACAAATGGGCATTTTGAAGAATAAAAAAATAAATATCTAATATATATGATTTTTATATTACTACTTTGTAACAATACAATTAAAATATATTATATGTATTTTTACATGCTTTTATCATATAGAAAGAATCTTAGCTCATATGGTCAAGTTGGCTGAAATTAAATGGATTTTTTTTAAGTTTTAAACTGAATTTTGATTTTGATAGGATAGCAGTGCAAAACTAGAGTTTTGTTTTCCTTTTATTAAAATGATAAAATTTTCTTGGAATTTTTTGTTTATTCTTCATAAGAGATTATAAAATATGTTTCTTTACCCTGCAAGTAATCTGTTTAGGAAACAGATTCTGAACCTTATTCAAATAAATTCAACTACTTTATGTTGTGTTTATCGTGACTGATTACCGAAAACTAAGTTTTCACAATACTGAAAAGAGCTAAGTTTTTTTTTATATTCATGTTAACTTCTGTATTTGCTTTTTAATTTTTTTATCATGTGGGTTAAACATATGACTAAGTATTATTTTATCATGATATATATGATTCTGTTGACCTAAGTATTCAAATTTTTGGATATTTTTGACTCATTTCCCAAATCAAATTAAAAACAAACAATTTTGCCCAGAGAGCACCTAGAAAATCTTAAAGGTATTACTTTTGAAAAATGTTAACCAGTTAGATTCATTTGAGATTCTAAATTGTGTGGGAAGCCTTGTTAAATATGAAGGGGGCTTTAATTATCCTTGTTATATTTGTATGGGGTTACATTTGTTAATATAAATATTTCAGAATTGTTATGAGGTTACTAAAATTTTAACAATGTCCCTACTATACATGAAATTTCTATGAATAACATTATCTGTCAGAATTGCAGTTATTATCTTAAAATATGTATCATAGAAACAACCAGAGATCTTTATCAATTGCATTACTCTCATCAAATCTTAAACCATAGCCATTTTTAAGCCCTTTGTCATTCACAGTTACTGTTTTATGCTTTCCTAAATACATAAAATTCATTACAGTTCAAAAGGCTTTGTCTTCTAAAAGACCCATGGAAAAAGTAAGAACTTCTGGTGTCATTGCATCAATAATTTGAAGTCCACAGCATTGGACTGGGTAAAGAATCAGAACTAATGAAGGAGCTAACTGGTAAAACTGCTATCCCAAGATAAAGTAGAACAAGAAAAAAATTATAGGAGACCAAATGAACTAAAGAAAAATGATCATGATTTCTTTTATAAAATTCTCTCAAAATGTTACTGGCTCTTTAATATCCTAATTTCTGAATATATAAGCAATTTTTGTCTCTTTTTTCTCAGCTATGTGTAATTTATGTAACTGAGTATTTTATGGCTTTATAAACAAAACTAAAAAAATTATCTCTTTTCCTCTCCTAATGTCTCCAAAATATGGAAATTCTAATTGAATATTTTTATCTTCACGGTAGTTCAGTTAGCTGTTTAATAAGAACCTGTTATCCTTGCAACAGAACATAATTAGAAACATGAGATTTTACCAGGAATGTCATGTTTGAGAATAATGTGTATAAAATTAGATATAACTGGACAGTTTCAAAAACTAAGGTTCAGTTTGTGGAACCAATTTTAAAAAATGACCTGAAACATGGCTTATAGTATTCTCAGACTCATATTTGAATAAGGAAGGTTGCTTCTGGGCAAGCCCAAGAATCTGAAGATGCATAAGGGCCTCTAAAAAGACAGGAATTCATTCATATCTATAGATACTACCAGTGAGGTCTGATGGAGAGTTTGTAATTTGGCTTCCTATCTTCAAGAGGTTTCTAGGAGTCCAACTTGATTTCCTTATTCCAACAAAGCAACCTTTAAAAGACTTATATGATCAATACGCTCCCTGTTACCCTTATGCAAATAATCAGGCCAAGTTAAATGATATTTATTTTTGTAAACAAAATAATTTGACTTTGATTATCTTTGATAGAAATGGAGATGACTGTAGAGAGAAATGTTGTTTCAGTTGAGAATGAGTATCACTGAAAACTAAAACTTGACTGCCTAGATCCTTACCTGGACCATCTGAAGAAGTCCCACAAGCTAAATAAAGTTCATTGATCCTTTCTCTACACAGAAGAATTACAGTGATTATAACACTAGTGTGCATGACACGAAATTTACTAAATTTCCCCCATTGTACACATGCCACCATCTGAAGACACTTTAGAAAATTCCAGATGAGAGAAATAAAAAGGATGGTAACATGCCTTCTCAAATATTCCGGTTTTGCATAAAGATTATTTCAATATGAAGACATTTGAGGTTCAACAGACAGAAAGAATCCTGGAGGCTCCCCTTCTCTGACCAAAGGCAGAAACTTCTAAGAAATGAGGCGACATATTTTCCTTCTTCATGGGTCAGGTTGTGGATGGGGTGGTGCATATGTGTGATGGGGGGGGTCACTCCCAGGAAAAAGACTGGGAATAAATCTACCAACTACCAACATCCTCTCCCTGAGAAGTTAATGGCCCTAAAGAAGACAAGAAGACCATTTGCACAAGGATAAACGTAAGATATTATTATAAACGTTCTTATCCCTCGTTTGTTCTTCTGAAAAACCTGTAGGTCTTTCCTAAAGAAATCTACTTTTATTCTCATAGAGGCTTCCTCCTGGTCTTTCCTTAAAAAGCTAGGTACCATGTTAGTGATTTGGCTAATTCTCTCTTTAGTTTCTATATCCGTTCTAATAAAATCTTGTCTTCTGTTAATCTTTTATCAGTTTGACTTACTTACTGACCACCCCTAAGAGGATGGAGGAAAAGACTTTCCTTCTCAACATTACAATGAAATAAAATCACGTACCTGCGGAGTTTGCATTGTTCAGCTGTTTTCTAGGAGAAGTATTCATACAATTGCAATATTTGGTTCCATTTTCATTACTAAATATCTGCTCACTGTGGTTATCACTGAAGGAATGCATGTTTTGATGACTTACTAATAAACAAAAACATTAACAGTAATTATATTTCTATAAATGGAAGCGTGTGCCTTTTAATTATTTATTTCAATTAAACTGCAAGTGAATCCACAAATTGCTTGTCAAGAAATCTGTTTAGAGGCTGGGGTTGTGGCTCAGCAGTAGAGCACTTGCTTAGCATGTTTGAGGCCCTGGGTTTGATCCTCAGCACCACATAAAAACAAATAAACAAAATAAAGGTATTGTGTACAACTAAAAAGTAAATATTAAAAAAAAGAAATCTGTTCATTTAAATTTGACAAGAAAAATATGAATTTCGAGATTTGGGAAATTTCTTCCTACAAAAACTTAAGTAGAAACAAAAAACATCATTATCCAAATAAAACTAAATTTAAGCTTTTATCTCTTTAGTCTGATAGGTTAGAATTCTGCATGTGATCTTGAAATTCTGTGTGTGCTCTTCCCTGTAAAAAGGGAAATGCTTAGCAAACTTGCACATTCTTTTAAGTTTCAGAAATGATGTATATAAAATGTTTACATAACTCCTAACATGTAGCAGGTAACAGCAAATAGAAACAATTATGAATATAATTGTACATATTTCGTATTTACATTTCATAGTTAAAGATCTTAAATTTAACTTGGGCTTATATTTTAAAGTAGCTGATAATTTTTGTTCAAAACTCCAAAGCATCAGGTCACCTGTAAAGTCCAAATTTTTACTGAAAGGGCCAGATCAACTTCTACAAAATTTATAGAGCTATCACCAAAATATGTAACTTCAGTTCCTAGAACAGTGACAGTCACTAAAGATTTGCCAAGCAGGTAAATGTATGAACAAAGTAGTTTTTTATAAAATAATACATTTGCTGCTTCCTCTGTATAGGCAAAAACTAATTATAATGGAATCTGAAGTGGTATCATTTAATGTCAGTATAATTAAAATAATGAAAAAGAGTATGAGGACTTCATTAAAAAATGTATCTATACACGTGGAAAAATGAGGATTCATACCCTATTTGAATCAAATGTATGATATGTCAAGATCATTGTATTGTCTTGAGCAACTAATAAAAAAAAAAAAAGACCATGAACACAGACTTCATAAAGGTGGCCTTCTAAATACAAAAAAAAAAAAAAAATGTAAGAAGTTAGAGAATGTAGAAGTTAAACTCCAAAGGAAATGTTTTTGCCTCTCTAGCTAAACATGTAAATTCAATTTACTCACCCCGAATGATTAGTCCTATCACTGTGGTCACCAATATAACAAGTACAATGCCCATCAGTCTCAGAGCAGTCTGATGCCACTTTGGACACTCTGGGTAATCTGTAATGAATAATTTTTCTTCTAAAACTTTTAGACATCAAAATGAACTTAAAAATGTGTCATATAAATGAAAAATTCTGAGTGTATACATTGTCTTTCCATGGTATAATGGAACATACAAAGTCTGTTAGATTACCCTGAGATGAATTTGTATGTAATTATCTTTAAAAATTGGATTTTATTATAAAAAGTCAAAACATTTCATTCATTTAATACTTATTAAATATCCTTCTTATATTAACACTTTTGTTCCCAAACCATAATTCATACAGAGAATGGGTGAATATTAGTTGATCAAACAAAATATTCCAACTAAAATTTATCATTTATATTCATTTACATCTTGACTGAATTACTTGTATTATATTCAAGTAGTATCAAAATAACTGAGTGGAAGTTAAAATGATTGTCTAAAGGAGATACACAAGCAAAACTGAATGTTGTAGCCATTTTCATTTTCCCAAATATTATTTAAATTAAAACACATTTGTATTAATTCGTGAAATAAAACTTACATGCTCATCTTTATAATTGTATATTTTTCTTTAACAAATAAGCATTATAAGAATTTCATAATCTTCAATCCAGGGTAAAAATGTATTCATTATATTCATTTTAATAATATTTATAAACATTATTATTGCCAGGAACTGGGCTGGGTGTGTGAATTGCAGAGATAGATAACACAGTGTACCAGTAAGACAGCTAAGCAAATATATTATTTCAAAATAAGGTAGCAACATTTCTTAACACTAGGCTATAGTTCAAGTTTTTAAATGTTCTTATTGATAACAGAATTGAAATTCTCCCCAAGAATTATAGATGCATAATTGGTAGTACAATGGGAATTATAAGTTCTTACCTTTATATGTCCACTTGTGATGACAATGATGGGAATGTTTTCTTGGCTTCTGAAATATAGATCTTTCTGTGTTTTGTCCAACCATTCCATAAATAGAAAAATCCATTTTTGAATGAGGTGGAAATAGAGACATTATTTGACAAAAGCAATCAGTGCCTACAAAATGTCTTGTTGAAACAAAGCTTACCACTCTAAAACCACAGAGGATATGGTTTAAAAAGGGAAGGGACCTCTCCTTCGTACATGAAATGCTTTTTTATCATAGTTCTGTATTTGTAGCAAAATTATAAAGATAATACAAAAAATTCTCATTAGGTTAATATGATACATATACCAAAATTACTGAATCAATATTGACACATTACTATTAATTAAAGTCTATATTGAAAGATTCTCAGTTTTTACCTAATATCTTTTCTTTAAGGATCCCATATAGAATACCACAATACATTTAGTTCTTATATTCATATCCTTAGTTGTAATGTTTATTACTCTTTATTTTTGATGACTTTGAAAGTTTTGAAAAAATAATGGTCAAATATTTTGTAGAATATTCCCAAATTTGAATAGTCTGCTGTTCTTTTCATTATTATACATGGGTTATAGATTTTTGGAAGAAGAATGCTGAGATAAATTGTCAGTCTCATCACCTTATTGAGGGTATATATTATCAATATGGGTTCTCACTGTTTATGTTAATCAACTGGCTGAGATAGGGTTTAAAGGTTTATTTAGTGTAAAGTTATTCTCCCCCTCCCCATTTCCAAGTTGTACTCTTTGGAAGAAGCCCAATATATGCATCGCAAGGAAAGGATTGGGTTGTATATAGACACTGTGAAGACATTTTCAGAATTCTCCTGGGAATATTTACCTACTTTTCTATTTACTTACTCCTTTATTTTAGTATATATCTACTTATATTGATTTTATAATTCTAATCAGTACTACTTTTTTTGATGCCCACATTTTTCTATCTTTGGCCATTGGGAGCTCTATCAGTTGACTTCATGAGTTCAGTTCACACAGTTGTCTACAATTCCAATGCACATGAATACTTCTAGCCTCTTGCCTCACAATTCTATAACCTCCCACTCCAATAATAAAAAATCAGCAGGACTATTACCATCATACTTAATTTGCTTAATTTTTTGATTTCAACATACATATTTAATGGCTTGGGAATTGTTTCCCCAAACCTCATAAGAAACTATTTATCAACTAGATCATAGTGCTTAATATGCACAATTCATTTGTCCTACAGTTTCTACTCATTTCTAAGTTACTTAGATCAGCAACAGCCTCACCTTCAGTGACGCTGCTTATGCATTTGTAATGAAGTTAAAGTCTTTTGGCACTTTCTGAATATCATCCTAGAATTCTCAACCCCCAAACTGATTTTTAAATTTGCATGAATTAATGTTCATTCTTTCTGTCATAAAGTCTTATGAGTTTTCACAGATATTATACCATAATTATATCATACATGCTCAAAAAACCTCCAAGTTCTTCATCTTTCAACTCTATACCTCTCCTAAATGCTGGTAACTCTTGATATATTTGGCATCTCTACATTAGACCCTATCCAGATAATGTATGGACTCATGCATTATAAAGCCTTTTCAGACTGGTTTCTTTCAATATGCCATACACATTTAAAATTTATAAATATGCTTTTATAGTTTGATAGCTCATGTTCTTTTATTGCTGAATTCATCATAGGAACATATGCAGCTTGCTTATTTATTCACTTATTGAAGGACATCTTAGCTATTTTTTAGTTTGGGGCAATTATAAGTAAAGGTACAATAAACACTCATATGTAGGCTTTTGTATGGATTTAAATTCTCAAATATGTTGGGTAAATGCCTAGAATTTTGGCTACATGGTCATATGATGGACTCTGTTTATCTTTGTAAGGAACTGCAAAGCTGTCTTTCAAAGTCCCTGTGTCATTTTGCTTCCCACTAACAATGATTGAGGCTTTGTCTCTCCCTCTTCTCATCAGCAATGGGTGTTGACAGCATTTTGAATGTTAGCATTCTAAAAAGGTCCTAGTGGTATCTCTGAGTTGTTTTCATTCTCATTTCTCTAATGAAAAATGATGTGGAACATTTTTTTCATGTGCTAATTGTTCATCTATCTTCTTTGATAAAGTGTCTGTTCAGATCTTTTATTCAATTTCTATTTGGGTTTTTTGTTTTCTTATCATCAGAAGGTAGATGTTCTCTACATATTTTAAGAACTTTTTTTTTGTTATCAGATGGTATGTATTTCACAACTATTTTCTACTAGTTTGTAATTTATGTTTTTATTCTTTCAAATATATCTTTTGCACCCCAGAATTTTTAAATTTAAATAAAATCCATCTTATGTTCATGGATTGTACTTTTGGTGTTGTGTCTAAAAACTCCTCACTAAATAAAGGTCATGTAGATTATATTCCTGTTTTGTTCCAGAAGTTTTATAGATTTTTTTTTCATTTTATACTTGGTTCTATGATTGCTTGAATTAAAAATTGCTTGAGATATAAAATTTGCATCTGGGTTCTTTTTTGTTTGTTTTTTGCAAGTGGATATACAGGTTTCCTGGTACCATTTGCCACATATACATAAACATATATATGAAATAAATGACAGATGAATAGTTAGAAAATAACTCCTTTTCCTACAAGTTCACCTTTTGCCCTTTCTCAAAAATGAGTTTACTATTTCAATGAAGGTGTTCCTATTCTGTTCTGTTGAGTTGTGTATCTGTTTGTTCACTGATAACAGAAGAAGACTTGTCTCCAAAGAAGTGTCCAAGGAGTTCTGAGAGAGAGGAGGGAACTCCACTCAGGACCAGTGGGATTCTTTGTATATGTGACAGTAAAGAATTTCAACATTCACCTGTCAGAGGCATAGACTGAGGGTTACTTAGGAAAGAAGATAAAAATTCAAGAGAAAATTGGGGCAGTGTAAAGAGAGAGATGTCTTTGAGAGTGAAGCAAGGAATGCTCATTCAGCAGAGAATGTGGGCCACTTTGAGACTGAGAGAAGTATTTTGGGGGTACCCAGCTCTTCTTTTAAAGAACATTTGGTGAGGGTTGTGTATGGAAAAGTATGTAGGAATGTTATCAGTCCAACAATCTCAAAGACAGTTTCTGGTGGTTTCAGTCAATCTCTGGAATGTTAGACTGACAAGGTCTTTGTTATCTGATCCACAGACAGCACCAGAAATTCCCATAAATTATAGGTCTCTCATTATATCATCTCTTTTTTTGTTGTTGTTGTTTCATCTAATTATTAGGAGGTTAATTAACAGTGGAAGGGTACATTTAGAGAGTTCTGAGAAATTTCTGAGAAAGGAACGTCTCCTTTCTACCTTTTCTTATTTCTTCTATTCTACCTCAATACCATGCTATTTTGTATACTTTAGCTTACAATAAGTCTTGAAATTACATAGTATGAATCCTCCAACTTTGTTCTTCTTCCTCAGCATTGTTGTAGGTATTCTGACCATGGAAATAGGGAACCGTTCCCCCAGTGAGCAAACTCCCTGGGGTTTACTGGCAGCCTGATTCCCATGATTGAAATACCTAGCAGTTTTCTCCTGAGGCTATTAAGATAACTACCTGGTTTCCATAGCAACGGCCTTGGGTTTGAGAGGCTCTGTGTTTGTATTAACTAGGACCTTATCTTAGTTAGCTAGCACTCAGAGTTAAAGGAATACTGATTAGAGTGTAGTCAGGTGTGATGGGTAATATGTAACCTTTTATGAGTTAATAAAACTCAGCAGGAGGGAGGAACAAACACTTCACTTCTATACTTCTTCACCACATCACTTCACTCCCTCCCCCGCCCCTCCATCCTGTCTGTCTGCTCATATCCTGTGTCTGTGTCTGCTTACAAAATAGTTTCAAGTCATTTGTTTGAGAGTGCACACTACAGATAAGTCGGAAAGAACTGACACCTAAACCATCATGAGTCTTCCAACCCGTGAACATAGACTATCTGTTTTTAAGATATATGATTTCTTTCATATTTTCAGTTTATAGTTTTCCAAATAGATATTTCATGTATGTTAGATTTACGTCTAAAAATGTTTATCGTTTTGGTGCTATTGTGAGTGGTACTTATAAATGTTAAATTTCAATTGTTCATTGATAGTACATAGGAAAATAACTGATGTTTTTGTATTAACATTGACTACTGAAAATTTGCTGCACTTACTACTTAGTTCCAGGAATAATTTATGTTTATACTTTTATGGAGAGGTCTACATAGCGATCATGCCATATGATAAAGAAAATAATTTTTTTAAAATTTGTGTAACTTTTCTGTCCTTATATTCTTGCACGAGCTAATACTTACAATTCAATGTGGAAGAGAGTAGTAAGAGTGGACATTTTTGTCTTATTCCTGATCCAAAAGGGAAAAGCATTCTTCTTTAACCATGAACTATGACATTAGCAGTAGGTTTCTTTATAAGTTTTTTTTTAATCGAGTTGAGAAAATTCTACTTTATTTGCACAGCATTTGTACCATTGATGGGTATTAGATTTTGTCAAATTTCTTTTCTGTTGACATGATAATGTTTTGTTTTCTTAGCATATTAACATGTGGATTAAATTTATTGAGTTTTAACTGTTGAACCATCCTTAAATACTTGGACTAAAGCCCACTTGTTCATGTTGCATTTCTTTTGTACATTTTTATTCAATTTGCTGTTGCTTTGTAGAGGATGTTGTCTGTTCATGAGAGATACTGATCTGTTGTTTTCCTTTCTTTTAATGTGTTTATTTGCTTTCTGTATAAATAATTATGCTGACTTTACAGAAAGAGTTAGGAAATATTCTCTTTTCGTTTCCTTTTAGAAATTTTGAAGAATTGGTACTGTATCTGCATTACACATTGTACTAGTTTATTCACTTGAAAAGAATGTTTATTAAGCAGTTACTAAATGGAGTATTCTATAAATGTCAGCTAGTACATACCATGGATTAGGAGAAATGGTTGTAAATTACACTTTTGATAAAGTATTTTTATTCTGAATACATAAAGCAGGCTCACAGTTTAATAATAAATCAAAGAATATAATCTAAAATATATAAATTATACAAAATAGACATTTTTCAAATGAGATATACAAATAGTTAATAAGCATAAAAAAAGACATTTAGGATTACACTTACAAATATGACCATCAAAAATATTGCAGTAATTCTCCGCTCTCTTGTATTCTGTCCTGAAAAAGCTAACAGCCTCAGTTTATCTGGTCAACAGGATTCTACTTAACTCAGGGAGAAAGCCAGAATGGGCTAGCCTTGTCTGGAGTCTCCCTTGCCACATAAAAGCCTGAACACATTATTAATTTGGTAAGCTGAAAGGAAAGCCTTACTTATTTCCCGTTTCTCAGAGGTCATGATTATACAGTGGCTGATGGGCTGTGTTCCTGTGAACTGTTTCTCCATTTGCTGAGTAGTCTGAGCATTTTGAGATTTTTTTTCAGACAAAAGGTTAAATGCATTCGATATTGCTTCATCTTGGCTTAAAGTAGAAACCAAATCATAATTAAAACATCAGAAAATATGGGGTAAAAATGGGAGTTCATAATCCGCTTGAATCAAATGTATGAAATATGATATGTCAAAAGCTTTGTAATGTTTTGAACAACTAATAATAAAAAAAAAATTTAAAAAAAAGAGAAAACATTCTACCTTTGACTTTTTGGGGCTGGAATTTTAACTAATCACTAGGAATTCCAACTACAGGTGTGAGTTAAAAGGAAAGCAGCTGATGGCTTTTCTAGGCATTGTAGAATCTGAGTTGGTCACCCTCTCTTTTACTATGGACTGTTTATACATATGAAAAATAGTTTTAAATGTTTAAAGGAAGTTCTTATATCCAGTGGAAGTAATTTCACAAACAGTATTACAATATTAACATCCTCATTCTCACAAAGATGAAAAAAAAAAAAAACACTGTCAATGCAAATAAATCTAAAATGACATTTTTTAAAAAAAATCCAGTGCAAAGATATTTATAAATACTTTTTGAGGCCATAGCAGTGTGGGAAAGAAATATGTGTATATTTATAATGAAGAGAACCAATGACATAGAGCAGAAAGCCAACATAATAATAAATAATCTGCTCTCATGACAATAAAAGTGGCTTGTACAATGTTGAGTTTATAGATGTGTGAGAGAATCTACATATTATATATTCACATATATATGATACATTATACACTATACATATATAGTACATATATTACTGATATAAAAGAGTCTCTAAAGAGAATCTATATATATAATTATATATGCATATATAAATACATATGTAATATATTTCTGCTACATAATATATAATCTACATATAATTATATATGCAATTATATGTATAATACATATATATTTTCTATTTAGAGAATTTTTTAGCTCTGAAGCAGAAATCAATATTTTTTACTGGTAGTTTGTATGGAAAAAATAGTAGGATAGAAGCCTGAGTCAATTAATGACTCAGTGAACCAATGTAAATTTACTGAGAATCACTGAACTCATACTAGATATTAAAATATCTAAGGAAGGAAAAGCTTCAACTGTTCTTCATGATGGTTTACATACAATTTGAAGCCTAAGAAATTTATTATGCTATTATTTCAACACTTAGATCATATCCCATTCATTCATGTTTGAATTTATTTTTATTTTAATCAGATGAGGAGTAAGTTTGATGCCTTAAAATCATTTTATTCTTTTTTTATTTGTACTTTTTATTTATTTGTACTTTTTAGTTATACATGACAGTAGAATGTACTTGGGCAAATTATACATACATAGAGTATAACTGATTCAGTTTAGGATCCCATTCTTGTGGTTGTACATTATGAGGAGTTACCCTGGTCCTATATTCAAATACAAGACTATCAAAGTTATGTCATTTTATTTTTTATAAATATATCAAAATAATTAAATATATCCCATCAAAACATTATTAAAAATTTATGCTACCTATATTTTTCTCTAATGAATTACAATTTGCATCACTCATAGAGGTATAATTACAGTTTATTTAATCATTGACCTAAAGTGAGGTGCTGTGCCCCTCCCCTGACCCAGGAAACTGCAAGGCCTTCCTGAGGTGGACGGCGCAAGGCGACCAACCTCAGGGGGAGCGCAGCATATTTTTGGGAATTGAATGGTTTTTGTTTGGCTTTATTTTAATTGGAATATTACTCACCTCTCATATGACCATTGAGTCTAGGGGAATTAACGTTACTCTCCAGGTAAACATAACAATCCTGGAAAATAGGTCAGCTTGCAACAACTGCAGTAATGCAGCCAATTCTCATAAACAGTTAAGCTTTATAGCAAAACTACCTAAGGAAAAAACAGTTAAGGAAGTTTATGAAAACCTTGTTAAAATTAATCTAAATAAGCCTCAAGTAACTACTCCTGAAAGCCCAAAGACCCTTCCTGCTAAAGTAGGTCATAAGGAAAAGAATAATAAAAAATATAGGCCTATGCCAACAGTCATGGGGCCCTATTGGCCGGTCTACATGATTGGAGGTAGGTTTTGGTGTCCCCCTCCTAGTCCCGGACCAGAGCCAACTCCCACCTTGCCCCCTTGGTCCTGGACAGAAAAATATGATCCCAATGTAGGGTTGATAGTAAATGTTAATTATAAATGGGTACGCTATAGAGATTTAAGTAACTGGGAACGAATCAGACATAGGAGGACCCCATGATGCTTAAAAACTAGAGAGGAAAGTTAATCATTAGAAAACAAATAAGTAGATGGTATTAGACTCGGGGACCGGCTAGCAGGGCTGAATGGTATGATTCTTTGCCATTACAGTGATTTAGAATAATAGCTAAGTCTTTCAAATTAACCACTTGCTATAACCGCGGCGCTGGAAGGAAGGAAGCAGTACTCAGAGAACTGAGGCCAATTTCTGTGAAAGCCAAAATTAACATCTCTTGTTAACAATTTTCTCATCAGAGAAAAGCAGGGCTGAGCCACAGCTTTATAGGATTTGGTTGCTGCACCTGATCACATGTTGTAAAACTGTCCTTTGTTTTATTGTGCTAATGAAAACTCAATACAATTGAGAATAAACTATGAGTTTATAGGACTAAACATTTTTTTAAATGGTGCCTCTCAATTATGATGAAAATCTCTTAACATATAATTTTGAGTTGTTGACCCCACATTATTTAGAAGGTAGCATATGGCAATATATATTGAATAAAATGTTGAAATAGTTACGGTGTTTTAACCATAGAATTTGAATTTGCAAGGAGGTGATGAAATGAGCACAAATTTATAATTTTAAAACTGCAATCTACTATAAACATAAGCATTGTTCTGAATTTGTCATCAGTTTTTTGTTTTGTTTTGTTTTGTTTTATAAAATTTAGATTATTGGTCCTCAATCCTAAAGTTTCTAAACCAGTAGATTTGGGATATTATGTGGAATGTCTATTTTAAAAAGAATGTTCTGGATATTATGTGTGGATTAGATATAAAATTATAAGGCAAAATAATAAATCCTTAGAAAATTAAGAGAATATTTCCATAACTTTAGGTAAAAAGATTTCCTACACAAGACACTAAAAATAAAATTGTAAAATTGCCTTTTTTATATTAAGACTCTTTTATTAAAAATAATAAAACTATTAAAATCAACAAATTAGAAAATATATTTGCAACACTTAACAATATACAATATACTAGCATCAAGTATATTAAATAAAACCCCCAACAAACTATAGGAAGTAGTCAACTCACAAGCAAAATGAATAAAAACTTGAAAAGTCCTTCACAAAAAGAGAGTCCAAATGACTACTGCACATTTTACAAGGTGATTGTCTTCATTCATAATTAGAAGAATACGAAAAATTTTACCAACCTATAATAGCATTAAATACTTTTGGCACAGTTTAACACATCCTGATACTACCAAATGTCAATGGAATTGTTGAAGCAATAGGAACAATGGGCCATCATAGTGGGACTAGACAATCAGTTTCAAGGACAGTTTAATATTACCTAGTAAAGTAGGTAAGTTGAGAAGAATTCTCAAGAAATATGCAATTCTAAGATCTTCTTCTTAGAAATGCTAGAGTATGACTAGTGATTATATTTACCAGGATACACACATAAGAACATTATTGTAGTTGTCTCTTTTAAAGACCTGAACAATAGGAAACACCTGATTTGTCTATAAAAAGAAGAAGGCTAGAAAACTATTGGAGTAATTGAAACTAATGATATATCCAGCTACCTATGGTATAGTTGGATCTCATAAACAAAATAATCATGTGAAAGAAGAAAGCTACTGCATAGACAGATAAATGACAGACAGATCAATAGACAGATATATAATAAATGCAACCATAATATTTAATGAATAAAGTTAAAAATAAATCATTTAAGAGCTAAGTGGTAGGTAAAGGGAGATCAGTAGAAGAAAAAGACCAAGTGGTCAAAGGTGGGCAGGAAGGAGGTAAATGCTGGACAGTGATGTTGACCAAATTATATTGTTAAATTTTGTGAATATTTGAATATGTCACAATAATCCTGTCAATATGTAGAACTATAATGCACCAATAAAAATATGGAAAACATAAAATAAAAGAGTTAAGTGGCCAAGTTATAAAAAAAAGCAGATAAAAAACTACGAAAATTAGAATAAAATTCAGAAGAGTGCTAAATAAAAGAGGAAGCAGAGAGTTAAGGAAAATGTATTAAGTTATGTTGAACTATTTTAGCAGTTCTTAAGTCTGATTTTATTTTTTCTTAATAAATTACCTTAATATGTAGAGGAGCTGTTCATTGTGTAATTGGAACTGGAAAGAGGTTTTATATATAAACCAACGTAAAAGTAGGAGTTAATAATAATTACATTATTTAATGTACATGTGGGGAAGAGGAGTTAGTTTTCATCATAAAAAACTACAAAAAAAATTAAAAACAAGTTTATTTTATGCTTAAAATTTAAGATACAATTTTTAAATGCAGCAATTCTTAGAAGGAAAAAATGGTGAGATTTTTATAGGGGTTATTATTTTTCCACAAAATTTTTTAGCACAACTGTACCTTGATTTTTTTTTACTTAATTCATCCATCTATGAAATATGTTTCATTCTTTAATTTTTCGTATCTCTGGTTGTACACAAAGTAGAGTCATACCATTCGTGTCTTCATACATGTACTTAGCATAATGATGTCCATCTCACTATCTTTCCTACCCCCTAGCCCCCTCCCTTCCCATCCCTACCCTTTGCCCTATTTAAAGTTCCTCCCTTCCTTCCATGCTCCTCCCCATCCCCATTATGGATCAGCATCCAAATATCAGAGAAAACATTAAACATTTGTTTTTTGGGGGATTGGCTTACTTCACTTAGAATAATATTCTCCAACTCCATCCATTTACCTTCAAATACCATGATTTTAACGGCATGTCATCTTCCATGATTTTGTAAATGTAAATGTGGAGAATAAGAACCTTTGGAATGAGAACATGTTGAAGTAGAAGATATTATAACAGTTTTTAAGTGATTCTTAAAGTTCTCATGAAATATAGTCAAGATAGTGCTATTTCCACTTGATACTGATTTGAAAAATTTACCTGATTTGTTTCAATTACAGAGTTAATAACATTATGTAAATTTGTATTCAAATCCTTAATGTGTCAAAGTCAGGTTTTATCTAATGTATTATGCTTCCCCCAAGTGACATCAACTTATATTTGCGAGTACCTATAACATAACTATTTCCCCTTTCTTGGGATTTAAGAAGATTAAAGACTTATTTAATTCTTCTTAATTGAAGTAGTTTTTTCCCCTCTTGTAGGCAATGGTGAACACTAGCCCTCTTCAATGCATATGTTGGTGAGAGGTACAGACATTAATATCCAAGTGAAGTAAGACTAAATGGAATGACAGTATTTAAGGAGAACCTGAAAATATTCCTCTTTTCACAAGTGTGGTCATATATGGATCTTCATAACTGAGATCCAGTAAATAAATTTAAAGGCAAATGAAAGCATACATTTAAAATGAAAAAAAAATTCCAAAGGTTTGCTTAGCCTTCAAAACTATCATTAAAATATTCCTCTATACATATTACTTGGATAAAGTCCATAATGGTATTGTAAATTATAAAATGTATATGTGTCAAAATGTAGAAGAAATTCCTACAGCTATATTAATTGATGGGATAGAGTTAAAACATTTTCTAGTGGTCAGTAGGAATTCTACTACCTGTAGGGAATTAAAAAGTAACTTTGACCTTTTCTAATGACAGTCTCTAAAATAGGCACAGAAGTTACAGCCATATTAATTTAAGAAACTGCACCAGGAACAGTACAGGCAGACAGAAGGATCCTCTGCTTGAGGTAAGGATTCCTTTCACTTGTGCACACTGGTTGCAACACAACTCTATAAACAGGAAAAAGAAGCTGTATAATTATAACTAAGGTTAGAAGATAGCCCGCACCTCCATCTAGAGGGCTGGTATTACAAGCTCAGCAAAAAGCCCTATTGCATCACTTTTGGTTTGAAGATCCACCTTCTTAGAGTCCTGCAAGAGCAGTAATACAAGGATTGGACCTGTTGCCCCACATGCCTTCCTATACTCTAAATTGAGTGAGCTTTGTGATCCTCTTCCACTGGCCTCCAGAGTTTACACATTGGGTGAAGACAGCAGTATTTGGCAAAACTGACAGGAACTAGAAATTGTAGTATCACCAATCTACCCTCTAGTTTTATACTAGAGATCTGTGTTCTGAAAGTTGCCAGTTCTTTAATGAACATGCCTAGAAATGAAGGGTTATCCCTTTAGATTTAATGATATCCTATTCCATGTCAGGCTCTATCTCCACTCAAGGATGAGAAGACAGAAAGATACGCATTTTATAAACACACTTCTCTGGGCAAAAGAGAAATAATGTTAGGAGACAAAACAGAAGAAATGTAATCTGAAAAGTTCTTATTTTAGCTAACTCCAAATTTGCAAACAAAGTGAACAGTAAGTATTCATAATTATTGAGATAACAAGAATAAACAGCAATCATTTCAAAGATAATTCAGCAAGGAATAAGTGGACTAAAAATTTCAGTAAAGTACAAAAAATTAGAATAATAGAATATTATAAGATTATAGCTATAGTAAAATATGAATTAATTTTTTTATTTCTTAATGGCAAGTAATGAAATTAGAGACAGATTATCCTATGATGGATGTAACTCTGCACCTGCCAAAAGATGACCTGTGCCCAAAGATGAGCTGAAACTCATCAACAATTAAATAAATATGCTTTATTTCTCCTTGTAATAATAAAGATTCTATTCCTTGGGGAATCACGTGGGCTTCTCATAAAGAGAAGTCTTTTTATAAAGACTGACCTGGGGATGTGGCTTAAGTGGTAGCGCACTCGCCTGGCATATGCAAGGCGCTGGGTTCGATCCTCAGCACCACATAAAAATAAAATAAAGATGTTGTGTCCACCGAAAACTAAAAAATACATATTAAAAATTCTCTCTCTCTCTCTCTCTCTCTCTCTCTCTCTCTTTCTTTAAAATAAATTAAATTAAATTAAAAAAAAAGACTACCGCATTTGGGCTTATAGAGGTGATTTGGGAGAGGATTCAAGAAAGTGTGTTATACTGAGTCCTGTCTGGAAGCAAGGGTAATTCAATGACAGGAATTAAGGAAGCTTCCTTAAGGAAGCTTATCTCGAAAGAGGTAAAAATAAAGTAAGGTTAAAGCTGTTGCTTTTATCTGAAAGGAACAGCATCAGTCATATTAGTAGGGTATAGGGGGCATGCATGAGGGACAGAAATCAGTATTTTTGAGTTTTGTGATTTGATTTTGTTGTGTTTTGAGATCGTTATGAAACAGTCTTAGCTTTTATTTTGTTATCTTGTTCTGTTAGGAGGGGCTATTGGTATCATTTTATCACAGTCACAAAATGACCTGACATAGTGTTCTCTGACAGTCTTTGTGTTCAACAGGAAACACTCAAAATGTAACTGTCAATGCCATATCTACTCCTACCAACATCAGATCTAGCTGTTAGTGCTAGGACTGGCAAATACAAATGTGACTGTCATCAACTCATAGAAGAACCAGGTAAGCCAATCTCAAGGGCTGAGGTGCTACATATTTTAGAGACCAGAAAGTAGAAAAGGTATCAGCAGAGGAACCTGAGAAGCAAACAATGAAAGAAGAATCCAGAAAGAAATATATTGGCTTGTAAAGAAAGAATTTCACCAGGTGCAGTGGTGCACACCTGTAATCCCAGGAGTTCATGAGACTGAGGCAGAAGGATCATTGAGTTCAAAGCCAGCCTCAGCAAAAGGGAGGTGCTTAACAACTCAGTGAGACTCTGTCTCTAAATAAAATACAAAATAGGGCTGGGGATGTGGCTCAGTGGTTGAGTGCCCCTGAGTTCAATCCCTGGAACCCAAAGAAGAAAAAAGAAAGAAAGAAAGAATTTCAAAGAGGGACTAATCAAGAGTGTCAAATGCTGCTGATGCTTGAATAAGTGATCATTTTTCTTTCTTTTTTCTTTTTTTAATATCTTGCTTTTATTACATCAGAAAGAAACTTTTTCCATAGTGGCTTAGTAAAATTAAGTAGTTCAGTTCTCAGTAGGTTTAATGAAATCCAACTTAACTCCCCAGCCTGCTTGTTTGATAAAAACTTTGAGATTAAGTAACCAATTCAATCTGCAAGGCATGAACAAGATGCCAGAGTGATTATAAACCAACAAATTAGGATTGTTTTTCTTTACTTTTGTTTTGTTTTGGTTTTTCTTATTTTTTTAAAAAAAATATTTTTAGTTATAGATGGACATAATACCTTTATTTATTTATTTTCATGTTGTGCTGTGGGTCAAACTCAGTGCCTCAGATGTGTTATGCAAGCATTCCATCACTGAGCCACAACCCCTGCCCAGGATTGCTTTTCTTAATAGTCCTGCCTTTAATGAATGTCTGTAAGTATGTTTCAAAAATTCTAATGAAATGATAAAATGAAATTATTATGTAAGACCAGATGCTAATATTTTAAAAATTATTTTTCAAAACATTTATTCTCTTTATCTTTTAAATATCTAGATTTGTGCTATTTGCCAGGACTCTCATCTGGTGTTCATTGCATATGTACACAATGATTTTACTTTATCATTTTACTACAATAAGCACCAGAATTTCTGAAACTCCAAATAGTTTTCCATTTTTTTATATGAATAAAAATTGACCCTTATTCTTTTCTTCATATCAACTGTGATATAATTATCATAATATAGTAATGTTCACAAAAATTTCTTTAAAACTTCTTTAGAACCTCTAATACAGAAAATATTTGTTTGAAATTCTCCTTATGGAATTCACATTCTTAAGTTATAAAAATCAAATATTACATATTAATAATATTTTAAGAACTTTGAGATTTCCATTAATTATATACTAATTTGGTAATAAATAAAATATAAAATCGAACTTCCACACTAAATAATTCATCATTGAAAACAGAGTTAAACTAAATCCATTATTTTACATGTGTGGTTTTGCAAATCCTTATTTCACCATAAAATAATCTTTAACATAACTTATAAACATTTGTATGTAAAGAATAGGAATACGATAGCAAATATCAGATGTATGCTTACTTAGCTATTAATGTACCTTACAAATATAATCTTTCTTTATCCTTTTGTTGAAGTCACCATTGTAGAACATGTAGGTGATCAATAAAGCAACAAATGAAATCAACAAAAGGTGATTATTTCTTATTGAAGGAAAAGAAAATCAATTATACCCTATCATGAAGTTCTTAAGTAAGATAACTATAAATTATAAATATATTCTTTAGGTATTAAAAGTCATAGCACAAATTCTTATATTTTAATACTAAGTGTGTGTGTGTGTGTGTGTGTGTGTGTGTGTGTGTGTGGTGGCTGGTTAGAAAGATGGAAATCCAACATTTAATAGCTACGCCATGCATCAGGGGATATTAATCTTGATCATCCATTCATAGATACTGTATATTTCAAGGACAAGTAAGTTCATTCAATTTGGCAGCAATCTCTCCAGAATGGACTTCAGGCAGAAAACTATCACATCTATCCTGGGAATGTAAATAAGTTTGGATAAATGATGGTCAAGCAGCTGGCTGCAGTGATTGGTATTACTGTTCATTATAAGAGGAGCTATTTTCTTGAATTTTGGGATGTCTATTAGTTTACTGACAGAACCAGGCAGCCCTTCCTCTGTACTGACAGGAGGCTTGGCAGTCACTAGGTGACTCACAAGGAGTCGTATATGTTTAACTGAAAGACTGTGACCTTTTCACTACAATAAAAGAAGAGGTACAACTCAGATACACTAAGGAGGAACTGAAAACTTTCAGTGTCCAGATTTAGCACAACTGACTGACTAGTGAGAAGAGGCAGTTTTCAGTTATCAGAGGAGTAGAGATGTCTTCGAGTTTTTGACAGATGTCATCATTGTTGTTTTTAATGAGGTTGTGGAACAAAGTTTTTTATATAAAAAAATAAAAAGTTTGCTTTGGGGGAAGCAGCATGATAACTGTCAACCCCTACACACTATTTCACAGTATTAGGAGCAGTGTTGACTCTCTTGGTGAATGCAGATGGTTCTTATTTATTTATTTATTTTTCGGTCAGGAGGAGGAAGTTTCAAATCTTCAATCTAAGTTTTAATTTCTAAATTATTGATTGTGTCCACAAATTTGGCACAAATGGGGTTGTATCAGTGTCGCTAATCCATATGGAGTATATTTCAGAAGATCAGCCACTGCATGGTCTAATAGTGTAACTGTCCATTTCACTGTGCTGCTGATGCTCCCTCCATTCCCAAGGTGAGATTTTTGTTGTAAGGTGAGTAATTCCAGTTCTCCGTATGTGTGCTCTTGTAATTTCTCTTGAGGGTTTTTGCTTATATTTGTAGTCATCTTTAAAATGGATGATTCTTTATATAAGAAGCAACTGGATTTTTATCAATCCAGTTGTCTGGCCTTTGAGGTATAAGTAGTCTAAGGTGACTGGTGACCTCCTCTCCCATGGGACTCTGAGGTAGTCCTTCACTGAAGCACAAACTCTGACTCCTGGGTGATTTCAGCCTTTGGACAAGCCTGAGAGCTAAACATAACTGTCTGTAGATGATAGCTACAGTTATTTATTTGGCTCATTTTATAGAAGACAAAAATGTAATTCAAGTGGTTGAGTAGCATCCCAGGGTCAAAAAGGTAATATGCAGAGAGCTGAGGATTCCCCCCAGGCAGCCTGTGCCCTCCACCATAATTCCCAGGCCTCTGTGCTGGATGCTCTTGGCAAAGTCACTTCCTTTCTGAGCAAAGTCAGAGGAGGCCAGCCAGTCTTAAGTGGAGCTTATATAATCAACCACCCCATGACCCTTTCACAGTTTATGGTGCCATTGTTTAGGCACCCACTTCAAGTAAACCTCAGGGGCCTATGACTTGCAGGTGTCTTGCCAGATATGACTGTAGAGAGTTGGATCCTTGCTTTCTGTGAACTCTGAAAGTTGGGGACAAAATCTCTTCTAGCTTTGTCCTTTGTACAAATGAGACAAAGCACCCCTGGATGTCTGTGTGCATGTTGGGAGGGTACTGCTATAAAATAAGGTACCATCCTATGTTGAATTACAGAAGGTGTCCCTTCTCCTGGATGAAGGCAGCTCCACCTCAATCCACCCAAGAGACAGAACTCTGTGTTTTGTTTTGTTTTGTTTTTAAGAGAGAGGAGAGAGAGAGAGAGAGAGAGAGAGAGAGAGAGAGAACCTTCTTAATATTTATCTTTTAGTTCTCGGCAGGCACAACATCTTTGTTTGTATGTGGTGCCGAGGATCGAACCCAGGCTGCACGCATGCCAGGTGAGCACGCCACCACCTGAGCCACATTCCCAGCCCCTCTGTGTTTTCTTAAAAATAGTTTTCTACTATTATAGGGCTAGATTTTTACCTGATCCATTTTTTTCATCTTGAAAATTATCTTCTCCACTTCAACAGGACAATTTGGTTTAGAAGTAACAGTATTATCTTTACAGCTGACTGCAGATTAACCTTGCAGCTTGATGGATTTTAGGGTATTGTACACACAAAAATATTAAGGGCAGCAGAAGGTTACCTCAGATGGTAGTAGATAAGAACCCCTCTTCCCATGAGTAACATCCTTATCGTTCTTCTTTCTGTTCCATGATGAAAGTAGAGGTTTCTGAAAAACAGTCAACTGAAGAAACATTCAGTTTAAGCTGGAGGAAGTGGTGCACAGTTGTAGTTGTTTTTTTTCTCCAGTGCTTTATCTCCCTGCAGCACAAGCACAGTGAGCTGTGTGCCCTCGCACGTGTTTTGTCCTCCCCCATCCTTACCATCTCAGTGCACTGGCAGTTGGACCGTTAGGCCAGGACTAGAATAGAGAAAATGGTATCGTCTCAGCCCAGTGCCTCCTCCTCACCTGCAAGTGGGGTTTCCCGAGTGTTGAGCTGTGAATTTTTTCCCCAACTCTGACCCATTTTCCTTACTGGAGTACAGACCTCTTGCTACCTCCTCCCAACATTCATGGGGAAGTGGGGGTGAGGCTGGCTGCATGTCAGTGAGGGAGGCAGAGACCAGAGAGAGGTTGAGATAGGAGGCACTCTGATTCTTATTTTGACTAAATGGAGAACATTGGTGACTTTGACAGGAGTAATTTTGAGGAAGTGGTAGAAAGAAAAAAACACAATTACCCAGGTGGGTTCAACAAAGAATGGAAGGAAGCTGGTGCCATGGTGAATACCAGTAATCTCAGCAACTTTGGAGACTGAGGCAGGAGTTGGATGCCAGCCTCAGCAATTTAGCAAGATCCTGTCTTATAAAGGACCAGGAATATAGCTCAATGGTAAAGTGGTTATCCTCCCCACCAAAACACACACACACACACACAATGAAAGAAGAGTGAATGAAAAGCAGAATATGATAGACAACTCTTTTGAAGATGTTTGCTGTAAAAGGAGCATAGAAATGGCTGATACTACTTGCAATCATGGAAGTGCAGTTATGATTAAAGCTTGTATATTTAACCCAGAGGAATCCTTAACTTTTCTAAACACTTCTTTAGGTTGATTTAGTTAGGATTTAAATTAGCCTGAAAACCTTGATTGTTTTATTCCCATCAGCTTTTAGATAAAAGGACACAAGACTAGTGAGGTTGGGTGGAATAACTTATGATAAAGAAAAATATGAGATGTGTGACATTGTAAAAAAGATAAGCCTGGCAGAGGACAACAACAGGTCAGAAGCCTCAAGATTTTCAAGTATGAACCAGGAGGTGGAGAGAACCCCGAAAGACGGTGCAGAGGGCTGTAGAAACCCAACATTCTTCAGAGTTTCACTCAAGGCACACCATGCTTTCTTCTCATTGTCTTATTTGCCTCTTTCCACTAGAGGTCTCTAGAGCTCAATTTTGTCCATCAGAGATAAAGCCTTATGAGAAGTCTGATAATGATTTTCGAAGAGATGAAATAAAACCTAAGAGCAGAACAATCTGTAAAGAAAAACTTGCAGATGCAATGACTACCTAGCATCTAAATGAATTGGTAAAGACTTGAATACATGAAAAAAAATGCCCATAATCTTCATTTACTAATTAAAAGAGGAATTTTCTTTGCAAATATATTCTAATGCTATTCCTTTCTGTGACATAAAAAAAAAAAAAAGAACACATTTTAAAAAGGTATAGGGAGGCAGCTTGATATGACTCCAGCCGTAGTGGTTATAATCAGCATTTATCCCTCCAATTGTCCCAGGCACATATCCCAAGCCATACAAAGCAAACAAAATCATTAAGAGTCCAGGAAGCATGGTGTTCTAGTCACTAATGCTGGAAATGTTTCTTAACTGACTTTTGAATCCGTTAATAACTTTTGAAAAAGGCCAGATACATCCTGGGTGGCCAGCTCACCTATGTTTGGCTCAGCTTATAAACTCCTCCCACTGGGCTTGAGGAGCAGAAATCTGCCTGACTTATCCCATGCCCAGACATGCCTCCATCTGTAAATCCCCAATAAATTAGACTTTCAGCAGTTCCAGATCTGTCTGCCTCTTTCTTAAGTCATAAAGCACCCTCTGCCTGTGTCAACTGGTTCTTACTCCCCAGGACCATGTTTTTCCTAAAACAGAATGGTATTTTGAGTCATTCTGTAAGCTTGCCACTCTTTTGTTTTCTGGGAACTGGAACAGACAGGTTCCTCCAGCCAACTGAATATTGACTACAGAATAATTTGAGAGGAAGTTCAGGGTGTAGAGGAAGTGGATGAGGGTTTTCTGAGTATAGAGAAGTGAATTTCTGAGAAGTCTTATCACTCATAGTCTGGCTTTGAGTAGTTTTTTTTTTTTTAACATTTGGGGTTTTTTTTAGTTGTAGATGGACACAATACCTTTATTTTATTTTTATGTGCTGCTGAGGATAGAACCCAGTGCTAGGTTCCATCGTCAGCACCACAAATGCTAGGCTAGGCGAGTGCTCTTTCCTCTGAGCCACAACCCCAGCCCCCCCCCCCCTTTTTTTAATAATGAAAAATTTAAAAAGCTGCGAGAAGAGTCTGGAAGTAGTTTTTCAGTCAGAAGGAAGTCAAATAGTTTCCAAATAAATTCAGCTATGATTTGAATCTTAAATATTTCTAAAAGACCCAAGTGCTAAAAGCTTAGTCCTCTTCCTGTGGCATAATGGGGAAGTGAAGTGGTAGAAACATTAATATGTAGGCCCAATGGAAGAAAGTTATATCATTGGAGGAACACCTCTGAAGGAGGTTGTGTGATTAGAATCTCATGCTGTCTCTCTTTTACTTCTTGGCTACCATGAGGTGAGCAGGTATGCTCAACCACAAGCACCCAGCCCCCAATGTTTTGCCTCATCAGAAGCCCTAAAGCAAAGAAGCCAACCAACCATGGAAACCATGGATCAAAATAAACTTTTCCCCTCTTAAGGTGATTGTCTCAGGTATTTTGTTACAGTAATAGAAAGCTAATCCAAACTCCTTTTCCAAATAACCTTACCCCATATTCCTCTGACAAAAATTCTGTCTCCCTTTATTATTGCTTTCTCTAGAACTATCTTCTTCATTCCTTTCTTTTGACAGGAAATTCTCAGGCTTTTTACTCCATAGATGTATTAAACAGAGGTATAATAAAGGTTAATTTCCTAGGTCTTCTAGGGTTCTATTAGCAGGAAGTTAAATGACTTTTACTTTAAAAAAAACTGTCAAAAATTTACTTTCAAAAAACTTCAGAAAATCTGCTATTCAAAAGGAAAAACAAAGTATCACTTTACTAGGAGATTTTTCTTGTTTGTTTTCTTTCTCAAGCAGGGAGTAACCTGCTTTTCACACAGGGCATATAGTTGTATCTTCTTGGTCCTATGACAAAATACTGACTGAAATTGGTTCTTAGCTATTCCTATAAGTAGTTCTTACCTTCACCCTGTGACATCTTTGAAGCAGGACTCAACACCATTCTGATTTCCCATAACAAATAGATTCATTCCAGAGCATTAGTAGCGCATGTGCTTATACACATGCTACACAACGGTATCTGGAGAAGTTTGAAGGGGAAGCTCACAGTGCATAGAATGCATCATTTCTCTAAAAATATCTTCCATGAGGCATTCTGTGTTTCTTCACTACAAAGCAACAACTGTTTCCTTAATTTCCCCTCCACCCTCTAGAACTCAGCCTTAGAGATTCCTCTTTCCCCATTTCTGTATCTTCCCCCAGTTTTTCAATCTCTCCCCATTTTCACCAAGAAAAAACTTAGCTCTTTTGAAGCTTTTATTTTTATTCATAAAGAATCCTCCCACATCTCAAGCATGAAAGTCTTCAGATAATATTACAAAGATACTGTGTTACCTTGCTTGAGGGCAATGGATATTATGAATAGGAACCATTGTTCTGAATCAAGCAAGCTATTTATTTTCTCTTTTGATTTTCATAATTTTTAGTTCAAAAGTTTAAGATGTTTATTTAAATGGCAAGTCATAAATTTCCTGAAGTGATTTCTCTGGCATTTTTCAGAAATTTTTTGTTTTCTCTACGACTATTTCTCTTGGCCTATTTTCAGAGATTAAAATGTACTATAGTTCAAGGTAAATACTGTTTAGATTGAACTTTCTCCTTCATCAGTGAAGACTTGGATCTGAATAAACAGAGCTCACATTCTTTACAGTTGTGAGCATTTCTCAAAAATTGACCTTTAATAAAGTATTTCTACCCATACAACCCAAAGCTGGAAATACCCTAGAACTGGCAGGGGGAGAATATTCACAAGGGACTGCCTCAAACCATACTGATGTGGGATTGCTAGGGATTCCAAAGGAGAAAGCACTGAACTCCAGGGTGAAAAGCCAGGGCACTTATTAGGGGAACTTAAAGAGCACTGCAGCCTGTACTTGTAATGGATGGCAAGAGAAAAGTGATCTTCTGCCTGGCTATACTACACCAAGGGAGTGGAGTATGGAGTTTATACGAAGGAATAAAGAATTTGAGCTCTGACCAAAACCAGTGCCTTTCAGTATTTTGGATAACAACTTAAAGATCTTATCAGTGCCTGGGATGTCCAAGGCCCTGCCTTGGGCTCAAGGTTAACAGAAAAAGGAGAGGAAACAAAAGTGAAAATATAAGGAAATGAACAATAATTCAGTCTAAATATAAAATTCATTACATGTCTCATCTACTTAATATTAATACTTATTCTTTAATTATTATCTGCTGGGGTTATCAGCACCCTGGTAGAGGAGATTTCTGCTTGGAGATGTGAACTGGCTTGGAAAATAAAAAGTCTGAAAATAATCAATAAGGAACAGAAGACAACAGAGAGAAAATAGTTTTAAAAGAGAGGTGCCTGGTGGGTCTTCCAGCCCTGATAGGAACTGGAACTGAACAAGGGAAAAATCCCAAATCCTTTATTTAAGGGGACATATATCAAAAGTTTTCAGTGTGCCAGGGCTCTTGAGGAAAACAGAATAAGAATGGGAAAAACAAGTTGTTTGGGGCTTGGCAGGTTACGCCCATCTCTGAGTAACTGCAATTGAACTTAGGACTATGAGCTAAGGCACTGTGCCAGCATGATCCCAGCTTTCAGGAACTGGGGGATTTCAGCCAGCATTTCCCAGAAAAGTAGCCTCCCTGACTAATGATGTCTCAAACAAACCCATAATTTATACATGGTTTCCAGTAATTCTATCCTTTCATAGTCAAGGAAACTGGTTTCTCAATGTTGCATAGCAAGTAAAACTAGCTTTCATTACTGGCCCATGAAACTACAGGGCCTAGGGGAAAGAGTGAAGAAATGCTGCCCACAATTGCCTAATTGTGTTGCTGTTGTTCATAGTCTCTGGTATTTTCCTAAGCAGTCAAAGGGCTTTGCTTAGCAGGACACAAAGCGAATGAGCTATAGGAACAAAGCAGAGTAAGTTAAAAAACCCAAGTTAGGTCTGTAAGCATGGTGCTCATTAAGCTACATCCAATGCCTCATTTGGCTGTGGTTGCTCCATTCAGTGGTCTTTTATGTTTGATAAGCTCATAGGCCTGGTTTTTCTGATATGGGGGTGCTTCTGAATAATTTGATAAGTTCATGGGTGGTCATTTTTATTAGCATTATTATCAGTTTGTGCCTTATGGATGTGCTATTCAGATGGTAGTTGTCTACCTGTACAAACAAGGTATAGAGCCATTCTACCTCAGTAACTCATGGCAAACTTCTGCTTTATAAAATGGAGTAGCTCAGGGCTAGGCACAGCCTGAGGCCTACTGTTATCATACAGATATCATGGAGTAACTCAGAGCAGGGAACAGACTGCTATCTACATCCTGTCACATATCCTGTAACAGAAACTTCAGGAAACCAGCTGGCAAAGCAAAACTGCAGAGTCCAGATATCACAAAGCAGAGTGTGGGAGCATTTTAGCCCTCAGGTGGAACAACCTAATGACTGGCATAGTTCTATACCCAACCCCTTGACCTTAGAAACTATAAAGTACTGGAACAAGAAGACAGTGTGCAATTTCAAGCTCTATCAAGCATCATGCAAGACTAAGTTCTGGCTAGCAGGTTTTTTGAGACCACGGACATGTTTGAAACAAAAGTTAATATTCACCTGAGTCACATAATGTTAAGTTCTTTGAACAAAGATCATCAAATGGAGATGGTCTATTTTGCTCAAGATTCTTATCAAGGATTGATTATATATATATCTATACATATATATATAGTGATTATATGTATAAATATTATATGTTTACATATATGAAAATTTTATTGAACTGGGATGTAGCTCAGAGGTACAGTACTTGCTTAACATGTGCGAGGCTCCAGGTTCAATCCCCAGCACTGTGAAATAATAATAATAATAGCTGAGCATGATAGTGCATGCCTCACATCTCAGCAATTCAGGATGCCAAGGAAGATAACCACAAGTTTGAGGCCAGCCTCAACAACTTTGCAAGACCCTGTCTCAAAATTAAAAAAAAAAAAAAAAAGCTCAGTGGTAAAGTGCCCTGGGTTCAATCCCCAATAAGTCTCACAGTCTCACCTTAAACTTGTGATTCTCCTGCATCAACCTTCAGAGTGGCTGTGATTGCAGGTGTGCACCACCAAGCCTGGCTGCTGTTCTGTATCCTGCCTGGATTGATGGACACAGGAATCTACAGATTTGATATGATCATATACAACTAAATACACAAGCACACTCAAATGAGTATAGGTAAATAGGAGAAATCTGAATAATGTTGGTGTGTTGTATTAATGTCAGTTTTCTGTTTATGTTTTTGATATTGCACTATATTGTGGCCAATGTTTCCACTGGGGGAAATCGGTGGGAAAGTATATGGGATTTCTCTGTATTAGTCAAGCACCACATAACAGTGTTTTGGTCAATGATGGACAGCATCTATGAAGTAGTCCCATGGAATCACATCACCTAGTGTTGTCCTGGCCATCTCTATATAAATACACTCTGTGATATTTGTAAAATGATGAAATAACCTAGCACCACAGTTCTTAGAATGTATCCCCAACCTTAAGTGATACATGACTGTGTTTTTTGCAAATGCAAAATTCTATATTATCTCAAAAAATATTAATTCTGAACATATTAACAGGGAGCAGATTTCAGGTTCCTACCCAGTTTGGCAGTGGAATTGGAAGAAGGGTTGCATGGCTCTAAAGGGATCTTTATAGCTCAAGTCCTTCTGTGGCATTTTCACTAAGAATTGATACTGTATATCAATTTATTTTAAAATAAAAACCAACAACAACGAAAAAGAAAGACTGAAACATGGGAGAAGAGCTAGAAAACATGTCCATGACTCTTCTGTGCCTTCAGTGTGACATAGTCACTTAGTAACTTTTATTACTTTTTTATTGGTTCTTTTAAATTATATATGACAGTAAAATCCACTTTGACATAAATGTAAAAACATGAAGTACATCTAGTTCTATTTCAGACTTCGGTACTTTGAACCATCTGTTTTGTGTTTATTCATGCAACAGATGTGTTATGGAAATAAAACCAAATATAAGCCTCTAGATTAGATAAGAAAGCCTGCACATACTGTAATTGGGTGACTTAAAAATGAAAAGACTGGACTTTTTTTTTTTAGTTGTTGATGGACCTTTATTTATTCACTTATTTTATGTACGTGCCATGCTGAGAATCAAACCCATTGCCTCACACATGCTAGGCAAGCACTCCACCACTGAGCCACCATCCCAGCCCCAAACATGTTTTTTGCTTTCCAATTTCCTGGTATTTTGTTTTTATGCTTCCCAGTTTCCTTATGCTCAGAATAGAAAATGAAACTGTTCTCAAAATCTGGACGGACACCAACAACAGTGAAAAAGCAGAATTGTACACAATTCTCTGGCTAGCACAGCCTAACTAAATCTCAGTTGTATATTTCCTGCCTTTTGTCCCAGTATTCCATATCATCTCATAAAATCTGTTGACTCCCCTGAATCCCCTACGGATGGCAATTTGAGGCAGACAAGTCTCTTCTATCTTCCTCAATGCCAGCTTTGTTTTATTCCACCAACTTATCTCCTGAGATTTGTTTGAGCATCAAATAATACAAAGGTCAATTCTGTTATTCATTATAACAACTCTCAGTAAAGTGAAACACAATTAGAGTTGTCCAAAATTCCAAAGCTTCATAAGTAATAGAGGTAGCATTCAAACCCAAGCAGTCGAAATCCACATTCTTTACTCTGTACTCAATCTGTGCTCCAAGCTAAACTCTATAATCACTAGTGTGGAATTTGGCAACTTAGTGACTAAGAGAGTTTAACAAAGGATGAGCATAGTTGAAAGTGAGAAAGGACATAAATAGAATTCTCTATGAGGGCTTTCAGAAGATAGACACAGAGAGAGAATACTTCTTAACTCCATCTGTGAGGTTAACATTACCCTAATAGTAAAGCCAGATAAAGGCATTACAAGAAAAGAAAACTACAAACCATTATGTCTCATGACATATAGATACAAAACCTCAATGACAAATTAGCAAAGTAAGTGGGTGGAAAAATTATACACCACAGTCAAGTGGGATTTACCTTAGTAATACAAGGCTGGTTTAACATTCAAAAACCAGTTAATGGAACCTATGATATCAGTTGAGTAAAAACAAAATCACTTAATCATACCAATGCAAAGCATTTGACAAAACCCAACACCATGATTAAATAAAAGAAGGTCAGGAAACTAAAAATAGAGAGACTTTCTCACTTTGACCAAGAATATGTAAAAAAACAAAAGAAATAAAAACCGATAGTTAACATTATACTTAATAGTGAAAAGCTTGAAACTATCCCCCAATATCAGGAACTCTTAAATGTTTCTGGGCATTTGGGGGAGATTTTGTATCACTGCTGTACTTCCCTTGACACAAAGCAAGACACCCAGAAGTCTGTGAAGTACATTCCATGCCATAGAAGATGTTTTTAAGAAACATCTTAACATGCATGTTTTTAAGAAAATGTGCCACAAACTATTAAGACTACATATGATGTTTTAAAAATATGACAAAAAGCTGTATTCAAATAGATTAATTCATTTACTAGACATTTATGGAGCCCTTATCATCTACCAGGGACTACACAAAATGCTAAGAACATAATGAAGGAAAAGGCACAGTGGCTCTTCCTGCATGTAGCTACATTCTGATTGGGAAATGAGAAAATTGATTAAGAGAAACAATATAATGAGATTTAGATTGGGGAAGTAACACAGGGATGGGGAAATATGAACTAACATAGAGGTCATAAAGCACATGGGTAGAAACTGTTGATTAAACAAAGATCAAGGAAGAGCAGAACAAAACCACTTCTCTATATTTGCAACTCTATTTTCCACAACTAAAGTTGATCCCTAAGTCTTTGGAACCATAGTTGCTACTGAGGCTTTAAAGCAATGACTTTGGGGTAGCCATGACCTGATTACTTTAAGAATTATAAAAACATCAATAGAAAATAGACATGATAGTTCAGTGGAGTTTCTGGCTTAACAAGTTGCCTCTTCTGAGACCCTTCCAGAAACTGGGGTTCTATACATGAGCAGAAAATTAACTAGAGATGGAATTTCTTTGGTTAATTTTTTTTGTGTCAAATTTAGAAGATTATGAAGGGAATGACTGAGAGAAGAAGATGGGAAAAAAACAGTGGCATTGTGTCGCGATCCCTCGCCAGCAAGGGAAAACACGACACAGGATTCTTCTTTCAGCAGTTTATTCAGGCCTTGATTCAAGTATCATCTTCTAGCGACCCCCCCCCCCCCCCCCGCCGAGCGCCCAAGCACAGCCTAATAAAGCCTCCCGCATACCAATCCCAAGCTGCCACGTGGATCTTTCTCATAGGGTGGTAAGGGATTGCGCGCCAATTCTCCATAAAAGGAGTTGTTTATCACAGGCCACAGTGGAAGCCGGCGCCATCTTCTAATGGCGGCCACGGTCTATAGGAACGGCTCACCACAGCATTGTATGGACTTGATTATAATTACAAATTTAAATTGTATATTAAGTGCAAAATAGGAACCTTTGAAAAGTTTTATGCAGAGAATGACCTGATTATATGTTGGATTAGAATATTAGTTCAGTTGCAATGTAAAGAATAAATCAGAATGGATTTAATGTGGGAAAATGGGTGAGTCCCAAAGTACCTGAGACTGCATCTGTAATATGTTGTAAAGCATTTACTTGTGCAGGCTAGTTCCTGTAAAGAAGAATTTCCCACATGTGCTTTGAATGATTAATTCAACTAGTGGTGAATTCCCCGAACTAATAAAATTTTACTTGAATAGCACACGGACTTCTTGTTGCTTATAGCAGGATCATTTTGAAGGTTGAACTTTTGGTGTTAGTTTTACTTTTATTTCCACTGAGCAATAATGAAAGAACAGTTTTATCAAAAAGTTAACATAAGTCAGGTATACAGATTAGCAAGAAAGTTCCATGCACAATTTTATTTGAGTCTTACAACTCACCAGTGGCGCTGAAATTAGTATATTGATGTTTCATATGAAGAAACTCTGGTAGAGGGCTACACAATTTATCAAAATCATAGGTGGCAAATAATGTTTAGAAACTAGTTTTAAAAAGAATACTAGGTCAATAAGTGTCATAATTTTACTCAAATTTCATTTGTGAGTTAGTCCCACACTGTTTATCAATATAAAATCTGCTTATCTTTTCTTTCTTATTTTTTTTTTTTTGGAAATTAACTTTATTTTTGTGAGAAAAATACCTGAAACTAAGCCAATAAGACAGAATCTCATAGTTACGAAGACACTGCTTCATTTCATAGGTTTGTTTTGAACACATCTGTATTTACATGCTGTGCTAGTCTCTGGGGATAGAGAAGTACATTATGCATTAGATTATGAAACCCGAAATAAAATAAATTGTAAACCAATTAAGCCAATAAATCTTTATTAGAGCTACAGTGAAAGAATTACATGAATATAGCATATTTGGTTGATTTAATTCCCTAGTCCTTCCCCACACCCTCCTCTCACCCCTCTCAATCCTCTTCCTTTATTGTCTCACTTCTATTTTTATGAGATCCTGTTTTTCCTTAACTCTTTTTCCCCTTTAGCTTCTATATAGAGATATTTAAATTTAAAAAGAATTATAAGGAGAAATCAACATATCAATAAAGTAGGAAAGATGGAAGGGATGAATTGTAACTTGTTATTTCATCCTTTTTGGGACTCATCAGTACAGTGTAGCATATTTTGTTTTCAAAACTGAATAATAAATAAACCATTTTGAAACTAGGTATCCAGTAAATGAAGAGTTCAAGTAATTGTCTGTCGTTTGATTTTAAATTCAACCAAGATTTTCAATTCAAGGGTAAAATAAAATGACATTTGTTTTTAAATATAGTATAGCATTTATTTATTATGCCAATATGAACATTGAAAATTAAAGTGCAAAAAACACTTTGTCACTGCTTGTAATATTTTAGAATATATAATAAATATTAATTTTAGTACTTATTAAATTTTCATTTAGGGCTGGGGATATAGCTCAGTTGGTAGAGTGCTTGCCTTACATGCACAAGGCCCTGGGTTCAATCCCCAATCCACACACAAAAAAATAATAATTATAATAATGATTTATTATTAAGAAAATTTTGAATGGATTTAAGAAAATGTTAAAGGTCTCAAGCCAATTATAATTTTTTCATTGACTATTAAATAATTTGCATAATTTCAGTTGTCTACTCATTTTTATTGCCACATGCATTCAAAGCAAGTAGTGACTATATAAGAAAAGTTTAATATCAGTTCATAGAAGTAGAGTTCACTGATATTGATTATATTCCAGGTTCAAAATATAAGTTTCAAAATATAAGTTCAAAATATAATATAACTCATACCAAAACACCTATCTAATTTAGAATCACACCCTTCCAAATCCCTGTACTATGACAGGGCAAGTATAATTTGCCACTTTGTTGTTGTCAATAAATTTGCGAATGCATGTTCCTAGTGCTAAGTGAAAACAAAAGTGGAGCAGCAACTGTATATAACAAGTTACAAAACATCCCTCCATCCTGCTTTATTTTAAATAACTTGACATGATTTGGCACTTGTGGAAATAGCTGTTTGGCTTGCTACAAATCCATTTCCTATCTGTGTACTGCCTGGCACTGCTGATTCCATTATCATTCAGGTAGGCACATTCGCCATCTCCTCTGATGGAAAACCTAAAACCAGACACAAAAATATTAAATATTCATAGGTTGGACATCCACATTTGCTTCTCTACTATAATAGAGAAGCATCAACCCTCCATGTTTTTGAATGTGAACAAGAGAAATGTGTCAGTCATTGGTAGTTTACATTATTTCTGCATTTAGTTTCCTTTACATTCTCAGGGTCTTTGCTTGAGTAACACAAGTTTATCATTTATCTATTATCAAACCCACTTATGTTATTGATTAGGTATTTAACTGATGCTTGCCGCTGTCTCCAAACTTTTGTCACTGGTGGACTTCCCTGAAGTTTATTTATTTTTTTCGTCTTTTCTCCAATTGTTTCATAAATGGATGAAATTTTTAAAAAATAACTTAGAACTAAATTCCTAAGAGAATTTAATTTTTTTGATGAAAGTGATTGTGCCCCTATATTTTACCCATTCCAATGTAATGATTACTTTCAAAACACCACCATTGAAATGTTCATAGTTCAAACAACAAATTAAAGGAGGTAGGACTTCTTATTGTTTCAGAGGTTTCAGTCCATGGTCAGCTAGGTCTGTTGCGTTGGGCCTGATGTGAGGAAGAGCATCATGGTAGAAGGGCATGGCGGAGGTAAATTGCTCAGCTCATGACACTCAGGGAGCAGAGGCAGGCATAGTGGAAGGGGCCAAGAACTAGGTAGAGTCCCCAAGGGCACACCCCCAAGTGTGTGCCATATATACAACTTTGGGAAAGTCTCAGCCCAGGCCTGTCATTCCAGCACAGTGTTTTTAATGCCCACTTTTAATATTCAACACATGCCATTGTGGATGACAAATTATCTGATTACTGTATTTCTGATTAGAAGGAGAACAGTGTATCCAATGTTTCAGGTTAGTATGTCAATGTATCTGCTTCCTCTAGCCATGTCCCACCTGCCTACAGTTACCAAGTATCCATTAAAATTATTAATCCTTCAAGTGGATTTATGCACTGATTTCCTTCTGATAATAAAACATTAGAAGATATTCCCCATGTTTCTCTGGAAACTTTGCTCTTACAAATGGATGCAGCAGTGGAAAGAGTGGACTTGAGAGTCTTACAGATATCAGTCCTTCGACACTGGCTTCCTAGGATTTTACAGCCCTCTCTGTTTATCAGCAAAGTTCTAAATCAGTGCGTGAGAAAGCAAGAACTATGTGGGATGCTGTCATCCTGCTAAAGATGTCAAGTGAAATCACAGTTAGGGATGTTCTTTCCAAAGAACAGGTACTCAATGGAAGAGCATAAAAATATTATCATTTTTAGGGAGTGTGGAATTTAATGGGGATTGAATCTAGGGCCTTGAGCATACTCAGCACACTGTCTACTGCTGAGTGCAGGATTCAAATTTCTTATCTGTTAGTACAATTCACTTTCCTTGTGAATACATTTCTCATCCCATTCACAAGTTACACACATAACCACACATGAATTCAATGGAAGAAAAAGAAATCTGAAAACTTACAAAGCTTTATATTCAGTGTTGTCTGTCCACCTCCAAACGTGATGTGATGATTCTCTGTTAAGGCCAATCCAATGATCAGAAAGCCCTTTATATCTTTTCAGAAAATTCTGTTATAAAACACAGAAAGTGAAAACATGTTTCTGTTTTTCAGAAAGATCTTGATTTTATCTTCTCTAGAGACTCCTATTTTAGAGGTGGCAGCATGATATAATTGAGAAACATAGACTTCCAAGTTAGACCAATCCTCAATTCTCAGTTAAGTCATCTAATATCTGTGATCCTATATTTCTTCATAAATGACCATATATTCAAATTTGGGAAAGTCACAGCCTATGGCTGTCATTCCAGCACAATGTTTTTAGTGCCCACCTTCAATATCCAACAATGTGTCAATGAAGATGACAAGTTATGTGGTTAGCATACTTCTGAGTAAAAGAACAGTATATCTAATCTTGCAGGTTAGTATATCAATGTATCTGAAATGACTTGCAGAGTTCCAGGCCAAGAAAATGTCCTCAAGAAATGACATACACTAATATGTATCTCATGCCCCAAGTTCTGTCTGAGATGGGATCCTTTCTCATATTTCAGCTTTAACTTTATGCAGTCTAAACCACTCAGAGAGCAAAGAATTCTAAAGAAAAAAGTGATCCAAAAACGTTTCTTACCAGTTCCTCCTGGCTTTCAAACTGAGCAAGATTGGATGCTAAGGAAGCACAAAAAGTCTGGCTGAATGTCCAATTCCCTATGTCTTCAGAAAAATAAAAACACTTGTTTCCAAATCCAATCCAATCTTTTGGGCAGGTAGCAAACACAAGGTTCTGTACGATTGGCTCTGTCTTTTTTGCTAAAATTGAGACAACCAAAAGGAATGACAATAAGTCAACTTTTTCATCTCTTTTATTTACTTTTTTTCTGTTTACAATCCCATGGTCTATTTTGAAGTAAGCATATGGATTGTTGCTTTCCTGACTTATCATCAAGTCTTATCCCAAGTGTAATCATTATCTGTCCAGTGACCTTCAAGTTGGGAATCTGCTCCCATTTCTGGGGTCATCCTCCCTGCTTTTTAACAACAGAAAGGAAAATTCCTTCCTTGTCCTGGATTTTACTATTACGCATTTCTTCAGGGATGCAAAGCTTCCAGTACACAAAGTTTGACACTGTTCAAAATACTGTTTTTAATACCAAAAGTACAGTCTAGGATTTCCTAAATTTTCTGATTTTGTGTGTGTGTGTGTGTGTGTGTGTTCTGTTAAATGTATGTAAATATGGTACGCCACCCATGAAGCTACTTGAGTGGTCTTTTACTTGGTACCAAGCCATGGGGGACCTACTTCTGCCCTTGGGAATAATCCTTGCATTCTAATGTGTAGACTTGAGATCTCTGCCCTCCCTCTACTAGTGGACTGCCTGTGGTAGCTCCAGAATTAGGCACAACCCATTGGGGCTGGACAGCCCACTTCATACCTTATTTGGCAGAAGAACGTTCTATGGAAAAAACCTTTGATGTTTACCCCATACAAATAAACCAAACTCGGGCTCTCAGCTCTTGCTCTGTCTTTTCCCAGTGTGGAAACTCTGCCCTTAATGTCAAGAAGCCATCCCACCCCCGCTTTCTAAAATTACTTTCTGTGTATTGTGGTTTTTTCCACCGCCTTCTTTTCTTAGCTTTATGCCCCAGCCAGCCCACTCCACACAGAGGAAACCCAAATTCCACTGCTTGTGCAGGTAAAAATATTTTGGCCATTGGCCATTGTTAGATGTCTTGAAACCAACAAGATTTCAGGGTACATCTTATTGGAAGAACAGATACTTTCATTCCATAGCTCTACCTTCTCCCTCCCTTAATGTCTAAAAATTATGCATTGCTTTTTGGAATGTTTAGTGAAAACAAAACAAAAAGAGGTCAGGTAAGAGCTATCAAATATCAAAACTTATTTTCTCTTAGATTTAATAGTAGGCAATTCTTTACAACTATTCTTAATTCTTATCCCTAGAATGAGTCACTAGTTAATAGGATAAAAGCAAATAGCTGTAAGATCAGTATCACTGATATATTTTAATATAACAATTATTTTCCAGAGACTGTTAAGTATTTTAGGTGACAATAAATAAAACTTTTGGCAAAACATTTATCTGACGTTTTTAGACTTGTGCATTATTAATTGAGCTATTTAAGGCTAATTTAATGAAATAATATGTTTTTTCATATTAAATAGTTTTATGAAATTTTTACTCCAATGATAGTCAATTCTCTTCTTATTTCTTCATATAAAATGTTTAATATATGTTTTTATTAACAAAAACTAAAATTATATGCTAACTGCTATTCCAATTAAATCTTGGGAGAGGGGTTAGTAGATTAAACAACTCTCATGTTCATAGAAAAAAATTTCATCAGAGGATTAGTTTTCTTAATGGAAAAGTCTCTGAGGTTTTATACATCATTTAATTTAATTAATATGGTGGGCAAATATCAGAATTAAGTACACTATATGCAGGTATTTAGAGAAGAATTAGTATACTTTTTTTGTCATATTCCCCAACTACTACATATTCATACTTTGAGCTATACATAATATTACATTATGGCAAATTATTGAGAGCAGAATATGAATTAAATCACAATTTTTTTAATATATAAATTACATTTTCTTTTGATAATTATCAAAATTTATATTAAATGGTTATTAAAGTTATAATTCTAAATAATCTGTAAAATTTATCTTAAGAAAGGCTTATCATATGATTTTTTTTTTTTTTTTTGGTAGTGGGGATTGAACTCAGGGGCACTTGACCACTGAACCTCATCCCCAGCCCTATTTTGTATTTTATTTAGAGACAGGGTCTCACAGAGTTGCTTAGTGCCTTGCTGTTGTTGAGGCTGGCTTTGAACTCGCAATTCTCTTGTCTCAGCCTCCTGAGCCTCTGAGATTACAGGCATGCGCCACCTCACCCGGTAATTTATCATATGATTTTTAAAAAATGAAATTTCAATGTATATATACATATTAAGTGAATGAAAAATATTAAACATGAAGAAATAAACTTTTAAAAATACAAAGACATTCTCACATTATGATAAAATTCTAAAAGAGAAATACTTTTGAAAAAAACAAACCAACTAGACTTTTCTAAGATTAAGAAAGTTTTGGTTCATGTATTTTTTTATTATCAATTTTTAATTATTCACTAATACATTCATTCACTCATTCATTCATTCATTTTATGGTTGGGGAATCAATCCCAAGTCTTCACGTAAGCTAGACAATCACTCTACTACTGAGTTACACTCCCAGACCCATAGTTGATCTTTATACAAAAATAAATAAATAAATAGATAATGGTGTGTTTCAAATCATGACAAAATTTATATTCCAACAGATATATTTAAAAGGACAATATAAAGATGAATTTTAATACGCCAACATTTACGATGTGCTAGAAGTTACATCATTTGCAACTATTTAAATATCTGATGAAAAATGTCAGGTAATATGTAGTTTTTCAAATTATTTTAGGTCATGTTTTAGAAGTTGTAGGATGGCTTGGGAGGCTGAGGCAGGAGGACTGTGAGTTGAAAGCCAGCCTTTGCAACTTATCAAGGCCCTAAGTAACTTATTGAGACCCTGTCTCTAAATAAAAATATTAAAAGGTCTGGGGATGTGGCTCAGTGGTTTAGACCTTAGTTCAATCTTCCCCACCAAAAAAAAAAAAAAAAAAAAGATAGTATAATAGTATAAGTTGTAGGAACAACAATAATTTGAAAAACAATTTATAAACCAAAATACACATATTTTCTTGTGTTAAATCATCTCTACCTGAGTAGTCCTTTAACATATCCTAAGCAAAGCTGGTGACCTATTGCCTGTATGTATAAAGGATGAATTTTTTAAATTAATTTTTTATTTGTTTTAATTAGGTACACATGACAATTGAATGCATTTATGCACTTTGATATATCATATATAGATGGGATATAATTTCTCATTTTTCTGGGTGTACATGTTGTAGAATCACATTGGTCATGCAGTCACATATATACATAAAGTAATAATGTCTGTTCATTCTACTATTTTTCCTATCCCTCCCTTCCCCTCTCTTCACTTCCCTCTACCTAATCTAAGGTAACTCTATTTTTCTCTAGTGCTCTAGTGCCCCTCCCCGCTTATTGTGAATTAGCATCCTCATATTAAAGAAAACATTCAGTCTCTGGTTTTCTGGGATTGGCTTATTTTGCTCAGCATGATATTCAGACATTTGTAGTTCCCCTCACTTTCCTGTATTCTCAATCTGCTTAAGTATAAGATATAAATACTTAAGGTCAAAGGATATGCCTCTACCTGAGAATATTTCAAGTAGACACCTCACTTTTTTCTTTAAAGGAATGAAAAGTCTAATTGGTAAATTTCAGGAATTAGTCACATAAATGGAATTTCTACACCCATATCTTTGCTCATATCAGTGAATTACAATTATGTTCTTTCTACAGCTCAAAAGAAAATGCTTAAAATTATTGTAGACCTTTCTTTTCCCAAGACTCTATATCCAATCTCATATGAAATACTGTTGGTTCAACCTCTAAAATATCTATGTTGCCCACACCTCCACTGTTATCATCAGGCCTAAGCCATCCTCTTTCAAGTTGATTTCTACAAGATTTCCCTGACAAGTCTTCCTGCTTTTATCCTGGTCCCCTAACAGTGTATTCTCAGTATGGAAGTCAATTATTCAGCCATTAAAGTTCAATGCTGCCACATCTCTCTTTCTGTTGCATTCAGAATAAAAGCCAGTTTTTAAATAGCTTGGAAGACTCCTGCTATCCATGGAGGATATATTGCAAGTCCCCAGCGGATGTCTGCAACTATGGATAATACTAAACCCTATATATACTAGGTTTTTTCTATACATACTTGCAACCACTGGTAAAGTTTGATCTTTTTACTTAAAATACAGCCTTTATGGCTTCTCTTAGGTATGTTCAAATTGCCAATATTACTATTTTTGTGCTTTGGGGGCATTATTAAGTAAAATAAGGATTAGTAGAACACAGATACCATGACAGTCAATCTGATAATTTTCCACTTAATATTTTTGGAAAACAGTTGACCATGTGTAACTGAAACCACAGGTAATGGGGGGATGCTGTACCTTCCCCTATTATATTACTCTTCTCCATTCTTATTCAGCTTTATCTACAGCACGCTCCCAAAGTCTTAGGGCTTCGCTTTACATTTTTCTGTCTGGAAGAGTTCCACAGGAAACCATGATTTTTCCATTCCCTTCAAAATGTTGCTAAATAACTTCCCAAAGAAGATCACATTGCTACCCTACAAATATTACAACCTGTTTCACTCTTACCCTTACTTATTCTTACCTGTATCCACCTGCTAGAAATTAACTTTGAAGACAGCAGGGATTGTTTTTTGTGTGTTTTATTTACTGATATACCTCAAGCACTTTATACAGTGCCTGACACATAACAGAGCTCAAAATTAAATAAATATTTATTGGCAATATAAATGTGTACAAGATATTGCATAGTTTGGAGGAAAAGTAACTTACCTGACAAAATAATGGAAAGTGTAATGACACTTGCAATTAGGATTGAGATAATGAAAAAGCACAAATAAATTTTGATAGGAGTTACAGGATATATAACTGCTAGAAGTTTTCTTTGAAGACTTTTACCTGCAAAACATAAATACCAAATACAATCTCATGAAACTCTTAGGGAGGAAAAAAAATTGATTAGCCACAGAATCAACTCCAAGTTTAGTTTGTACTCTCCTAGTGCAAGTCTCTTCTACAAAAGATCCTGTCCATCAATAATATCCAGAGGGCTAAAGACAAGGGAAATGGAACTTTTTCTCTATAGGATTTTTCAATTTTTGGAATAAGAGTCAATGAAAGTGTAAGACAAATCAGGAAGAAGAAGAGACATATAAACAATCCAGATTTGCCTCCATAATAAATAACCTGGCTAGAAATACTAAGGGATACATTACAAGATAAATAAAACTAATTCATCTTTTTTTCTATTTAAAAGGCTAGATTTATTTTTTTACAGAGAAGTGTTTTTTTTTCACATGCCCTTTAAGTAAAACAACTTATTGCCTAATTTCTTCCTTTTTAATTTTTTTATCTGTTCTTTTTAGTTATACATGACAGTAGAATGTATTTTGACATATTCTATATACATGGAGTAGAACTTCCCATTGTTGTGGTTGTACATGATGTGGAGTTACAGCAATCATGAACATAGGAAAGTTATAGCAAATGCATTCTATTCTCTTTCCCATTTCTATCTCTCCTTCCTTCCCACCATTCCTCTCTGTACAATATGATGAATTTACACTCCCCACCATCATCTATTGTGAGTTATCTCTATATTAGAAAGAACATTTGGCCTTTGGTTTTTGGGGATTAACACGAGAATTCTCATTTCAATCCATTTTTCCAGAAAATGGCATATTTTTATTCTTCTTTATGGCTGAGTAATATTCCATCGTATTAAATATACCATATTTTCTTTATCCATCCATCTGTTGAAGGACACCTAGGTTGGTTTCATACTTTAGCTATTGTGAATTGAGCTGCTCTGAATATTTATGTGTCCTCATCACTATAGTATGATGATTTTAAGTCCTTTGGATATATTCTAAGGAGTAGTGGTTCCATTCCAAGTTTTCTGAGGAATCTCCATACTACTTTCCAGAGTGGTTGCACCAGTTTGCAGTTCCACCAGGAATGTCTTTTTTCCCCACATCCTTGCCAACTTTTATTGTTACTCGTATTCTGGATAATTGCCATTTTGACTGGATGTAATGTAGCATTTTAACAGAATAAGAAAAGAGAGGACATAGGAGCATCCCAAGAAATACACCAAAAACATGAGAATATTTTTACTTTTTAAAATTTTTTTTAAAAAATTCAACAAAATATTTAATGAGCAAAATTGTCATAGCAAATATGAAACTGCCCCAGAGAGGAAGAGAGGGACAGGGGCCTGGGGATTGTGGGGGTGGGAGCCTCTTGGGGAAGGCCAAAGAGAACCAACTAAGAAACAAGGAAAACCAGAGCTGGGACCAGGGAGGAACAGAGGGAGGGGGCTGTGATCCTGCAAAGGGGTGAGGGCAGGGCACTAAGGGCCAGTCAACAAAATCCAAAATAATTTGGCCATGAAATATAAACACAGTGTGTTCCTACCATGGGGAGGAGAAAGGGGTCTAAGGTGGGAAGGCTATTTTGGGAGAGGCCCTGGGGGTCCTACTTGCCCTGCTGTGCGCCCCTCTCCATCCCAACCCCCTCCCTCTGTGCTGTGTGGGTGCTTGTCTGTGTGGGCGCTTGTGTGTGTGGGCCTGTGTGCATTTCAGTCCCTTCCCTTCCCTAACCTCCCACCCCTCGACCCCCCACACTTAATTGCTGCCATTCCAGTTGCTGCTGGCTGTCAGGCTGTCATTTCCCTGTCACTTCTCTTCCCATCATCTTCAGAGGGGGGGAAGGGAAGACAGGTGGGTAAAGAAGCCTCCAACCAGCCCTGCCTCCACCCTCCCCAGGCCACCTCTACCATAAGTCTAGCTGGTGGTAAGAGTTGCGGTCGCAGTATTTTGTGACAACGTCGCTATTGGTGAATTTGAGAAGGTCCTGCATAGATTTCTGGTAGTCATACAGAGGTGAACTCCACAAGGATCTTGCTGTAGTCAGGCACCTGGATACCATCTGTATCCAGGTGGACTTGAGGAGCTGTACTTGCTGTACTCATCCTGCAGGTCCCCCACGACCTCCTGTACTCCTCGTTGGCCAGGCGCGCCTCTGTACTCCTCGTTGGCCAGGCGCACCATGTTCATGAGGCACAGGACCTCAGTAGGGTGGCCTCCATCTGCACCTGGGAGCTCATCAGGCCCCGCACCTGCAGCACCATGGGTTTCTGGTTGATGGTGCTCATCATGGCCCTCTGCAAGAGCTGCATTTTTTCCCTGCAGCTGTATCCCATTCAGCCTGGTCTGTGACGATGACTTCAAGGAATCGAGCAAAATGCTATTAGATGTAATAAATGAAATTTATTACATTGTATCCAAAACTGTAGGATACAATGCTAATCTTTAAAAATCATTTCAATTTTCATATACTAGCAATTTTCAAATGCAAATTAAAATACAAAATCAGTACCATTTGTAGTGACACCAGTTAAGATAAAATACTTAATTGTAAGCCTATCAAAATATGTTCATAATCAGTATAATAAAAACTATATTCAAAAATAATAAACAGCTCAAAGAAGATCTAAATCAATAAAGAAATAAAAGATGTTCATAGATTGGAATATTCAACTCATGGATGGAATATTCCAACTATTTCCAAACAGGTTTATAAATCCAGTGCAATTCCAGGAAACACTTCAGCATGATTTACTTTATTTTTCGTAGAAATCAAGAAGGTCACTTTTTAATTATGTGAAAAGGTAAAAGAACTAATAGCCAAATTATTTTGAAAAAAAAGATCAAATTTGCAGAAATCAGAGTTCTAGATTTCATGACTTACAAAGTAACAACAATAAAGACAATATCATAGTGGTAAATAAACACATAAAATATGCTTGATGTTAAGACTTTTGAGAAATGCTTGATGAAAGACTTTTGAGAATCACCATATGATTCTCAGAGTGGCAAACAAAACTAAACAAAGTCACAACAGCAAGTGTTGGTGAAGAACAGATGCAAATCATTTCATCTCCAAAGAAACCAGGGAGCCTCAGTTTAAACCATTCACAAGGACAAAGATACGTAGGATTAGCTGATTTTAAGCACAGTGTTATGTCATTTGGATTTTAGGTTGACATAAAAATCTCAACATTCATTATTTTTAGTTCTATAGTAAAAGTATCTTAACAACTCAGTGCATCCTAATTTTCGTATATTTTTCATTGTCATTAAGATAGAATAAAAATCCCTTGAATTTCCATAAAGCTCCAACTTGCCCCTCTGACTAGTCTTCTAAAAGTTCCTCCTTTCTCTTCTCCTTTTCCTTATAATGTTTCTCTTCTTGCTTTTTTTACTTACTTTTTTGACATTAAAAAAACCCTCAAGCATATACAAAAAGAAAAAAAAAATAATAAGTGCCTAAGTATCTATTACCTTTTCAACAATTTTCAAAATTATCAACATATAAGCAATCTTGTTTCATATGCATTTCTTATTCATCCCATCATCCCCCCCCACACACATAGTCCTTGAATTAATTTAAAGCAACTCATTCAAATTTGAAAAGAATGGAGTTGATTATGACTGCTGGGGTTTGCATTGTGTTTAAATATTCTCTCCAACTCCAAGAAAGTAATACTGGCTCTTAATTTTTTTTTTCTAGCTGGTCCCTGTATGATCCATTTTCTTTGGTTGTAATCTAAAGAGTTTAAAGTCTATTATTTTAAAATACAAAACTTCCATGATATTACACATATGTTCAAAGTCTTGCAGTGTTTATCTTCCTGGGCCTGACATTTCACATAAAATAATGTTTTCTAGGTTCCTCTATGTTGTCACCAATTACATTATTTCATCCTTTTTGTTAGTGTATAGTAACCCATTGTGTATATGTCACATTTTCTTTAACAGTTCATCCCTTGATGTATGTTTAAGCTGATTCCATATCTGGGCTATTGTGAATAATGCTGCAATAACTTTGAAATGCTCATGTCTCTTTCCAGAGACTGGGGAGAGTGGTGGGAAGAAGATGGAAAATGTACAGTGTTACAGATAGGAGCAAGAACTGCTGGTGTTCAATGGCATAGCAGAGGGGAGGGATATAGTTAACAAAAACACAGTATATTTCTCAATAGCTAGAAGAGAGAACTTTTAATATATTCATCACAAAGAACACAAAAGTTTAAAGTGATGGGTATGCTAACTGTTCTGACTTTATTATTAAAAATGTATACAAGAATCAAACAACATATTGTACCTTATAAGTGCATATTATTATTATGGATCAATCAAAAAGCTAAAAGTCAAAAAGCTGGAGACTTTGAGGGTAATGCTAAAAAACAGGTACCTAAAATGTCTTCTACCAGATATTTCAAATATCCAATAGGACTCAACACTAGAACTTTCTTACATATTACTAACAGCTGGAAAGATACTTATTTATAATACTTGGCATTTATTCCATTTGATGTTCATATTTGATTGAATTTTTACTTTTAATTAATGCATAGTAATTGTACATATTTATTTTTCTTTTACCTTCCTTATACTGTGTACTTTTCTTATCTCTTTCCAAGAGATACTTTGTCCTGATAACCTTCAAATTCTTAGTTAGAAAACAGAATAGAATTTATCTCTCAGAGGAAAAAAAAAATAAACCATATTTCTGGTTTAATTTAAACTTTATAGTTTTATGATCCAAACAACTTACTTAGCTTATAAAAGCAGTTAAGTTTTAGTAATGGGGAAATTACAAATTAGTAGCAATTTTGTAACATTTGTATTTAGAAACATAAGTTTCACATTTGAAATAGTTAATACTGGTCAATATTTGACCAATTTGATGTTTGATGAAATACTTAGTTCTACTTATGGAAACACTTATGGGCTTAGCTGATAAACATTAATATTCCTCAAGAATTTTCTTTTTTGTTAAGTTTGAACCCACCTCATTTTCCAGGAAATCCAAAATCCTGTGCACTCAAACAAAAGAAGAAAATAAACTAATAAACTAACAGGGGGGAAGGAAATACATATGTTTAGTTCATTTTCTTCTTTTAGAAAAACAGGTATTTCACTTCATTTTTTGCTAGGTTCACTTCCCTTTTTCTGGACTGCAATAGAAGTATCCATTATGTTGTTCTTCTTTCTCATATAACATCTCATATATTTTACTATAAAGTGAAAATGACAAAGGATTTGCTGGTGGAACAGTTCAGATTCCCTCCCTCACCCTGAAATCCCTACATTTCTCTTTAATTACAAAGGATAAGCAAACTTAATGTCCCAGCTTTCGCAGGGTAGATTGTCTTGGTAAGTGTATTACAGTCATTGGCATTGGAGTCTGCCATCACCCTGGGATATAAAGAGCATATTACTGAAAGTCACAGTGTGACTTGACAGTGTGTAAATTGCCAGAGACATAGGCAAAAGCGAGTACCAGAGGTCTGAACACAAGGAACAGTTTCCTCCTCCTCTTGTAATCAACTTCACTCTTCATTTATCTTGCTTCAGAAATATTTAAGTAACATATACCATGATACACTAACTAATATAACAATTCTATATCTATCCTCCCACCCACCCTGTCCCCCCTGCAACATATCACCTTCTATGGAGTCTGTAAAGTACTAACATGCCTGAAGTTCAGCTCCCTTTGTGATTTGGAGGCTGGAGAGTAAAAATATCCCCTTTAGTATTTTTCAAATGTCATCTTTTACTTTACCAGGTCCTGCTTTCTCCAGGCCATCCGTGAATCTAAGGTCTGTTTTTAACATTTCCACTGAAGCCTCTGCAGCTGTCATCTTGGTGCTCAGACAGGGGAGGAGATCTCTAGTGATCTCTTGGTGAAGACTGTATGCTGGTGGAGCACAGCTGCTCAGAGCAGGAACTGAAGAGCATTGTGAAACCTAAAGCCCGCCCTGGGAGGAACTTTGAAACTATTTATTCAAGCAAATTATCAGAATAATTTACTGACAAGTTTCTGGCTCTGAGAGAAGGAACATTTCAAAAGAGAAGAACTAGGGAACCAAATTAAGAGGAACATAATCAAAATAAGTTAAACTGATGAATGCTTTAAGATTTTAAAATGCTTTTTTAACTTTTCTAAAATGTTTTTTTTTTAAATTTTTATTTATTTATTTATTTTAACTTCAGAGACCTCTCTCCTTCCAAGATGAAATAAAAAGGGCCAGTTTCAATCTTCTGAAATCAGCTTTTAGAGAAAGGATAAAATGTATCTAAATATCCTTTCAAGCTCAGGTATCATGCAATCAAGGAAGTGATCCTCAGACACAGGGGGAATAGGTAAGCCTAAGGTGTCCAAGTCACTCATCCTGACCTTTTTTTTGGTCCACACTCCTGCTACAGGCCTCTGCCCTCTGGGCTGAGCCTGCCAGTATCACCAGCACTCCGTGGTGGGTTTGCTTTCGGTTTCCATATTTTTGTGTTTCATGTCTCTGGATGAGGAGAAAACCCTGGAAACTGGAAAACAGGAAGGCAAGGCTTTGTAGGCTGGCCAAGGACACTTAACCCTCCTCTGTCTGGCAGTTCCTGTTCCTAGATCTGCTGGACTCCCTAACCCTGTGATGAGGAATGGTGGGGGGACACCCCTGTCCCAATTTGGGGGCAGACCCTGGGGAATCAGGGAAACCAAGCAGAGGCTTGGATCCAGGCCAGATTTCTGAACTGGGAGCAGAGAAAGATGTGTATGTGGAGCACAAGGGATTACGTTTTAGACTGTGAAGCTATTCATTTAAAGGAGGAAATTTTTATTTTAGCTTAGGTTTTCAGAGGTTTCAGTCTGTGGTCACTTACCCCCATGTCTGTGGGCCTTTGATGAAGCCAGACTGCTGGTAGAGCACAGCTACTCACCTTGAGACTGAGAGAGAGAGCCACCAATGGTCATCTCTTCTGTGGTTTTACCCATTTCTTAATAGCATTAACTGATCGCTGATTCAATGAGATCAGAGCCCTCATGATCCAATCACTTCCTGGACTCTGAAAATTGCTGCACTGGGGACAATTTGACACAGGAGCCTATCTATATCCAAATTGTAACACTACTCTAAAATAAAGCCTATTACACTTTTAAAAAAGAAAGAAAAGCAGATGTCTTTCAGTGAGTTGTTTTCAGCCCAGTGACATAGGAACCTCTAATCATCTTCCACTTTGTAGTTTGCTGCTGCTTATAAATAGAAAGGACAGATGTCCTCTGCCATGGGATACAGTCAGATTACAATTTCATTCGGTGGCAATGCACTGGTTTCTGTCACATTTCAGAAGTAGCACCTCAATGACTTGCTGTAATTTTTTATTCTCTTGGGAGGTAAAGGAAAGTAAATATGATGTTAAAAACTAAATTTATTAGTTTATTCCCTATGAAATATTTTACTATTTATATGTATGTATAATATCAATTTTATCCAATAGTTGAACTCATTAGCTATTTGGAACATAGAATTTTGTCCCCGTTTTTCATTTTAAAAAATGGTATTTAGCTATTCGTTCCTCTCCTGATTGTTTTTGGAAATAGGAAAGATACTTTTCATTATTTAATACATATAAATATACCTGTTTAATTATTGTATATTAGGGATTTTTCACTTTTTTGGGTAAGAATTTTTTTTCAGAAATAAGAAAACTCATGCATTTCTCTGTAAAAACAATGAAATTGTATAGGTATACCTAGTATAGCATGTCTTTTATAAAGAAAAGTGTCTATGGGAACTGAATTTGAGTGCATAACAATAATTTAAAATCAACCTTTTTTGTTTTGTCTTTTTTGAAACTCCAAAAGACTGGCATAAAGGATCTGACTGCAGGCTTTGCATGTTGACTACACTTCTCAGGAACATCATCAGGGAAGGCAGTTTTAATCAATGCCTATTTTATATATTCAGAAAAAAAAATATTTCATGGGCATAGCAATATTAATTCCTGGAGCTGCATTCAGAATTCTCTTGTCCTCAGAAGAAAGGCAACGTTCTACCTCATGTATTATAATCTTTTGCTTATAAGGAGGAGGGTACATAAATGAGCATGTGATCACAGATTTTTTTATGACAGACCCACAAAATGTAAATAGATTTTGAGTGAAATAATTATTTGAAAAGGTTGTGGAAGCTGGCTCAAATCTGCTTTATTTCTTATGATCTAATCAAGTAAACAAATTGCAAACATATGTGTGAAAGGTGATATATAAAGTGTTAGATGGTGAAATTAATAAAAAGGCCTACAAAAGAGTACATAAAAACTAAAATTTCTTTCATTGAATGAAAAAAACATTTCTGGGATTTTATTGACCTGCCTATATAGTAACATATCCAGAGTTACTGTGATAATTAGAGCCTCATCAGGGGCTGGAGTTGTGGCTCAGTGGTAGCAGCTCAGTGGTAGCATGCTTGTCTAGCATGTGTGAGGCACTGGGTTCGAATGTCAGCACCACATTAAGGAAAATGAACAAATAAAATAAAGGTATTAAGTCCATTTAAAAAAAGATCCTATCATAGAAATAACAACTTATTTATCTCTTTTTTTTGCCTTAGAGTGATATAGTTTGAAGTATAATTGTGGACCACTGGCAACCCATAAAACTATATTACCAGTTAAAGATGAGTTAAATACAGAATTGAAAGTAACTATAAATAACAAGTTGACATTTTCATGATGTCCAAGCCTGTGGACTCACTTTACTGAACATGATATGAACTAACACAATACTATTTTAGTCAGTGGTGGATCACTATCGGCATGAGTTTCACATGAGGCATGAACAGTAGGCCATACTAAAAAGTGTGATGCTACATTCCATCTTTTAATTTTTTTTTTTAATTCCTGACATTACAGCACTAAACTGAAATGTGTTAATAGTCCACTCTTACATTTCCATGACAAACAGAAAAATTCATGAGCCAAAAAAAAAAAAAAGGAGAAGCTTATAAAACTAAATATACATCTCAGCATTGATGGCAGAACAAAGAATTAAAATGCTTTAATTTAAAAAGCATAAGTGAATGATAAAGTGTGTAGAAACTGAAAATTTACAAATTATTTACAACCTGGAATCGTTGACACAGATGGATCACGGTGAACAACAGAAAGGGATTATGGATGAATCTGCATTGTTCTAGCAGTTCCTCATGCCACTCATCTCCAAGGAAAGCCTGACATTGTTTAGATACTGAGCCAAGATAATGCTGGCAGCAGATCCAGGGATGGTAACTTGCCTATCAGTAGATCCTTCCACGGGGTTTGCAATTTTGATCTGCGCCCCATACATCTGATGGATCTCACCTTGATGCCCGATTATGCAGCTGATCAAGTTGTTTGGAATGGTGAGTTCATGAGAAGTAGTCTGAGCAGATGCATACAAACCTGCCCATAGTCTTTCACCTCAGAGAGCTGGATCCAATGCCACTGAATCCGGTGTTGTCATGCGTCATAGGAAAATGAGACTGTTGCACTGCCAACTAGTGCAGCTTGGCCAAATCTGGCTGTGGAATACACCATCCTTGAATAATATAAGCCTGATCACCAGCAAAGATGATGGGAGAATTTAAGGGCTTGGGCCAATAGAAGACGGCCACGTTCTTTGGGGCGGGGACAGGGAGAGAATCTCCAATGTGACATTGCAGATCTGTTTTGACACACTCAATAATGGATTGAGGAATACCAGCAGTAGAGATGGCCGGTTCAGATGAATTGAGGAGCATATCCCCTGCCACCTGGACTTGAGTCCCTGTACACTCTCATAATTTCCTTAATCTTTTCCCATGAGAGAGCCAAACTGACTTGCAGGGCCTCAGAGTGATAAGGGTTCAACTGTCAGCTGTGCTGTTGGTCATAGAGCTGTTGATGTCTTCTTCTGGTTTATCCATGATCATAGCAAGGGCTGTGAAGATGGTATTAGTGGGTCCAGCCAAAGTGATAATTCTCCCAGGGCAATTCCCTTCTGAGATGTTGATATGGGCACCACTCTCCTCATGCATCTTCTTAACTGATTCTGCTTTCTTTCCCATGAGACTGCCAGCTTCCTTTCCATGCATAAGTAGCCCAATGGTGAGAATGACATTGAATCCACCTTCAATCACACCAGTGAGCAGCATTATGGAGAGCTGGATTTTGAGTGGTCAAGTCTTTGGTCACTGGTGGGGGTGAAAGCCAAAAACTGCAGATGAGAGACCACTGCGGGGGGAAAGAGGGGAGCTGGCCAGAAAGGAAGGCTGGAGGCCAGGAGAGGAACAATTAGAGTGAGCAGGAAGGCACAGGGGACCCACCAACAGGGGAGGGTAGAAAAGGAAGGGTGGGGTGGAGGAGAAAGGGAGGAAAGAGGCCCAGGTGGGGGAAGGCAGGAGGGAGATTGGGCAGGAGGGAGAGGGCACAGGCTGAGGCTGCTCAGGCCACTGCCTCTGCTGGTCTCTCATTTTCTTAAGACAGTAAAAATTAATTATAAAATTTAAAAGATAATTTGTTGTAAGTTGTAATTAATAAGTTATTAAAGTCAAAATTTGAAAATACAGTATTATTTCAAATTACTTTTAATAAGATTTAAAGATAAATAATCTTAGCTTGTTGAAATTATCTTAAAGCATCTTGTTTTAGTCTCGTGGAGATATATATATATATATATATATATATATATATATATATATATATATATATATATTTGAAATTGGTTCCTCTATTATGAGTGGCATTGAAATGAAACAAATACCATTGCAGAGGAGAGTGACTATAGTTAATAATAATAATGAATTAAATGTTTCAGAAAACTAGCTAAGAATTTTCACCACAAAAGTTGATGAGATAAACATGTTGAAGCTGATTTAAACATTTAATATTGTATCTACATATCAAAATATCACATAGTACAAATTAATATGTACAGTTTTTAGTTCTTAATTTAAAATAAATAATTTAAAAGTTTTTAAAATTTAAAAAGAAACTATTACTTCTGTGGGCAAACTCATTTGTCAAATTAAAACTTCACATACTGATATAAATAAAATAAAATTCATTAAAACCACAGAGGTATGCATTTATTATGAGAAATAAAACTTCACTCCAACTTAGGAACAGTTATAGTTTCAGAATGTTAAAATCTGGAATGTAGTAGTAATTCTTCATAACATAGTTTTATATTCCTTTCTCCCTGTATTTTTGTTCTGATCATATCTGTTGAAATATAATTTTATGACTATGGAATCTAATTTTAAAATGGATTATTTTCTTGGTCTTCTTTTTTCTTTTTGAAAAATTTATTTCTGTAACAGTTCCTTTTTATTGTGTTTTATAAAAGTGTCAGCCTGTGATGTATTGGAGGGAAGACAGATATTTTATTACAGATAGAAGTTTGATTGCTGTTTATTAAATGTTCATACTGATATTCTTATCTCAGTTAATTCTTGCAACAATGACACAAAGCCTCATTTTATGAAAGAAATTGAAGCTTATGCTTAATAGCTTTCTTATGTTACACAGATAATAACCGCACAGCTATGTATGATTCAACATTCCGTCTATCTGACTCTAAAGCACGTAAGATCTACTACTATGCCATAGGAGTCACTGTCTACACCACAATTGGACTCTCCCATTTTCCTTTAGTTTCATGCTAGTCTATTAGGTTTGAAATTAATTCTGAAAGAGGAGAGCTTTCTTTGAAGCTGCAGAACTTTACAGAGCAAACTGTTGTCTTTATAAAAAAAAATGGGTCATTCATAAAATCAATTCTAGTTGGTAAAAGTCTAGATAGCTACAAGATTTGTGTTACTAAACTGAAAAATATCAAACACTCACAAAACAAAATGCACTATTTATTACTGTGTATCATGTGCTGTCACATCGCTTGGAAATGCAATTCAGTTATTTTATCCATATATATTATTATGTGCTTGCTGGGTACTAGGCTTTAAAGAGCTGTGAATAAGACAGGAAATGTGCTGCTGTCTTAGAACTCTCATTCCAGCAGCTATGAAATGGGCAATACTAAACATGCAGCAAAGTGAAGGTGATTTCAGAGAGTGTTAGGCATGACAAACATGGCTGGGATAGAACATCTTGGAAGCAACATTAGACTGAAGGGTCTGGGAAGGTTCCTTGAGAATGTAAAGCATGGAGATCTCAGCATTCCATCCCTAGAGATTAGCTAGAGCAAAGGGGAGAAAGATGAAATTCAACTCCACTGGACAAATGACAGTAGAGTCCACAAGCCCTAGGGGGTACTTATGGAAAAGTCTTGGATAATTTTAACAGCTAGAGAAAGGGCTCCATGATTAGATCATCTGTGTTGACTGACTGGGACTTATGTAAATCAGATTCTACCCTCTTACACTGACAGACAGATAGAGATACTATCTTTGTTGATTATATTTCAAAGGGATGGCTTGCAGAGAAATATTCCTGGAATCTTTCTGTCCAAAGACTAAAGATTTACATTTCAAAATATAAGAGGAAAAGAATTTACAATGGTAAATTTTCTAAGAAAGTAAATTCTCTAAGAAAAGAGATTCAGAAACCTACAGTCAGGAGGAAAACTGTCTACAATGAAGTCAATTTTAAGGGTACCTAAGGCCATTCAGATCATCCTATACATGTTTAAATCTTGCTCAGAGTGATCCTGTTATTAACTCTCCCTCAACGTTTCTAGCTAAAGATGAGATAGAATATTTTATTTAACTCTGTGAAGTCTAAATAGGGCCTGTGGATGTAGCTCAGTTGGTAGAGTGCTTGCCTCACATGCACAAGGCTTGGTTCAATTCCAAGCACCACAAATAAATAAATAAAGTCCAGGTAGTATGGGTTACATTTTGCAGAAGCCACAGACTGTTAGCAAGGCAACATAATGAATATTGTTTTAACTTACTTGAATTTAGGCAGACTATTTAAACAGAAGCCTTTCTAAGCATTAATCCCAGGCTCAGAAAAATCTTGGAAGTAGGTAATGTCCATGATTAGGTATTTCTAGTATTCTAAGAGCAACCAAGTGGTACTGTAGGTTGTGAAAGAAGCCAGAATTTTAGAGTTAGAAAACGTAATTTACTGTTGTTATTCACTCACTGATAAAGTCAAGAAAACAATCCATAAATAATGCAGATATTGTTTCATCAAAAACAATAATGATGATTTAAATGTTTTCCCGATAACTTCAACTCTCTGACTTCGGTATACAGGTGTGTGTACAAAATGAAGGACATTGTAGCGCCCTCTGCTGGGAACTGTTGGTCTACATATTCTGTAGAAAAGAAAAGAAAACATAGATTCTTTGAACATCCACAAAAGAAATTTCATTCTGGGGATAACTCCTCCATTTCTCTACATACAAATACTTTCAAATGGACTGACAAACATCAACTACGAACTCTTGGGGAGCGTGTCAGTGTTCATGTTCCCCTTCTCTATCACCCATCCTCCTCCTCATGTAAGCAGCCAGAGATCCCACTAAGTGAAAATAATGGACCAGATTATTTGCATCATTTTTTTATTTACATAAGGGTTCTAAAAGATCAATAAACTTGCAAAACACTTGGGGATCTTATTTTTAATTCAAAACTATATTCAATGGGTATGGAATTCTACATTTTGAAAAACAATCCAGGTGAGGCCTACACTGCTGGTAGGAACTTGCAGAAACTTCCAGGGTTGAAACAGACAGAAACATTTGCAGCCAGATTGGTAAAAGAAACCAATTCCCATAGACCCTAGAAGAATCACCCTCCAGTGCAGGAGGAGAAACGGGGATCAGTAGAAATTTGCTTTGGGTAAGGAAGTGGGGTATAGCACAATATGAAGGGGGAAATACCCCCCCAGGGTGAAGCAAGCATGTTATTAAGCTCCACCTCCCTGCCTCACACCCCACATCCTAGGGCTTATGATTAGGCCCAAGAAGGGTCTCAGACCAATGACCTGGGACTGATTTAAGAATCTTTACTCTGATTTCTTCAAAGATGAAGAGTTATTCTGCCTAAAGCTTGACTTTTTCTGAGCCTGGCACTGGGGAAAAGTAAAGGAGCAACTGTGTGGCTTCAAAGATGACTAAATGTGGGAAGAAACTTCCCTGACTGGAAAGGAGTGTTTTAGGAAAATAATGGAGGGATGGTGAGCTGTTCTGGGTCTTTCCTCCTGCTTCTGGTGTAGCTGAATGATAAATAAAGAGAAATTCATCTCACAAATAGATGGAGAGAATTAAGGGTTTATGGGATTTTCAATAGATGGTGTCTCCAGGATCAGGTTGCAGGACAAGCTAGGAGTTGGAGCAACCAGGACAAGGTGTCTATTTAGCTCCCTGACTCCACATCATGCAGACACAAATCAACTTGTTGACTGTTAAAACCAGGTTTTATGTCCTATGATAAACATTAGTGCTTCCTTTATAGAACTAAAACTGAGAAACTCCTTCCAGATTAGAGAGAGAGAGAGAGAAAGAGAGACAGAGAATATGATTTTGTATCCCACTTTACAAATTTATTGAATGATATTTTTTGAATGACTGAAATGTTCCACATGTTCTGTACATGTATTAATTTACAGTGCCTGCTTAAGATAATGTAGCCAATATACATTGAGCATCCTAGGCATGGGCCTACCATAGGCCAGAAGCTCTATTACAAATATTGTCTCAGTTTTCCTAGAGCACTATTACCTCAGCTTGTTCTGACTAACTGCAGATTTAAAGGGTTTCAATATCTTGCCTAAGCTAACGGAAAAAGTAAATGGGAAAACTGGGCTTGGTCCCATACAATCGAGTCTATGAAAACTTATGGTCAGAGAATTCTTATGATACCACTAACAGGTGCAACCCAAGCCAGTTGTATAGGGCTCTTTCTAAAACTGCAAACTCATTGAGCTAGAATGTCTTAGTCCATTCAAGTCAAAAGTGTGTATGAAGTTGACCTAAAAAAAAAAAAAAAAAAAAAGAAAGAAAGAAAGTATGATTCCATGGAATAGAATGCAAAAGTTAGTAAGTAGTATTTTTGCCTGTTAAATTATGAAACTATAGAATACAAATATAATATTAGGAAGTAATAAAAATAGATAAGAATTTACATAGTTACAGAGGTGGTAACTTTAGCAACATAACTTTTCAAATTTTGAAAAGAAGTGTATGGAAACAACACACAATGCACACATATAAAGCAGAGATAACATACCAAAAGGTAACTAAAATACACATATGCAAACACATACATGCACCCAGACACACTTACACACACAAAAAAAATATGGTGATAAAATTATGGAGAAACCGAAATATCGACAACAGTAAATGGAATAAAATCACATATTAATTTAAATATATGCTTGTGTAAATGAGACATTATTGATTATAAAATTCATTAAGCAAATCACCAAAAATATTGAAAATAAAATTATGACCAAGTACATACTTGGGACTTAAAGGAAAATAAACTACAGATAAATGAGCAATTTAAAATAATATGGCTCCCCCATATGACATGTATTCACACATTTGCCAATGTTTCCTATGTGTCAGGGTGAAAATGAACAAATAAAATTTATATATCTGAATAAAGATATTTCCCCTTTACTTTTTCTCAGAAATAGTATCTAGTGAGATTTTTACATATTATTTGTGTGCTTGCTTTGTATGCATTTGCCATAAATATATATTGATAAACAATATAGAGGATTGTTTTATGTAATTTTCTATCTTGTATGATATTAAAAACCAGAGCCTTTTGGTGGCTTGTTCTGGGACTTCTCTGGAGGCTTTTGTGGTAAGCATTTCCTGTTGTACATAAAGGCAAGTGACCTCCTTTTGTTCACAGTTGGAAACTTATGAACTTTAAACAGCAAAAACATATAGGCAATGTTTTTTTCTGTCAACCTAATTTTGAAATGTTCTGAATAATTACATAATTTATTACAGAACAAGCTGTAGAAGAATCATCTATTTGAAAGGATTTCTAAGAACTTGAAGGCTATTCAGTGGTGTTTGGAAACCATGAACTTTTTTTTTTTTTTTTTGATAGGGGGGTACTGGGAGTTGAACTCAGAGGCACTCAATCACTGAGTCACATCCCCAGCCCAATTTTGTATTTTATTTATAGATAGTGTCTCGCTGAGTTGCTTAGCACTTCACTTTTGCTGAGGCTGGCTTTGAACTCACGATCCTCCTGCCTCAGCCTCTAGAGCTGCTGGGATTACAGGCATGAGTCACTGCAGCTGGCCAGAAACCATGAACTTTTACTGTAGGATCTGCTTATATTAATAGCTGTAAATTCAGTTATAATACCCAATCACATGTGTACACAAAAATCAGCTTTTTCAGACAAATATAATCATTAAGCTGGCTTAAGTGTGTAAAATTCATTTGAATACTTTATTAACCAAATCATGTCACATTCCCCCCAAACTTCATATGTTGGTACTTCAGAATGTGACTGTAAATTGAAAAGACTTCAAAGAATCTGTCCCTTAACAGCTTCATTAACTTAAAATGAGGCTAAGTTAAAATGAGGCTGATAGGGTGAGCTATCACATAATATGACTGGCATCCTGACACACCAAAAAAGAGGAGATCAGGACACAGAGACATAAAGGGAAGACCATGTGGAGACATACAGAGATAACGGCCACTTAAAACCCAGGACAAAGGTGTCTGAAGAAACCAACTTTGCCCACACTCCAGTTTGAGAGGTCTAGACTCCAGAACTCTGAGAAATTCTGTTGTTTGAGCCAGTCCATCTGTGATACTTTTATGTAAGCCCTAGCAAACAGAAAGAGAAAGGGTTTTATATCCATTCCCCATATATAAGAATGTGTACTTATCTTATGCTTCTTATTTTCATTTCCTTCCTCCTTCACATATTCCCTCACATATTTCTTCTTCTTTCAACTTGATTTGTGCAATTATTTTTGGCACTATAAAGACAGATATGAGTCAAGGGAAATTTTTGATGTAACAGCAAAATGAATATAAATTGAAGTTACCATATTGCAAACATATGATGTTGTATGTGCAAAATATGTAGGAATACAGAGAGAGAAGGAATTTTTTGCTTATAATCCCATATTTGAATGAGTTAGTTATGGTGTACACAGACTCATGGGTCAATGTCAAATGAGGTGAGATTTCCACATACTCCTTAAAGTCTCACTCTTCCATCTCCATTGTTCTATTGCACTCCTTCAATGAGTCATTTTTCAAATATGTGAATAGGAAAAGAGCTGCTGGGACTATACTGTTCTTACATCTTCAGTGTTTTCAGAGAATGTGCCTATCTTCCCTTATTTGCCATTACAAAACACTAGATCTTCCTCAGTTATGAAAAATTTCATTTGTAAATCTTTTATTGTGGCAAAAATGCACAAAATAAAATTTACCATTTTAACCATTTTTCAGTGTATAGTAGTGTTGAGTATATTGACACTGCTATGAAACAGATCTCCAGAACTCTTCCATATTGCAAAACTGAAACTATGTACGTTTTAAAACATACCTCTTCACTCCACTGCAGCCAAACCCCCAGAAACCAGTATGCTACTTTTTGTCTCTGAATTAAATTTCTCTAGGTATTTCATAGAAGTAGGTTCATACAGTGTTTGACTTTTTTTTCACTTAGCATAATGTTCTCAAGGTTCATCCATATTGGAGCAAATGTCAAAATTTCCTTTCTTTTTAAAGCCAAATAATATTCCATTGTATGTTGATGCTAAATTTTTTCCATTCATCTACCAATGAACAAAACTTGGGTTGCTCCACGTTTCAGTTCTTATGAATAGTGCTGCAATGCGCAAGGATATGAAACTACCTTTCTGAAACTTAGTCTCTTTTTGAGCTATAACAAACTATCCCAAGCTGGGTAATTTCTAAAGAACAGAAATTTATTTGTTACAGTTCTGGAAGTTTGTAAGTCCAAGATCAGGGTGCCAGTATTTGGTGTCTTATGAGAGCCTTCTTGCTGCATCCTCACATGATGGAAGAGGTGAAATGCATGAGGGATAAATGATGTGACCTCACATGGCAGAAAACAGAAGGGCAAAAAGAGCCTAAACTACTTTCAGCCCTTATGTAAGGTATTGCCACTCATGAAGGCAAGGTCCTTACGATTTAGTTTTCATGACTCAATACTACCATAATGGGATTACATTTCAATATGAATTTGGGGTAGGATATATTCAAACCATAACAGAGAGAACCTGCTTTCAATTATTATTAGTATCTACCTAGGGGTGGTAATCCTGGCTCCTGTGGTAATTCTATTTTTAGTTTTTTTCCTTTAACATTCATTGGCTGATTTTTTATAGATGAATTATAATTATACATAATAGTGTATAGAAACATACTTTATTACTTCATGTTGATTTTGTGTTCTATTATTATGGTTTGGATGTAAGGTGTATCCCAAAGCTCATGTGTGAGATGAAGCAAGATGGTTTAGAGGTGAAATGACTGGGTTATGAGAGCCTTAACCCAATCAGCGAATTAATCCCCTGGTGGGATTAACTGAATGGTATATGAAAGCAGATTGGTGTGGCTGGAAGAGGTTGGTCTTTGGGGAGAGAGTGCCTTTAGGATATATATTCTCTATCTGGCAAGTGGAGTCAGTCTCTCTCTCTCTCTCTCTCTCTCTCTCTCTCTCTCTCTCTCTCTGCTCTCTCTGCTTTCTGATGTGATGTCTTAAGCCACTTCTCTTCACCATAGTCTACTGCCATGATGTTCTGCCTCACCTTGAGCCCCTAGAAATGAAGTTAGCTGTCTATGGACGGAGATCTCTGAAACCATGAACTCCCAAGTAAACTTTTTCTACTGCAAAATTGTTCTTGTCACAGTGATATTGTTGAATTTCTTCCTTAGTTCTTTTTTTTTTTTTTTTTTTTTTTTTTTTTTTTTTTTTTTTTTTTACATAGAAGTTTTTGTGTATGTGTATGTGAGTGAAATCTTTAGGGTTTTCTAGGTGTAAGATCATCTCTGGTGATAGAGACCATTTTTTTTTTTTTTTTTTTTGCAATCTTATGCCTTTTTGTCACCTTGCCTAATTTCTCTGGATGGAACTTCTAGCACCAGGTTGAATGGATGTAGTGATAGTAGGCATTCTTGCTTTGTTTCTGCTTTTAAAGGGAAAGCTATCATTTTTACCATTAATATTAATTGTTAGCCTTTCATAAATGGTCTTTATTATTTTTATATGTGGTTATTTTCCTAGTTTGTTAAGTGTTTTCATGAAAATAAGTTTAAAATAAGTTCTCATGAAAATAAGTTTAAATTTGTTAAATCTTGTCCAATGGTGTTTCTTCATCAAATAAATATGTGACTTTTGTTCTTCATTCTGTTAATGTCATGTATTACATTGAATTCCATGTGACAAAACATTGTTGCTTTCCAGGAATAAATCCCATTTTGCTCATGTTGCATAACCCTTTATTAAGCTGCTGAATTTGGTTTGCTAAACTTAGTTTGTTGAGTACTTATCCATCAGCATGGCTATGGTTTGGCTATGGTTTCAGTGCTCCTCAAATGTTGATATGTTGAAATTTAATACCCATTGCAAGAGGATTGGAGCTTAGTCCAACTATGATTTAGAAGTGGGCCATTCAGGGGATGAGTAAAATTAGACAAGTTCATCAGGGTGGAGGTTCCATGATTGTTAGTAGTAGCTTTATAAGAAGATGGAGGAGAACAGAAGAGACATACACAGGCACACTGTTTGCCTTTTGTCACATGATGCCCTGTTCCACCTGGATACTTTGTATCCAATGCAACCCTCCAATCTCCAGAAGTATAAGTCTCTTTGCTTTAATACTTCTACAGTCTCAGATATTTTGTTGTAGTAATAACAATGTAGTAACATATCCATTTATCATGGAAATTGGTCTGTAACTTTCTTTCCTTGTGGTGTCTTTGCTTGAATTTGTATCATATAATGCTGACCTCTTAGTACTACTTGGGAACATTCCTTCCTCTTTAATTTTTTTTTTTTTTTTTTTTGGAAAATTTCAGGATGATTGATGTTAATTTTTTCTTAAAAGTTTGGTTGATTTCTCCAGTGAAGCCATTTGGTCTAGTACTTTTCCCTTTGTGTGAGTTTTTCTTTATTGATTCAGTCTTCACACTAATAATTCGTCTATTCATATAGTCTGTTTCTCCATGTTCTATTCTTGGTAGTTTGTTTGTTTCTAAGAATTTTTTCTTCTCATCTAACTTATCCAGTTTTCTCACACAATTGTTCATATAATCCTTTATATTTCTGTGACATTTGTTCTAATATCCTTTTTTGTTTGTTTGTTTCTGATTGCAGTTGTTTGAATCTTCTCTTTTTTTCTCTTACTTAATCAGACTATAGCTAAAGGTTTAAGGATTTTGTAGATTTTTTCAAAAACAATCTCAATGTTGTTGATTTTTTTCTATTTTGTTTATCTCCTTATTAATCTTTGTTATTTCCCCTGCTCCCTTCTCCTAAAATTGGGTGTAGTTTGTTCTTATTTTCTAGTTTCTTGAGTTGTAAACCAGTAAGTAGGTGTTCAAGATATTTCTTCTTTTCTTTAATCTGTCCCTTTACAGCTATGAACTTCCATTTTAACACTGTTTTTACTGCAAATGAATTTTGGTATATTGGGTTTTGATTACATTTGTCTCAAGTTATTTCCTAATTGACACTTGACTTATTCTTTGATCCTTTGAATTCTTAAGGATGAATTATATTTTTAAATACTTTTATTAGTTATTAATGGACCTTTTTTATTTACTTATTCATATGTGGTGCTGAGAATTGAACCCTGTGCCTCACCACTGAACTACAACTCCAGCTCCAAGAGTGAATTATTTCAATTCTAAAAATTTGTGGAATTTCCACTTTTTCTTAAACTATGGATTATCAATTTACTTCACTATAACTGGAAAAGGCACTTTGTATCATTTAAATTTTTTTAATATTTATTTTTTTAGTTGTAGTTGGACATAATACCTTTATTTTATGTTTTATTTATTCTTATGTGGTGCTGAGGATTGAACCCAGGGCCTCGCACATGCTAGGCAAGTGCTCTACTGCTGAGCAACAATCCCAGCCCTCATTTCAATGTTTTTAAATTTGTTAATGTTGTTTCATGGCTTTATACATGCTGTATCCTGCAGAATGTTCCAGGTGCACTAGGAAAGAATGTATATTCTGGTGGTGGTGGTGGTTGGAGTATTCTGTACCTGTCTGATAGGTCCAGTTGGATCCTAATGTTCTTCTAGTCCTTTATTTCCTTATTGATCTTCTGTCTGGTTCTTTTGTCAACTATTGACTATGGGGTATTGGGATTTCCTTCTAGTATTGTATCTATTTAGCTTTTTAATTCTTTTAAAATCAGCTTCTTCTATTCACGAATCATAGTTTTGGTACCTAAGTATTCATAATTGACATTATTCTTAAGAAACTAGCCTTATTTTCTTTATCAAATGTCCTTCTTTGTCTTTTGTAATAGTTTTTATTTAGGTCATTTGCCTGATATTAGTACACCAATCTTCCTCTCATTTTGTTACAATTCACATTGAATATTTTTTTGATATTCAATATATTCTTAGGTCTCAAGTAAATCTTTTAGCATTTAATTGGATCTTTCTTTTTTATCCATTCACCAAGCTTATGTCCTATGATTGGGAAGTTTAATTAATTTATATTTAAAGTAATTGCTCATGGAAAAGGACCTGTTCTGCCATTTTGTTTGTTTCATGTAGGGTTGTGGCTTTTTTCCTCACTCATTTACTCTTTTACTGATATGCTTTATTGATGTTTTGTAGTTATAGTCTTGAATTTTCTTCTTATATCCTGTTGTTTATTCTACAGATAATTTGTGATTATGGTTGCAATTATTTAAATCATCCTAAAGATATAATATTCTGTTTTAAACTGGTAGCAATTTAATCACATACAAACACAGTACAACTTTGCAGATCCACAACTCCAACACTTCATGTTACTGAAATTGCAAATTCTTGTATGTTGCACAGCATAAAATTATATTTTTTGTATAGTTTTCTCATTTGAAACTTCTATACCAAAATGATAATTGCATGGGTTATGGTATTTGCTCATATTTGTAGTTTAATGGTTTTGTTTTGCTGCTTATTATTGTTTTGATTCCAAAGAATACTTTATCATTACCTTTGAAGCAGGTCTAGTAATAATGAACTCTCTCTGATTTTGTGTATTTGAAAAAGTCTTAATTTCTTCTTTATTTTGAGGGATAGTTTGCTGAATACAGTATTCTTGTTTGACATTAATTTGCTTTTCAGCACTTTGGATATATCGTCTGTATTGATTCATTTTTGGTTTCTATGGTGAAAAAAAAAGTGAGGTTGGGGAAAATATAAAGAAAAGAGGTTTTCTTATCCCACAGTTTGGGAGGCTGAAAGTCCAAGTTCTGGTGTTCCCATCAGTTTAGTCTCTGGTGAAGACCTTATGATGTACAGCATTACACTGTCTAGAGCATGAAGGTTTGTGTTTGGGGGTAGGGGGGAACACAAGCCAGCACTATGGATTTGAGGCCGATTTTTGTTTTCAATGAGAAGGAGGAGCCCCCGTATGAGGTTGTTCCTCCTAGTTTCTCTACAGTATGGTGCATAGGAGAGGTGCATGAATGAGATGCCAATTGTCACAAGTTTCTCTGCTATTTTCTTTGTTATCTCTTCTTGATTTTTATGATAGGCTGGTGTTGTAACTTCTCAACCAGTCTTTAGACTTCTCGCAGAGGCCTTCTTGTCTATATAGTGCCAATGCAGTGTCTCTGGGGGAAGAAGGTCTTCTAACTTCTTAGTGTGCCATCTTCTGATGTCCTTCCTTTCTTGTGTATTTTACAGCTTGAAATTCATTCTCTTGGCTCATAATTATCATTTGCTGGCTTTTGTATTTTGACATTCTTGCTCAAAATTACTTCTTTATTCCTCTTATTTTTGTGGCCATCTACTGGTCTCTTTTATAATTTTTCACATCAAGAATGATATTGTTTATATTTAAGCTCCACATTTCTATATGTGCCAACTCCTGGAGTTAACTTGACCAAGTTCAGTATCAAAATAGGTTACTTGGTCAGAAACTGTCTTTATTATTCCTTGAGATACTTGATTTTACTTTATTTCATTGCATTAGAAAGCCAAAGATTACTTGTGATAGTTGCCATTTGAATTCTTTACCTTTGATCATATTATGTGTGTATAATCCCTCCTTATATTTTATAGTGACAAGATCAAAATATTCTTAAATTCTGATATATTTTGCAATAAAATATTCATTTATGCAATTAGGAGCTCAAAAGAATTTAACACGGGCTAGATAAATTCTCAAGGTGTGAATTCTCAGGAGGGATTTATTTTTAGGTGTGATCTATAATATGTTTCATGCTACATATGGATGAGTGAATTGGTTAATATCCCTAATTAGCTTACATTTTTGGAGCTTAGAGGCATTTGAAAACATCTGTCTGAATCTTCTGTTGAAGAACATTTTACCTTACATCAGTTATTCTTAATATGTCCTTTGTAAATGCCTACAAGACACAGTCATGCTTCAGAACCTTAAGTTGAACTTCAGTGCCCCAAATGCATTATTTTAGTCTCCTGACTAGATCCCCAGACTTCCAGTCACTCTACTGATCTTTCTAACATATCCCTCATTTTTCACTTGCCACTTAATTGCTTCTTTAAGTGTGGCCCATAAACAAGCTGAAATACTTGGAGTGATTTAGCATTCTCCACCTCAGTATAACAGTATATTGGGCTTATTTGGGTTTGTTTCACAACAAATATGCATTATTTGCAAGTTGATAGGTGATTCCTTTTTTAAACTATATTTTTGTTGTAGATGGACATAATATCTTTATTTTATTTGTTTTTATTTTTAATGTGGTGCCGGGTATCGAACCCAGTGCCTTATGCATAGTCAGTGGGCCCTCTACCACTAAGCCATAGCCCTGGCCCCTGGCAGGTGATTTTTATATATCCTGAAGCTTTACAATTGTTCTCTAAATACATAGAATTATTCTCTGTATTTGATCCATGTTTTAGTCAGCTTTGTGTCACTGTGGCCAACAGACCTAACTGGAAAAATTTAGAGAAAGAAAAGTTCATTTTGGTTCGTGGTCTCAGTGGTTCAGTCCATGATTGGCTCCCTTCATAGTTCTAGGTCCAAAGTGAAGCAGAAGAATGTGGCAGAGAAAAGCTGCTCAGTTCATGACAGCCAAAAAGCAGAGAGAGAGAGAGAGAGAGAGAGAGAGAGAGAGAGAGAGAGAGAGAGATCTCATCAGGCACAAAAGGAGCACTCCTTGTGACCTTCTTCCTCCAGTCACACCCTGTCTGCCCACTGCCACCCATTTAGTCCATTCAAGTGGATTAATGCACTGATTAGGTTATAGATTTTATAAACTTGATCAGTTATCCACTGAAAATTCTTACATTGTCTCACAGTGAGCTCTTAGGGGACACCTCATACTCAAACCTTACCCAGTACATTGTACCATAACTCCTAAAAATCTTAAAAATTTGGATGAGGTATATAGCAGGGCCATTGTGCTATCATAAGTAAAATGACTGCTCATTATCAAGTAATAAGATAGTTGAAAAGCATTTCAATTGAATCATTAAAAAGTGGGTTGTGAGACACTCACACATCTCATTTAATAATGATCCATAATGATCTTTAGGGAACAAGTGTGTGCCCCATAACTGACAAAATAAACATTTTCAGCTATGAATGGATCCTTCCTATATTCTGGGGTTCAAGGCCTGAAGACTGCTTTCACTGTCAGGTAATTTTGTGGACCTAGTATAATTCTATTCTGATCACAGAAAATGTCTTTGGGGAAATACTTGAATTTCCTCTTCCTTTTCATTTGTAATGTAAGAAAGAAGATTTGCTGACATTTAAGTTCATACTCTAAGGCTCTAGGCCTGAAAATCTTTGATGTAGTTGAAAAATGCCACAGACTCAAGTCCTCCACTTTCTCTAATTCTGAGAGATTTCAAATACTTAGCCTCATGTGGAGATTTATTAATCTATGTGTGCCTTTAGAACTAAGTTAAGAGTATTCTGTTGATCTTCTTCTCATTACTTTTTCTGTTGTATTATTAATAATTCTTTCCCAAATTGGTAGCTTCACTTTTTTGAATGTCATAATTTTCTTTGGGGCACAAATATTTTAGAAATACCATAGAACTTCAGTTCAATTCAAATAGTATTATGGACTTTTTTTGGTATGAATTTATGTACTTTGTATTAGGCATTATTTATCTTAATTGCTTAGTACTTGGGGAATATCTTTATATTTGAACCCTTACATAAGTGCCTCATTTGCTTCACTCTGGGCTTGGCCCCCAAAATAGTGGAACAAGAATAAAGAAGCCTTTCCAGATATTTGTTATAGAACAGACCAATTAATTAAAAAGACAGATAATACATGTGTAAGTAAAGTGGACACCAGTAAATGGATTAGCTCAATAGTTTATGGTGAAAACCCTCAAAGAGAAGTATGGGGGGTGGGGACATAATAGAAACACCAAAGCATTCAGATAGGGCATTTCCTTTTCCTGAACTTGCTTCATAGAATTTCAGTCTTGCCCTTCTACACAAATTTGTTCCATATTCCCCAGTCTGCAATGGACAGACAGGTGGTATATGCTGATTTAAGCTTATCCAGGGGCCAAGGTCCTGAAAGTTCTATACCTCTATCTCTTCCCCAAGGTAAGTGGCTTTATGTCTCCTTTTGGCTTAAATATAACCAGAGTTAGATTTTTCTTTTACGTTTATGGTTTTAAATTATTTCTGGAAAGAAAATCAGTTGTTCTATGTTAGTTTTAGGTGTAGTATAGTTTGCTTGTAGATAATGATTTTTGACAAAAAAAATAGTGTAAATTTATTTTATCAAGGTATTCAGCATGAAATATGATCGTGTGGCTTATTGAGTCTGAGATGAATGACCGTAAAACATAATATTTTACATATTCGAACAAAGGAAAGTTTTAAGAGAGACATTGTAAGCTTGCTGTAATAACAACTTAGATTATTCTAAATCCCGCTGAAAAATAATAATCCTACAATTAAATTGCAGTGCAGTTGCATCTACAGCATTTCTGTCAGTATGCAAAGTTCAGACTTAGTAATTAACACCCTCTTCCTTCCAAAGAGAAGAGAGATAGTCATATTCAAGATCAAAGACTTGAAGTATAATTCCAACCCAATAGTTTCTAACTTGAAAAGCATAACAACTTAAATGGTCACAAGATACTGGAGCATATTAGTAACAATAAGCCCATTTAAATTTTGTGGAAATTGGCACACTTCTTTATGTCAGGGGATTTAGTAATCTTAGTGAAAGAAATAGAAAGGCTAATGAGACATAAAATATGATGGCCTGACCTGGGGACACATGAGGAGGCTAGAAACTGAAGCAGAAAATGTGTATAAAATTGCCGTGATGTAGTATTACCTTCTGCAGTATAGTTGAATTTATTGACATCAATAACATTACAATTGATTTCCAAGTTGATATTCATTTCATATTACAGCAGTCATATGAATCATAATTTTTAGTAATTCTTGTTATAAGTTTGAAACTATTAAATTATCAAAGCTTTAAGTCATGAAGAAGAAAATCTTACAGTCATCAAACAAGTTGCACTATAATCAACACTTGGAATAAGAGGAAATCAGAAGGTTTTGATAACTACAGGGAGAAAATGAGTGAGCCAGTCATTTTTTCTGATGGGACAAAACAAGTCTCTGTTTTCCTCTGTTCAGGTATGGGAAAAGTGGATTGGTGGGCTTGTTTAAAGGGGGATCAGAAAATGAACTGAACATAGAGAAATGTTTTGAGGCTTTGTCCAAACATTACCTTCTGTAATCTTGGAAAATTTGTCTACTCTGATTACAATTGTTCTCATACAAAATATCACCCTGAATATAAATCTCAAAAAAAAAAAAAAAAAATAGTAGAATAAACCAGAGCAAATGGTGTGACTATAGAATACCGAAGTGATAGTGTGAAGATTGTTCTATTATGGACTCTTTGGCTAAACTATTCGTGTTGTGGCAAATGTGTAACACAGTGATGAGGTGGATCAAGACAGTCAAGGAAACCAGAAAGGGAGAGGTGAGCAATGACCTGTTTCACTTGTGGTCAAGTGGCCAAAAAGGCTTTATGTATCAGAAAAAAGCGTAAAAGCTATGGAAATTGCCTCTAGAGGTTATTTATTCATTCACAAAGAAGCATCTGCACATGCCAAGAATGCTCTAAACACTAAGGACAGGGAAGAAAATAAGATAAGAGAATTTTTTTGCTGTTTCTATTACCCTGGAGGTATGCAAACAATAAACAAAAGCCAAAGTCTGTGTAGAAGACTGGATGGTGGTAAGTGCTAGTGAGAAAAAAAAGTTTCAAGTGCAAATTAGTATTTAGGTTTTTGAGATGGTGTCACAGAAAACACAAAAATTATTAACAACCTGCACTAGAAGATGATATGGAAGTCAAGACCTGAGGAAAGTGAGGGACAAAGCCATGCTCTGGGACAAAAGCCTTCCAAGAAGTTGGATGAGCAAATGCAGAAAACTTGGGATGAGAACACACATGTTCATCAAGTAGGAGGAATATGCAGGCAGCATATATGAGCAGATGGAGAGAAAATCAGGTAATGTTGACCCAGATTGAAGAGGAATTTTCAAACCATTTTGTATACTCAGGTCTGCTAGATGGAAAGCTATTTAAAGGTTTTGAACAATGGATATGATATAATATACTGTTTATACCAAATACAAATTAGCCCTAAGCAGGTACCTTCAGGTAACTAAATTTCACCTGGCCTCTTCCAGTGCTCAGCTGTAACTTCATTAAATTTAATCTCAGCAGAAACTCTTACTACCAGAGAGCAGGAATAAGATACTCCACTTGATTTCATAAATTTTAGCATGAATGAATAACACAATTTAAAAGTCACTTAAGTTGCCCTATTTTTTTTTTAGACAAAACAAAAAACTACTAATTGAATAGTTACAATGTCCCAGACTCTAGACTTAGAATTTTAGAATTATTTTATATAATTTTCTACAAAACCTGTGATGTAGGTATTATCCAATTTTACAAGTGAGAAAATTTGTGGTTTATGAAGATTGAACATATTGTCTCAAATCTCAGGTCTGCTAGATTTGGAAAAAAAAACTCTGTTCTTAGTCAATTCTAGACTAAGGTGATAAGCATTAGTGTAATGACTGTATGAAATTTTCTTCATTTTGCAAACAAACTTGGAGTTCCAAGGAGACATGACTAAGGAAGAAAAAAGACAGAAATGTAAAATACTATACATATATAAAATGAGAAGGAAATCCATCCTAGTGCTATTTTAGGCTTATTCACTGGGTTGAGTCACTCTGGGTCACAATAGCTTTTATTAGAAATTCTAGACCAGTACTGGCTCTGGGGCCTTGGAGTTTCCTCCAGTTGTCTACTCCAATCCCCACCTCCACTTATTCAACAGGTGCCAAATAGTGCCAGATGATAACTTACATTCCAATTCTTTGAGTCTAATGTAATGTTTCCTTCCATAGCATTCCTTTGTCATATTTTACTCTACAACCCTTCCTCAGCATCCACAGAGGACTGATATGAGAATCTCTGTATATACCAAAATCTATGGATGCTCAAATCACATTTAAAATGTTATAGTGTTTGTATACATATTATGTGCATATTCTTGCATGCTTAAGTTATATCAGGTTACTTACAGTAACTAAGATAATTTAAACACTATTTAAATAGTTGCTAAGGTGCATTGTTTAGGGAAAAAAACAGATATATATTTCCAGAATGGGTGCAATATGTTTTGCCTATGAATATTTTTTTTAAAAAGAAAGAGTGAGAGAGAGAGGGAGAGAGAGAGAATTTTAATATTTATTTTTTGGTATTTGGCGGATACAACATCTTTGTATTGTTATGCTCGAATTCGGGACCCCCAAAAGACCACCAGAGACCCAAGATCGATGTAAGCAGCAAAGAGGTGTTTATTGCAAGCTAGCTCGGTCCTCTGTGCACACACAGCAACAGGTGACGCTAAGAGGCCCCAAGCTCAGGGTTTACAGCAGTTTTATACATTCTTTGGAGAAGGCAGGGACCCCCACATACGTCATAGCATCTCCTAGCAAATCATCACACACCAAGGGAAAATCAAATAACAACTATAAAACATGATTAGCACATTCACTGGCGGGAACAAGTTGGGTAGGGGTGATTGGTCACTACAAGAGGGGGATTCATTTGAACTGATTGGTTTAAATCATGAGGATGTAGCAAGGGGAGTAAGTGCCAAACTGCAGGGCTTCTAGTTTAGATAGGGATCACCACACCTAGGTGGGGGCCATCTGGAATTTCAGATATGTGGTTATCTTGGCCTATCTTAGGTGATCACCATCTGAGGCATTTCCGAACTGTTTCCACAGAGCTTTTCTGGAGTATTTTCCTGACTTTAGGACTACAGTAGGTCAGAGGTTAAGTTTCAGAGCAAAATGAGGTCCCAAGCAGAATAAGATTGCTTAGGTCTTTCAGTATGTGGTGCTGAGGATGGAACCCAGGCCACACACATGCCAGGCAAGCACCCTACTGCTTGAGCCACATCCCCAGCCCATTGCCTGTGAATATTTTTGATCTGTAGTTATTTGAATGTGCAGATATGAAACCCAAGGATAAGGGGGATGATTGTACTAAATTCTGTTTGAGAACATTTTTAAAAAAGCTAACTCATGTGTGTGAATGTCATAACTTTAATAGGAGAAATCATTAGTGTTTGTGTGCAATCTGAGTTATACAACTCAATTTCCCCCCAGTGGCAGTATTAAAAAAAAAAAAAAAAAAGTAGAACTTGCCATATAGGGCTTTTTGGAATATGTAATGTAATGAGAACAAAAGACAGTATTATACATATTGGATGTTAAAATTTTTTAACATTTAACTCAAAGCAGGTAATCATCTACACTAAGAAATATTAGAAAAATAGAAAATGTATATGTTGACAGCTAAAGATAAATTAGAAACCATTACTTCTAGTGATCTTGGTCCCAATAATAATTTTAAAAAGCAACATACAAAGGAACTTATGAAATACATTATAAATCAAAACGAGGAGATCTTACAATTAAATCACATAAAGGAGGTAGTTAAGTCTAAGTTTGAACAGAATAGCTTAGACAGAAACTATCAGAATTGTTTCCTGCTAACTTGATTTAACTTGGGAAGCTGTATCCCAGTGTTTCTCTATATTTGTATTTTTTAAATAAGCCCCTCTTTATTGTTTTTCCCTATGAAATCCCTGTTTTTAACATTGTCTTGAAGCAAAATAAATTGACATTAGATTAATTTATAATCACATTTCATAAATTAATTAACATAATCTCAATGTCTGATAAACATGAGATATTATATAGTTACTGATATGATTACTTAGAAAAACAAAGATGTCAGGTATTTTGTTTAGACCATGCAATGTTTTAGGCTTAAGTACATGTTACATTTAACAACTGCAGTCTCTCCTTATCTGTAGATTTGCTTTCTGCAGTTTCAGTTTCCTGTGGTCAACATTGGTCTAAAAATGTTAAATAGAAAAATCCAGACATAAATAATTCATGTTTTCAACTTCATGTTGTTCTCAGTAGCAGGATGAAATCTTAAACCATCCTTCCCCTGGAAATGAATCACACCTTTGTGACCCACCTGTTAGTCACAGTTATGGTGTTCAAATTACCCTTATCTGAATTGTGGCCCCAGATGCAAAAGTAGTGGTGTGAACAATTCAGTTGTTCTAAAGACAAGCCATAAAGATCTTCTTATAAATGGTATTGTGAAAGTCCTCTAATTAAGGCAAGAACAAATATCTTATTCTGAGGTTGCTGATCTGTGTAATAACAAATCTTCTACCCATGAAATTGTGAAGAAGGAAAGAGAAATCCAGCTGGTTTTGCTTTCTCATTTTAAACAGCAAAAGTTACAGCCATAATGTGTGGTGAGTGCTTGGTTAACATGGAAAAGTGCATGTGTGTAAAAGACAGTGAATAGAGATCTTGTTACTGTTCATAGTTTCAGACATCCTTGAAGGGGCTTAAAATATTCCCTTAGATAAGAAATACTGAAAATAATGTCCTCACTAACAAAATATTCTTCCTTGAATGCCATACGTTTGGCAAGATTTGGAGATGACTGAAAAACCAGCCTCTATCTCAGAGCAAAGCCTGTCCAGGGAAGGGACATGACCTTAGTCCTTGGAAAGACCCACAGAGCACTCCTAAGCACATTCCCACCCTGCTGAGTTGTTTATCTACAAATAACAGGAGAGATCTGCTGCGCCAGGTGTCCCTGTCTCAGTCAGGCTAGGTGGGGATCCATAGCAGCCCCCTAGCAGCCACCAATCAGCATGAGACAGGGAAATACCTGGGATGCCAGTGGTTTATGGTGGTTGATAGCAAGTTGGGAAACCATGTAGTTCAGCACATACACCCCTCTTGGCTCAAACCAATCAGTTCAAACGAATATCCCTTTTGTACTGACCAATCACCCCTACCTAACTTGTTCCCTCCAGTGAATGTGCTAATCATGTTTTAGAGTTGTTATTTGATTTTCCCGCGGTGTGTGATGATTTGCTAAGGGATGCTATGATGTATGTGAAGTCTCTGCCCTCTCCAAAGAATGTATAAAACTGCTGCAAACCCTGGGCTCCGGGCCTCTCAGCATCACCAGTTGCTGTGTGTGCTCGCGGAGGACCAAGCTAGCTTGCAATAAACACCTCTTTGCTGCTTACATCAATCTTGGGTCTCTGGTGGTCTTTGGGGGTCCCGAATTCGAGCATAACAATGACTATTCTAGAACAGTAAAGCAGAATGGAATTATTGTATTTCATCAGTACCTAACATAGTACTTGGCACTAAATGGAGCCTCAGAAACTATATTTTGAGGGCTACAGTTGTGACTTAGCAGTAGAGTGCTCGCCTAGCATGTGCAAGGCCATGGGTTCAATCCTCAGCACCATATAAAAAAATAAATAAATGAACTACAGGTATTGTGTTCAACTACAACTAAAAAGTAAATGTTCTCCTTAGAATGCTTTGACTTTCTGGCTACAATAGCATATGCAATTTATTTTTGTATAGCGCTTGGAAATTTTCAAAATGTCTTCACATCTATCATATTTGATTCTCATACTAATCCTTTATATAGAAAATATGTGCAAGTATTCCTGTTTTATCAATGAGCAAACTCTCAGTCGGATCTAAGAATCTATCCTGTGTAATACTACTTTGAAGATGGTTGATAAAGGTTCTTTCCTGCCCCAAATACTCAACTTGTATCTCATGGTTTATATGTTGGATTATACAAAGCACCACTTTTGATTTTTTGTGCCAGATGTCCTCAACCTAATTTGCCAAGTTTTTTGTTTGCTTGTTTGTTTGTTTTAATTTCCAGATGTCTCTCAGGGTGCACCTTGGCACCAACTGGCTTGGAAACTTGGCTGTGCTGGGATAATTCTTCTTCTCTTGAGTGTGATTGGGTTGAGTGTTCTAGGTAAGTGAAGCAAGGTATTTGCTTCAGAATATCTACTCTATCTCCATCATAAATATAGGTGTATCTTATCATTATTTGGCTATTGTAAATTTATTGAAAGATGAACAAAATGAAAATTTACAAGAAAACACTTTGCCCATTTAGCCCATGTCCACATTGGAAACTTCACATTTATTTCCCATTTCTCTTTCTAATTATTCTGAGCATGATTATGTATATTACCCCATACATGTGCTCCAATAATGGTTGTGACCAAAGATTGTTATAACAGAAAATTAAAAATTCTAATTATGTACCTTTTATTAAGTACCTACTTAATTCCAGATGGCAGTAGACAAGCCCTCTCTCGGAAAAACCACAATTACACTCATTCTGAAGATGAGAGAGTTCAGGCGACAATACAAGCAATTTAACAGTTTTAAATAATTTCCTTAAGCAGACTTATCTAGTAGATAATATAGAACCTGATATCTGCAGGAGTTTACTTGTTCTGTGTTTTTCTCTTGTTTATTTATGTATGCTGACTCCAAACTAGAACCCTTGGTCACCACAATACAATTGGTTTCATCTGTTCACATTAGTTTGTTGAAATAACCTATTTTCCTTAAAGTGATGACATATCCATTCCACCACACATTTGGGTATCTAACCCTCTTAATGTATTTTCACCTTTATTTACAAGTGATATCCTTAACACAAAAATCACCAATGGAAAAGAGCAGTGTGGATATTCAAGAGAAGAGGAATTATACAACAGGTAATTTTGTGCCTTGAATTTCCTAAGAATAACAGCTAATAATCAAGAGTAAAACAAAACAGATGCATGTATAGAGGGAGCACCAATGAATAACAGTGAGGAGTGTGAGTGGATGGGGAAGAGATAAGGAAAGGAGGACATTCTAGAAAACATAAAAAGAACAGGCAAAGGGCTGGGGATGTGGCTCAAGTGGTAGCGCCCTCGCCTGGCATGCGCAGGACGCTGGATTCGATCCTCAGCACCACATAAAATAAAATAAAGAAGTTGTGTCGACGGAAAAAATTAAAAATAAATATTAAAAAATTTCTCTCTCTCTCTCTTAAAAAAAGAACAGGCAAAAACTCCCCCACCAGATTCTTCCCCACTCTGGGACCCCTTCTCTTTGGAGAAGTCTATCTCTGTATCTCTGTGGCTTTTGTAATAAACCTACTTCTTGCTTGCTACCTCTGTGTCCTGTTCTTCAATTCTTTTCTGAACACAAACAACAAACCCAGCACCCTTAGATGGTAATAGTCATAATCAAAGACTTCTGAGTATTTATAACAACGCGTATATGTGCTGTTTGGGGTGCAGCAGGGACAGATTAGAAATACAATACTTACTTATTTCTTCTTTGTTTTTACTATAGAGACACCACGTCAGTTACAGTGCCCTAAACATTGGCTTCAGCTCCAAGATAAATGCTACACTATTTCTAGTTCTTCCAAAACTTGGAATGACAGTTTAGCTGACTGCTCCCAAGGAGAATCCAGTTTGCTGCTCATCCAAGATCAGGAAGAATTGGTAAATTGTTAATTAATATTCTTTATATAACTTAACACATTTTAAAGACTGCATCAATACAGCTGGACTTCAGCCAAAGTTTCTGTGTAATGCAAGTGGAAACTTTGACTTCGAGAAGCTCATAATTTGGGAGACCGAACAGTCATATAACAATTTAATATAATATAATAAATTAAAAATAAATAGAAACATATGTAGAGAAAAATATCACAAAGAAGGAAGAAATAACTCATTGGGGAGTTGGGGAATTAGGAAAGACTTCAGAGAGGAGGTGATCCTTGAACTAGATTTTAGGGGATGAGAAGAATACAAATCATGGTTAGATAAGCAGGTTCAATATTAAGTCATGTATTTTGTTTCAATTATAGAGATTCATTCAGAACCTGATAAAGAATGAAGGAAATCTGTATTGGATTGGACTAAATTTTACATTATCAGAGAAGAAGTGGAAGTGGATAAATGGCTCTTTATTAAATCATGATATGTGAGTATTAGGTGAGCTCATTTGAATATGTAGTTCACATCAGGTTCACATTGCAAAGTAGTAACATTAATGAATATTGAAAACTGAATTTTATAGTTTTAATTTGGCTTAGACATTCTCCATAGGTTCAAAATAGGCTGGGAAGATGAATAACTCCAAAGTTGATTGGAAAATACTATGAATACTATGTACCAGCCCTTTATAAGAACATATGTTTGCATCTGCAATGGAGTGTTAAAGGACAAGGACTAACTCTTTGGGAGGGATACATAAATTTCTTTTGAAATGTCTCCATGGAGACTATTGGCACATAGAATTTAAAAAGCAGTATTTTTTAAATTGTGATGGAAAAGCATCATAGTGGATCATGATCCAATTTAGTAGGTCCCAACCAACATTGAAAAAATAAAAGACTATAAAGGAAAAAATAATAAATATCAGAGTATGGAACTTAGATGCAGGACAGGGACTACCTGCATTGAGGCAAACATTATAGTATATTATATTATAGTATATTATATTATAGTATATTATATTATATAATATATAGTATATTTAGACAGTTATTTTGGGGAATGTGATAATATATGCATAAACCACAAAGAAGCCAATTGTTATTTTCTCTTAAGTATCTCATTTTTTTATTGAATGACATTGTCAAGAAAGCCTTCAGTGTTAAATACATATTTTTAACAGAATTCATGGATAGTTGTATAGCAAAGAGCAGAGTATTCTTTTCTTTCACAAGCAAAAGCACGTAGGGATCCAAACAAGTTTCTGTAAGGAACATCCAATGAGTTTTTCTCAAGAGGTGATATTGAGTGTTAGTTTAGTGGATCTTGAACAATTTAATTAAATTTGCATACTTTCAGACTTAAAATGTATTTTTTAATCATTCAGGTTTATGTAAAATACAGTGCTAATATATTAAGTATGGACAATATTTAACATTAAAAAGAATGTTGGCTTAATTGGCAAATTTTGACATTATAGAGCCCATCTTATAAAACATTTTTTGAATATTAGATTTTAAAATGAAGATTATTCAAAAATAATTTAACCCTTTTGAAAAAGAAAATATATATCTGTTTAATCAAATCTATGCTGATTTTTCATAATGTTTTCTGAGGATTTTTTTTCTATATTTATATTGAAATTAAGTTTGAGTTGGATATGCTGGCACACACCTGTAATCCATGTTACTTGGGAAGCTGAGAAAGTTCAAGGCCAGCCTCAGCAACATACAAGACCCTGTCTCAAAATAAATTAAAAGTTCTAGGAATGTAGTTTAGTAGTTAAAGTCCCTTTAAAAAGATATTAAATTTGACTTCATTATTTATCTTTTTATACATAGTAAGGATTGATTTAGATTCATTAAATATAGTTAGTGTGTGTGTGTGTGTGTGTGTGTGTGTGTGTGTTTTAACTGGGCTATGATGTAAAAGGCTTATTTCATTGTAGTCTTAGTAAAAATAAGAATTGAAAACATATAAGTGTTTGTGAAGAAATATATGCAGTGGATGGATTAAATTCAGTTGAGCCTCCTACTTTAGCCTGAGGATAAAATTGGAAGCTTTGAGATGTAGTCATCAGGTCCACCTTAGAAGCCGTCATGGTACACGAAAAGGGGATTCAGTTAAATTCTGAATTGATTTCAACTTTCCAGAACCTTGTTTTCAAATAAAGGGAAAGAAAGGAGAGGATAATATATTTCTATAGAATTATTTGGGAATTAAAGAAGGTAATGTCCGAGAATTCATCAGACATCTGGTTAGGGAAGGACCAGCAAGCCATTGAGGGCCTTTTGAAAGAGAGTCATTGACTTGGCCAGATTGGCCTTAAAGAATTTACCCCCCAAATTGAAGAAATACTTCAAAGGATGTGAGACATAAAATCTAGGGCATGTTTCCAACAGTCCAGTTAAGGAAAGTTCACGGTTTGACCAGAAGGCTGGCACTGGAATAAATCAGATTAGCTGCTCAGGCCCAATGGGAACATGAAGAAGAGGAACAAAGGAGAAAAACAAAAGCCATGATGGAGCCCTGACCACTGCTGCTACCACCTTCTGTTTGAGACAAACATAAGTGAGCCTTAAATTCACCTTTCCCTTGCAGCCAACCCCATATTAGCCCCTCCCATTGTTCAAATTTTATTCTCATCCCCACCTACAATAAACCACAATATCCATTGTTGTTGGAACTAAAGTAGGTTGAAGCAGATACCCACCAACCTCTGCTTGGAATGAGGATGAAAGGAACCCTGACTACATGCACATGAACTGCATCTCCATTCCCCTGAATCCACTTCTATAGACCTTACATAGGCTTTCTTCATCAGGTCTCAGTTACCAAAATAGACTTTTGTTTAAGCATTGTCATACATTTATGTTTCATCTCAGTGCCTCACCCAAACATGTTGTTAGAACCCATGTATTTAAGATAACTGAGGATCAATGAAGTCAAGAGACTTCATAGAATGTACTATGGAATTGGGAGGTTTAATTCCCAGTTTCCAATGATTATATATATATATATATATATATAATATATATATATATATATATATATATATATCTGTGTTTGTTCTCAAGTTTCTTCTTAGAAGGTTTCTTTCCAAGTGAAGATGAAGTTCCAGAGATTTATATTAACTTTATCTTAAAATTTTAAATCATTATGTTTGAGAAAATCCCAAACAGTAAGAGAGGTTTTTCTTTTTCTCCTCAGATTAAAAATTTTTGGTGAAAATAAAGAAAACAGCTGTGCTGCTATCTCAAAGATGAAAGTATTTTCTGAGATCTGTAATTCAGAAAACAAATGGATCTGTGAAAAGAAACTAAAACCTGTCAGAAATAAAGTATCTTGACTATGAAGCCCATCTCAATTTCTCTACTTTCCATTACAGATCTCTGTGATTTTAATTCTGTGTATTGTACAAACTGTAGATTTAGGAGCATAAAGTGAACAACTGCAGAGAATTCTAAAATTATAAGGAATCTTACAGAATATCCAATCCATGCATTCTGTAAGTGAAGAAAAAAGACACAGACATATCATTTTAAGAGACAGTGATATTCTATGGAAAGCAGACCAGGACAGCTGAAAGGAAGTGAATTTTAATCCTGAAGAGAAAGTGTGGCCTTTGCTAATCCCTATAATCCTCAGCTCAGATGAGGTGTAGTAAATGATTCCTAAAGTCCTGTGCAACTCTCACAGTCTGTCTTATTCTGTACTATCACACAACTGAGTTGTGGAAGAACATGATGAAAATCCTTTCTCTTAACTCTGACACCAGATCTGTAAATAAAGGGGTCTGGGAAGGGGTCCGCTATAGTCTGGATGTCCCCTTCAAAACTCTTGCTGAAATTTAATTGTCATTGCGACAGTATTCAAAGGTAAGCCCCTTAAGGTATTAACCCATGCAGGCTCCACCATCACAAATTAGCTCAATACTGTTACCATGGGAGTGGTTGTTAGGAAAGTGAGCTCTCTCCATGTGGTGCCCTCTGCCATGTCATGATGCAGCAAGAAGCCCTCACCAAGTGCTGGCACCTTGGATTTGGAATTCCCAGCCTTCAGAACTGTGAGAAATAACTTCTTTTCCTCTTCATGTTCTGTTATAGCAACAGAAAATGGACTAATACAGGTTTTTGGCTCTTCTCACCCTCTCACAGGCCTTCCCATTTTAATTTTCTAAACACTTCCTTTCTTCCACATCTCCTTCTTTCTATGGCTCACAAACTATACCCAAAATGTAATCATATCTTTCATTATTCTAATAAAAAATAAATGACATGTTTTCTTTAGCTCTTCAGTTGGGTGAAATAAAGTAAAACCACAAAGAAATCTTTATGTTTTTAGATCCCTTGAATGTTCACTTTTCTAAAAATTATGCCACATTTTCCTAGGGAGACAAGTAATGATATTGAATTTACTATAAATTAATAAAATTTCTGTAAAAGTAGACATATACTTACCCTGAACATTCAATGCCAAATTGAATTATATAAATTCAAGTAGTATAATGACCAAAATATCTTGATTTTATTTCCCAAGATTGAAAATTTAGGGCTGGGGATGTGGCTCAAGCGGTAGCGCGCTCACCTGGCATGCCTGCTGCCCGGGTTCGATCCTCAGCACCACATACAAACAAAGATGTTGTGTCCGCTAAAAAATAAATATTAAAATTCTCTCTCTCTCACTCTCTCTTTAAAAAAAAAAGATTGAAAATTTATAATACTTATTAATATGTTTTGACATGTCATAAGTATATTAAAATCTAAGTATAATTTATCTTATGAAAATTACATGGGAAACAAATTATTTAGGAAAACATCTTAAGTGAAAACATCATTATAAAACAAAACAGCACATAATAATAGTGATATTTTAAAGTTTATGACACCTCTGGAATAAGACCTGTAATGACACTAACAGAATAGAAATCTGAAGAAATGTTTCCATAACTGACAATGTGCAATCACACCTCTTGGAAAGGTGATCATAATAACATTCTAAAATGATTCAGGATAAGACTCTGTAAGTCCATTCATTTAGCTCAGAATTTATTCCACACATTGACCTTTTTAACCCCCTTCTTAGGACTAAAGGCAAATGGATCTAAAGCGTGTATCTATAAGAAAGTTTTCCAGTGAAGCTAACCTAAGAAGTTAAGTAATTTATCACTGTCATTTCTATTTCAGTGTTAAATAATTAACTAAATTAATATTGGATACTATACTGCTGTGATCCCCTAAAACAATAAAGGAACTAAAACTCAAACTATAAATGAAGTAAAATCTACATGACTTTCATGTACAACCATCTCTAAGTAGGTTTAAAAACCATTAGGGAAAAATATTTGGCTGCAGTATTTGAGTAAATGTTCATTGAAATGAATTGGAACTCTAAGTCTCAAGGATAAGAGATACTTAGTATGGCACTCAAGGGAACAATTTACAGTGTTGGCGGGAATGAAAACTGATATAGCCTTCATGAGAAATAGTATGGAGTTTCTTCAAAAAAAAATTAAAAATTGAACAACCAAATGATCCAGCAATTCCACTCGTGGATATAAAAGAAAAATCTGAGATGCACTAAACATAATCATAAAGGCTGGTAGATTGAAGGTGGAAGAGATAAGGGAAGGCTCAGGGTCCTGCTTATCCACGTCGGTCACTGCTGTCTCCACCTCTGCCAACCGCCACCACCATGCTCTGGGTCCGCGCCCCACTCGCCACCACCGCAGACCAGCAGCAGCTGCAGCTCTCCCCGCTGAAGGGGCTCAGCCTGGCCGACATGGAAAACACGCCCCGGCCCTCAGTGCAACTGACGACCTGGCCAGCAAGACGGCGAGGAGGATCTTCCAGGATCCCGTGGAGCCCAAACTAAAGTAGCTGCCCCCAGCGTGGAGGATGAACCACTACTGAGAAAGAACCCCTGCCGCTTGGCCATCTTTCCTATGGAATACCATGGTATCTGGCAGATGTGTAATAAAGCTGAGGCTTCCTTTTGGACAGCCGAGGAGGTGGCTCTTCCAGGGACATTCAGCACTGGGAAGCCCTGAAGCCTGAGGAATGATATTTTATATCCCACTTTCTGGCTTTCTCTGCGGCAAGTGATGGCATAGTAAATGAGAATTTGGTGGAGCGATTTAGCCAAGAAGTTCAAATTACAGAAGCCCGCAGTTTCTATGGCTTCCAAATTGCCATGGAAAACATACATTCTGAAATGTATAGTCTCCTTATTGACACTTACATTAAAGACTCCAAAGAAAGGGAATTTCTCTTCAATGCCATTGTAACAATGCCTTGTGTGAAGAAGAAAGCCGATTGGGCCTTGCGTTTGATTGGGGACAAAGAGGCTACCTATGGAGAACGTGTTGTAGCCTTTGCTGCTGTGGAGGGAATCTTCTTTTCTGCTCAAGAAACGAGGACTGATGCCTGGCCTCACATTTTCCAATGAACTTATTAGCAAAGATGAGGGCTTACACTGTGACTTTGCCTGCCTGATGTTCAAACACCTGCTGCACAAACCATCAGAGCAGAGAGTAAAAGAAACAATTATCAATGCTGTCACAATAGAACAGGCGTTCCTCACAGAAGCCTTGCCTGAGAAGCTAATTGGGATGAATTGCACTTTGATGAAGCAGTACATTGACTTTGTGGCAGATAGGCTTATGCTGGAGCTGGGCTTTAACAAGGTTTTCAAAGTAGAAAATCCATTTGACTTTATGGAGAATATTTCACTAGAAGGGAAGACTAACTTCTTTGAGAAGAGAGTAGGCAAGTATCAGAGGATGGGAGTGATGTCGAATCCAACAGATAATTCTTTTACCTTGGATGCTAACTTTTAAATGAACAGAGGATGTGCTTTTATTTGGCTGATTTTTCCCCCTCCCTTATCACCTACCCCCCATCCCCCCAAATCAGCTAAAATGAATCCACCAGCTATACCATTGTCCATAAGTTGATTAATGGCATCTAAAAAACTGTGCAGCTACCTCAGAATCCTTGTTGGCTTTTGCAAGCAGCTGTCCAGCTTCAAAGCACTAATGATGACAATCCCAGCTTCCAAGTGAGGGACCCTCAAGCAAGCCTGCCCCAGCAGGATTGAACATCAGTTACAACCACCGGATAGTTAAGGTGTCAGTCTCACTGCTACAAAGAAGACTTTAAAGCTTAATTAACTAGTTTGTAAATAAAACTGGCACTTTACACACAAATGATCATTGTATTGTCAAGGGAAAAGCCTGATTTGTTTGGTTTCTACAACAAATGCAAAGTGTTGTATTTACCACTAATGGCCAATTCAAAATTCACTAAACAACTAAAGTTAAACTTCTGTTGATTCATATGTAATTTAGATTTTGTTTTCTTTAATGAACTGAAGTATTTAATAGATTTTTAAGTCAGTCCTGTGCATATGTAGACTTTAGTCAGCTGGTGCCAGTAGAAGACAATTTGTGTATTTTATTCTGGACCCCAGATAGGGTGGCAGCATGTCTTGCTCAAGAATGTTGTCTTTCAGGGCAAGGAGCTTCTAACTTAAGTCACTGGGAATTGAGATGTGATTTGGGTGACTACTAGTGATCCAGTGACATGTGAGGAACAGTATCATTGTTTCTCATATTGTACTTTCCTCAATTTCTACTTGGTATGAAAAGACTTAAAGGGTCTTTGGATTTAAGATGCTATTATGACTTTTCAGGTCATCCTTAGACAAAGTGACCTGACTCAGCTTTTCTATTAATAGTGGTAAAACCAGAACTGAAATGGGCTCTCCTAGATGTTGTGTTTATTTCTAACTTTGTAAATAGGTACTGTTGAGACTTGATCATTTTTACGTGTCTCTTTAATTAGAAAATATGTTTTACTCTATGTCTATTTAGGTTTTATTTGTTTGGGGGGAAAAAATCACCCAGTATTATCTTGAAGACATTGTTCTAACTATTCTAACATTTGCTAAATATGAGCATCACCTGGTGAATTCTTTAACCAGTAGGAAATCAGTGCTGGTAGGTTCTATTAAAATATGTTCCATTCAAATGTTAATTTCAGGTAGAGGTATAGTTAACAGCCAGTTTAGATCAATCTACCTTTGGAATAAAAAACCCAAGGTGTTACACAGAAGACGGTGCATGACTTGTATTGATCTTTGGCCCTGTTTGTTAACTGATTGGGTTGTGTATTAGCTGACCATTTGTCAGTTTCCTTTTATTGTATAGTCTTTGAATTCCTATAATATGAGACTCTTGTATCTTAAATTATTGTTGCTTAAAGTTAATAAATTCGGGTTATGTTGTCCTTAAAGAGAGAGAGAGAGAGAGAGAGAGAGAGAGAGAAGTTAATCAATGAACATCTATGGGCCAAAGCCAAAGAATAGACTTTCACTTTCCTAAATATATGTTAAAACCTTGACTAATGACCCCTAGTGGCCAAACCCTGAAGCTACCTCCTCCCCTTTGTACACACTTTCCACACTAAATCTAATTAATCCAGAAGCAACAATTACTTCTATTTGTGGACTTCCATCTGATCTCAAAATTTCATCTACTTTTTGTTATCCCTTTATTTTAGTCAGCTTTTCCACCGCTATGACCAAAAGACCTGACAAGAACAATTTCAGAGGAGGAAAGTTTTATTTGGCACTCATGGTTTCAGAGGTCTCGGTTCCTAGATGGCCACCTCCATTGCTCTGGGTCTGAGGTGAGGCAGAACTGTGGAGGAGGAAAGCTGCTCAAGACAGGGCAACCAGGAAGGAGAGCGAGAGAGAGCACTCTACTCACCAGGGACAAAATATAAACCCTGAAGGCAGTCCCCAGTGACCTACCTCCTCCAACCACATCCTATCTGCCTACAGTTATGGCTCAGTTAATCCATATCTGTGGATTATTACACTGACTAGATTAAAAACTCTCTTAACCCCATCATTTCACCTCTGAATGTTCTTGCATTATCGCACACATGAGGCCACATATAAGAACCATAACATTCTACTTCTGTCCCCCAAAAGCTCATGCCCATCTCACAATTCAAAATACATGGTGGTGCATGCCTGTAATCCCAGTGGCTTGAGAGGCTGAGGCAGGAGTATTGTGAGTTCAAAGCCAGTCTCAGCAATGGAAAGGCCTGTCTCTAAATAAAATACAAAAACAGAGCTGGGAATGTGGCTCAGTGGTTGAGTGCCCCAGAGTTTAATCCCTGGTACCCCCATCCCTGGCAAAATGCATTTAATCTATTTCCAAGTGTTCTCATAATCTTAAGAGTTCCACCATTACTCAAACATCCAAACCCAAAGTCTCTTGAGCCTCAAGCCTCAACTCCTACTGTTACCGCTGTTGACCGGTGACGAGTTCTTGCTTCCCCAATGTTGAAGAATAACACCAAAGAAGCATGCCGAGGCAAGGTCAGAGTAGAAATTAGAAGTTTATTAAAGGACAGCAGAAAAGACTTCTCCCAGAGGAAGAAGGGGACCCAAGAGGTGGAATCCGTGGAAGGGATGTTGTCTCCCCTTTTTATAGTTCTTTCAGTGATGGAATGTAGGTGAGAAGGCCCGAGGGGTGGGACACAGGTGGGCCAAAGAAGTAATCTGGTCAGGAAGGACTTCTGAGTCAGCACCTTTTTGCTGGGGGCTGTTCATTAACATTTCTTTGAGGTGGACTTTGGCCTAGGGCCTTTTCGGGACTTCATTAACATTCCATGAGTTGTCCTGTGTTTTCCCTGAGTCATTCTCCGCACGGCCTCCATTTTAGATTTCACTGATATTAGACCCATATTAGACCCGATTTACCTAACTACACTGACTACCTAACTTTAAATCTGGCTTCACTACCATGAGCCTCTGTAAAACACCAAAAGCAAATCACATATATCCAATATATAATGGCACACACTAGATATTTTCATTATGTAACAAAGAAATAAGAATATAGAAAGAAGGAATGGAACCAAAGAAAGACTGAAACCCAGCAGGGCAAACAAGTCCTGGAGTTTCTCCTCCAGCATCTGGGGCACAGAGCATGGTGATCCTTGCCCCTGTGGCCTTGCTGGTTGCAGGCCACATGATCTCTCTCTTGGCTTGTTTCTGCTCAATTCCTACAGCTTTCTTCCAAAGATACCCCATGTAAATGGCATCTCTTAATCCAGGGGTCTCCAGTGCAGCTTTGGCTTTCTTGCTATATCCTCAGGCACTACCGTTTCCGGGGCAGTCCTGTAGGGACTTCTAACCTGTTGCAATTTGTCTATCTCACTGACCTTCTTTTGAAATCTTAGTGGAAGCCTCCAAGACCCTGTAACTCCAGCATCGTGCCTTCCTGAAGAACAAGCACTGAAGGAGATGGAAAATAATAACAAGAGAATGTGACCTGGGAAAAGGGAGGAAGGAAGAAAACAAAGACATTGATTCTTTTCCAATTATTCCTATGCCAGTGACAATCTTTGAGAAGGACGCACACATCAATCCTAAAATGGCAGTCCCTGGTTAAACATTGATTCTTTACAATATAATGACCCCTGGAGCAAAAAGATAAGCACTGAGACCCTCCATCCTTTTCCAGTAAAAACAAGTTTCAATTTTTTTCCTGAACACCCAAATTCACACATTCTGACAACATCTCCAATGATTAACTCACCTTTCAGTGTAACCTATAAAAACCCAGACCTTTCCTATAAACAGAGGCCATTTTCTACCCAGAAAGTGAGCCCTTCTGATGCCTGACAGCCAAGTAAAAGGCATTGCTGTTCTGTGAGGGCTGCTCCCATGGCCTTCATTTGTGCTTACAAGCACCATGAGGTTGATGCCAAGATCTGCCATCACCTCAAGCAGGAGTCAGTAGCTAAGCCTCCTGGGACCATGGCTACAGGAACCTCTGAGTGTCTGAGCAACTGAACCCAGTGAAACAGCTTCCTAAGTTCCCCTGTGTAACAGGGTGCCCCACTGGTCTCTTTTCAAAGAAATTTTTACCTTACTCCCTTGAGCCTGAAATGGGTCTGGTCATAACAATTCCTGAGCTGCTCTTAAGCCAACTTTCCTGTATCTCTGGATAAAGTCTTCAGCATTTCTAAAGGACTAAGGAACATATGAAAGATCTTCCCTCTCCATGTGCCAGCCATGACCTTTGCACACCCTTCATGGATCATCTAAAGAAGGAGGCCTTCTGGGTGGGTTTGGCTCACTCTTGAACACTCTGAGTTGTTCACTTATCTCAAGGCTATCACTCCCTCCATTCCAGGAGATGGCCAGGCTGTGGGGATAAGTGTCCTTGAGCAGATCACTAGGTCCCACAGGTTGTAAAAACAGAGCTTTCTTTGTTCTACCTTGTATTTAAGGAGGAATAGACTTTGGAGCTTCACCCATGGAAAAGCCACTCTGCCCAGGACTTCCCAGTCAGGACCTGAAGAGCTGCCCAGGATTCCTCAGCTGTGTGACTTCAGGGGTTGCTCTTTCCCCTGAATTGATGATGTATTTTCTTCTCTTCCTCTCTTGCCTACCATTTTTTTTTTTTTTTTTGCTTCCACATTGTTCCTAAAATAAATGCTGTCTTGTATAAAGAGTGTCTTCATTGTCTGTTGGTTCTGACCTACCAAATTCAGCAGCTGCACACATACCTATTGCTTTAATGTCACAATTTCTTTACTGAATGTAATGTCTTTAACAACCATAAATTTTTCAACCACAGTTTTACTCACACATTTCTGGTCAAATGGGACAGTTTTCAAATATTTCTGCTCTTCTTTCTGCTTCAGATATCACAATGAATTTGGCAAAAAGCTGCCAGCCATATCTACATCACCACCTGAATGCTGGGATACCTTGAAATTTTCTCTGCCAAATAAGTTAGTACATCACCTTTAAATTCAGACTCACAGAAAGTCTCAGGACACAGACACAATGTAGATAATGTCTTTGCCAAAACACAACATAAATGGCTTCTTGTCCAATTTCCAATAGAGTCCTCCTCCTCTGAAACCTTACAAGCCCAGCCTTTGTTGTCCGTGGTATGTCCAATGGGTATTTTGGTCTTGTGAGTTCCCACCAGAATCCCCTATGAAGTTCCACTTACAACAATCTAAAGGTTTGCCAACTTGAATTTCTAAACTATTCAAAATCCCCCCTCCCCTGCTCATGCAGCAAACCAGCTCCAAAGATTTTTGAAACACTTGGTCAGGTTAGTCATGGCAACAACTTTGCTTCCTGGTACCAATTTCTGTTTTACTCAGCTTTTGTGTGTGTGTGTGTGTGTGTGTGTGTGTGTGTGTGTGTGTGTGTGTGTGAGAGAGAGAGAGAGAGAGAGAGAGAGAGAGAGAGAGAGAGAGAGAGATGAGGAGCCTGAACCACTCCATTTTTCTTATAAAGGAAAAAAGATCATTTCCACTTAAAGACATGGTCCAGGGACACTGAATCCTCATCATTCTCCAAACACATCCTCACATTTTCTGATTTCACAGTTTAATGCATAAACCTAAGACTCTCTATAATCCTGTTCCTTCATTCTTTCCCCACCATGGGATGGCCAAGCAGCCTTCCCTCATATCAGCCAAGCCACAGGTGCTAGTAATTGGAGAAGGCTCAAATTAAATGTTCATTTTTTAAATAATTTTTCCTCTAAATCTCTTTTAAAAATATGTAATTTATTTCTTCTCAATTTTCTGAAATATGATTTGACTTTTTGTAATAAACTCCATTCTGCTACCTTATAACCTCACTTATTTTTTTTCTTTAATTTTCATTTTGTTTTGGTTTTGTGACTGCTTTTTTCCCCTTTCAAACAAGCTAAACAGAATAAAAACAAAAACGATATTATTCAGAACATGTTTACCCATTTTGTCCCTTTGCAGTATCTACTTTCTCTACAACAAATGAAACTGGATTATTCATTAATTTAAGTTGCTTATTTATTTTTATTTGCTAATTTTTTTTATTGTTGCTGTTGCCAATCTTATTATGAGGGCCTCTCCAGGGGAATGTAAATTCTGTGAGAATAAGGTCTTTCTTTGTATTCTTATCAATGAATGATTATGACACAAAATAGATGCTCTCTCTCTCTCTCTCTCTCTCTCTCTCATATATATATATATATATATATATATATATATATATATATATATATAACAAATGAATAGTTATATAATTATGTGGGAGGCCATCCTCTTACGTGATTTGAGTTACCTCCTTGGCTGGGTGAGAGGCGCTTAGGGACAGTTGTGTCAGAGCTTTCCCCACCCTTCTCCTGGTCCAAGGGATTGTCTGTGCAGAGGCGTGTCTAGCCACTACCCTGAAGACCCAACAGTCACCCCTGACCTTGGGTTGCTGCCCCCCTTAATCTTCATTGGATGGGATTTTCCCCAGAATTTTTTGTTCCCCAATAAAAGTCCAATCCCTGGCATGTTCTCTCTCTCTCTCACTAGCCTCTTCAGTAAACCTCGCTACCACAATAGGTGGCTTCAGGTTGGAGCTGAGAGGAGCCATCCTGGAGCTGGTTTTAAAGGTAATTAGAGTCTTGTCTCTTTAATTTAAAACTCCCTAGTGGTTCTCATGATTCGTACCTTCTTTCATGAAGCCAGCGAGGGTTGAGGGCTAAATAATTAGTTTCATCTATCTACTGGAGTGGTCAGAGTTTTTTGCTTGAGATCTCTGTAAGTTAGCATGTGGTGGTGACTGGGTCACAAGGCTTTCCTCACACATGTGGCTTGCCTGGAGCCTCAACAGTGTGGCAAGAGTGGTTTTCCCAAAAGGACTATTTTTTCAAACAGTAAAGCAGAAACACAGAATGATTTGTCAACATGTTGGAGGTAATCCACTAGTGGAAGTAGAACTGAAGTTTGACTGCACTCAGTTTCACTCTATCTCAACATGCTCAGGGAACTTTCAAAATAAAAATTAGAATACTGTAAAACCAGAGTGTACTTGACCACTAAATATAATGCCAATTCTGAGTGAAATTACTCTCCAGGTAAACTTTTATTCACAAGTTTGTGTTCATATATTTTCATCCATCACTATTTGCAGGTTTAAAGCATGAAAAATATACCCAATTATTATATACTATTTCATTTAAATTTGGGAAGCTAATGTAAAGAAAACAAGATAGAAAAGTGGAAAAACATTAGAAAGGTGAATTCAAATTACATAGAAGTAGCTCCATAAAAATTATCATTGCCTCTTTCTTCACTGATATATAATAAAAACCAGGAAAATGCCTAGCATACAGTAAACTCTCAGTGATTACTGAATGGATGAATATACAAACAAACAAACAAAAAAAAAAAAAAACTTTAACTCTTCCATGGCAGGGTTTAAGCTCTGTAGGAAATTTTTGGTAGTTCATAGGATAATTTTAGAAGATGCTTTATGGGACAACAATGCTTTCATTTGTGTTGTTTTTCTGTCTGAATACTCTTATTTTCTTCTTTAACTATTGACAACTGCAGTAATTTTCAAGAATCTACATCTGTCTTCTATGGAGCTGCCCGTTATTGTTTCAAAATGCAGTAAATACTGTTTTCTTTGAAATTTTATTTCACTTCTGGTTGCTGCAGTCTGGCTGGGCACAAAATAACTGAGCCACCACAAAAGCCTTGTAGATTCAAACAGCAACTCTTTATTCCCGAACTCTCATCGGCACTCTACACGCACGTTCTGGGAAAATACACACCCTCCACCGGGCTCTGGGTACCAATTCTCTCAGAATCCCTGCAAGAACTCCTCGGGAACTCAAGGAGCGGGCACCTGAGGCAGCAGGATATGCCCTATTCCTAGCAGGATCCACCCTAAACCTGGAGCCGCCCTAATCCCTGAGTAGGGTCACCTTACAAACCAAAACTCTCAAACCTTCATGCAATGTCACTGCAAATGACCTGGGTCCAAGGAAGCCCATTTACACAATGGAGAGTCCTTCCTCTAAGCAACATTGGGCAGGCTGACAAGGAAATTGACATGCATCATTCCTACTTGGCTATGGCTCTCAGCATCTGGTCTTGGGTATATTGTTTGTATCAAATATATTCTCAATTTCATTCTCTGTCAATATTGTTACTGCACTAAGATAAATAGTCATTTACTTGGATTTATTTTAAAAATATTTTCATGCCATTTAGCATTTGTTTAGTATTTAATTGAGCTACTTTTGATTTGTCCATGTTCTTTCCTAAATTAGGATCCATTGCAGTTACTATTTGAAAACAGACAAAAACCAATGCAGAAGAATAATTCCTAAAGCAAAGCCTCCAAACTGTCAAATAAATAAAATCAAACCAAATGGTAACAAATTGTTCAAAACCATTTCAAATTTAATTCAAGGAATTAATTAAAATAGTGCTGAAATAAAATTAGAATAAATAAGCACAAATATAACTGTGTTTTACCATCAGGATTAGTTGTTTGGTGCATGACTAATCAAACTCAAATTCAGTGACTTAAATCACAATGATTCCACTTTGCTGATGAGGCTGTATATTAGCTCAACTATTCTACTGGTTAAGTCTTATGTGATTTTTCCCAGGTTGACTCATGCTTGTGGGCAGCTGACAAATCCTCTGAGGCCTGAGTGAGTCAGACAAAAGACAGTTAGCTTATTGTCCACTTGACTGAGAGAAGCAGAAGTATGTGTTTCTAAATCTCCAACTGATTATTCTAGGTTGTTCACATGACCTCTGGGCAGAGTTCAGAGGGGTGGAAAGATCTTGACTTGCAAATGAACATTCACTTCTCTCACATTTTGTTGGACAAATCAAGCCAAAAGTCTTCCCAGATTCAAGGGAAACTGGCTTGCCTTTTGGGCACAAAGTCACTACAAAGGGCCCAGGTACAAGGAGAGGGTAGAGAAGCAGACATGGGACTAACTTCTACCTCAACATAGGGCACTTCAAAGTTATTTATTTTCTATTATATCAGATATAATATATGTGAAAAAAATCTCATTTATTAAATGGAACATTAGGACTACATGGCCTCAAATATTATCCAATATTAAGATTCACAATTCTAAGTTTCACCCACAAAAATTAGGAGTGGGGAAAGGGGGATTTTAATCAATGAAATGGATGTCAATTTATTTGAAAATATTTTTACCAGGAATGGACTTTAAGAAGGAAGTTGACAACAGGTGTATAATAGGGGTGTGACAAAGGAGGAAAGATCTGGATGTCTTTGAAGCTGCCAGAAGGCAGTAAAAGGACAGCAGGATCCTGGAAGTGGCAGGTAGAGAGTAAGAGAGGATCATGGACAAAATGAATTGCCTGTGGCCTGGGAAGGATGAGGTTCACAGGGCAATTTGTTCAGTCACTTGGACTTTCTTTCCTCATCAAAGACGCATATCCTTTAAATCTTGCTGCTTCCTCATGTTCCCTTGCACACTGCCTCTTCCTCCTTCATTATTTCCCTGCTCTACTCTGTCCCTCATTGGTTCCATCACTTTCTATACAGGACCAGGATACTAGAAGCAGGAGGAGAATAAATTGGCTCTAATTAGCTTGCTTCTATAGAAGAAATTGCAGATATTCGGGTGTTGGATATTTACATTAAGTTTTAAGCTAAAAAATAAAACAAAAATTGTGAATATTTAGGGGGTGACATGTAGTGTTTAGATACATGGGTATTTGTGTAATGTTCACATCAAGGTAAATTTAATCTATCGCCTAAAGCATTATTTTTATGATGAAAACATTCTGTATCCTTTCTTCTAGTTTTCTTTTTGAATATACAGTATATTATCCTTATCTATAGTAACCCTATTATGCAACAACACAACAGAACTTCTTACTCTGAACTTAGTACCCACTAATTAAACTTTGGTTTTGTTTTCTTTTGTAAAAAATCTTCTCTTTTGCAAAGAGATTTGTTTCATAGAGATATGCCGCTGACTAGCTGGGCACAAGTCAGGAGCCACTGAAGCAGGAACAAACTTTATTTTTGAACTGCAAAAAAAACCTCACACTCACTCCTGGGGAATTCTCCCGAATGCCACGCGGCTAGTCCAGGAAACCCCAGCCGGAAATATCTCTCCCGGAAATCCCTCCTCCTGCACTTCCCCAACCAATGGGAACTCTCGGGGAATCCCCGGAAATCCCCACGAGAACTCCAAAATAATGCAAGATCTCAAAAGTAGTGGCAGAGGCGGATAGTAATGCCTCGCATGTCAATCAATACTGTTGGCAAAATGCCAGGGGCCATACAGACTTGGCCGTGGCTCTCAGCAGAGATATTTTAAGGCATCTATAAGCACAAATGCACACACACACACATATATATGTACATATATAATTTCTACATCAACAGCATAAAAATTGAGCTCATCTGTAATTCTTGTATTTCAAGACTCCACACTCAGAAAATACATTATTAGACAATGAAAATATGCAAGTAGAAATAAAAGGGAAAAATACTTGCTTCAAGTATTTTTACAAGTGGAAAGAAAGCCAAAGATCCTCATTTCATATGTGAGACTTAGTCACAGGTTTCCTGGTCAGGTCACAAAATTAATCTGTGGCAGAGCCAGGTCTAGAACCCAGATCTCTCCCGGGTTACTAAGCCTTGTTTCTTTAGTGTTTCTTCTACTTACAATATGACAACTTGAATGTTAATCACTCATTCATATTTTATGTTTTCTCAAGGATGCCTGCCTTCTAAAATGTTTTACACATTTCTCCTCAAAGAGGAAGCAATGAAAGAGATGTTGTTGAAGTATTGATTTCTTACTACTCCTTTGACCACAGGAGTGCTCTTACAGAAGTTCCAAAGTGAGTCTATTGCTACCATGTGGCCATAATGCGCAACTACAATGTTGAAAGTTTGTTGGAAGGATTTTACATTTAAACAAAGGTTCAAGAATAATTGGACGACCACCAGTTCTTGTTTGTTTCTTTGTGTTACTGCGGATTAAACCTAGTATACTATTATTGAGCTGCATCCTCAAGCTTTACTTTATTATGAGACAAGAGTTTGCTAAGTTTAAAGGCTCTCTTGAAAATTGCCATCTCACTGCCCAAGTCTAAAGCAACAGGGATTACACATGCACTTGAGTGCCTGATGATGAGCACAAGTATCTTCACTATTTAGATCCAATAACTATTACAATTTTACTGTAAATATGTTATCTCTTTCTCAACTATCTTTGTTCTGAATGATTTAAAAGTAATTTGCACATAGAAATGAATCTAAGATTATGAAAAATGACATATTTTATATCACAACATAAAATCATATACCCCCAAATTTACCATACTATTCTCAAAAATGAAATATCATATCATAAAAACAAACAAAAACATAAAACAAACAAGAAAACAAACAAAACAGAAAAACTCAGAAACTCGGGAGGAGAGGAAAAGGAGAGCCAAGTGGGATATCTGGCATTGCATAATCCTCAGGAACTCACAAAGGTAGAGGTGTCAGAGGAGACATGAGCATTAAGGCAGTGTCCACTTTCCAGCAGAGGTGGAGAGGGTGATGGCCTGAGAGATTGTTGACCTGGTGCCTCTGATGTTTGCTGGGTTTAATTGAGGTTTTATCCAGGAGACATAGGTGAAAGAGAAAAGAGCCCCATCATGACAGGCCAGGGACTCATGGTCCTCTTGCAACAGCAAACACAGTCATTGGAATTAAAATGTGCATCATCTTGTATTGCAAAGCAATAGTGTCTAATTTGTTTGGATTAATCAACTGTCCAGCATGCAGACTGCAGACACAGAGGAGGTGCTCCATAAACAACAACCTGCTGCTGGGCTCAGCTTTAGAGTGTGTGCTTAGGGAGAGGTGCACCCAGCTCTAATGCCACTCAGAGGAACTGAGCCAAGAGAATATCAGGTTCAAGGCCAGCCCAGGCAAACTAAAGGAAACCTAATGTAAAATTTTTTAAAAAAAAGTATGTAAATACATACAAGAAAGGGAAAGTAACTAAGTGGGAGAGCACCCCTGGGTACATTCAAAACACTGAGAGAGAGAGAGAGAGAGAGAGAGAGAGAGAGAGAGAGAGAGAGAGAGAGAGAGAGCAAGAGCAAGCAAAAGAGAAAGAGAGAGCAAGGAAGAGGGGTCTAGCTCTGTGGAAAAAACATTAAATTGGATGAGAGCATCAGGCCCCATTCACTAGTATTGTGAAAAGAGATCAATTACTTAATGAAAGGTAGAACAACTTACATAGGAACTGTAGAGGCTCATATGTTTTCCCCAAACGTCATACTTTAATACAATTTTTAAAAGGCTTTTGATTCCCCTATAGGAAAGCATTTGTGGGTCTTGAAGGAATTGCAAGGAATGAAAAGTGCAATATTCCAATCACTCACTTCAAAACAGGTGAGACAGAATGCCTGCATGTGGAAGCAGGCAAAACAACAACCTTGAATGGCGTGGTTCACAGGAGTGCAAACTTATGGACAGACCCGACACAGGGTTCCAGTACCCACACAAACTCAGTGACATACTGGGGCATAACCTCTGGTCAGAGACAGGAGTCCATTGGCCACCATGGACAAACACTTCAGTGCTGCAGGGGGCTTCTATGTCTCCTCAGTTCTACAGGGTATTGCATGACATAAAGGAAGACTGGGAAAGATTTTCTTTTGATTTCACTTGTGGGAGGCATTTCTATATAAATTTAAAATTAAAAAAAAAAAAAAAAACTAATCCCCATCATTTTTTCTGACAGGAGGTATAAAAAGAGTTGATATGGAATGCATTCCTATGCAATGGGGTAACCACAGCCCTGCCTTCCTCTCTTCCAGATGCACACTTTTTTGCTGCAGTCTGGCTGGGCACAAAATAACCAAGCCACCACAAAGCCTTGTAGATTCAAACATCAACCTTTATTCCCAAACTCTCACTGACACTCTACCCACACTTCCCGTGAACACACTGCCTCTACCCGGCTCCGTGCACCAATTCTCTCAGAACCCCGCGAGAACTCCACGGGAAATCCAAAGAGCGGGCTCCTGAGGCAGCAGGATACGCCCTAATCCTGGAGCCGCCCTATTCCCAGCAGGATCCACCCTAAACCCGGAGCCACCATAATCCCTGAGCAGTGTCACCTTTCAACCCAAAATGCCATGTGTCATTCCTACTTGGCTATGGCTCTCAGCATCTCCCCCCTTCTGTTTAAATAAACAACAAGCAATGTGGCTTAGGGACTGTGCCTGTTAGGTTGTTCAATTCAACATATGGTCCTCACCTGTCATCGGATGAACTGACCTCTAGGCATCAGCCTCCTGTCTTAGATTGAACCACTGCAATTGGATCATACCCCTCACTGACTACCGGTCCAGCATACAGCCATACTTGTGGATAGGCCTATGCACCAGTGGGGGGTGAGGTTCTTTGCCTCACCTCTGTTGGCCCCCAAATTTTAGACCATCACTAGCAGAAGGGAGGAGGATACAGAAATGCCACGACACCAAGCCAATTGATGGCTCCTTAGGAAAAATTGTATCACCGGTGACACCATCAGCAAAGATACTCCAGCATTACCACATTTTGCTGCACCAAACAATAGTCCACAATATATACAAGTCATACATAGTCCAGGCAAGTTCTGCAAGCAGTTCAAAGTGGAGGAATCTATCAATATGTCCATTTCCTCCCAAAGTAAATCAACTCCTTGATTGAGCATTACTTGTTGAGTTATTATTCATTGATGCATCAGTTTATACAGTTTGTTGTGATAACTATCAAAGAAGCTGTAGTTTGGTTTTATCTTTGTCTTCACTGGCACTGGGATGAAGATAGGAATTCTGGCAATGATGCTAAAAAAATTATGTAACATTCCAACAGGTACTAAGAAAACAATTTTCTGAACAATTTACATTATCCTGAACAGAATTATTAAATATAATGAAAAGGAAAGGTGAAAGTAAACAAAAAGATCTGTTAAACTCCTTATTTGTACACATATTAAAACAAACCTCAACAGCTGTTTACCCAATTTAAATTAAACCATTAAAATCACGTGATTAAAAAAAATTAGGATCCATTTATTCATGAGCACTCCTCATATATGATATATGGACATACGCACATACAGACATACAACACAAAACACAAGTGTGCACACAAACGTACAGCACATAAGACAATAGTAAAGGCCTTGTAGCTTTACACAGGTGAAATCTCCATTGCAATGTTTAAAAACTCCACAGTCAAAAAATAAAACTGATCAGAAAAACATTAACCTAGGTCTGTATGAGCTCAAAAAATAAAATAAAACTTTATGATGTGGGAAAAGACAATAATAAAATAGATATTGAAAAAAGCATCCTGGTTAATCACTGTCGCAGATGTAAGAATAGCCAAGCTGGAACTCTGGATATCAGCTGTTATGGATTTGAGTCAAATCATCTTTTTTTGGTCTGTAGAAATTGCTTTGGTTAGTCTCTCTGGAATCCAAATCGGCTGCTGTTCTCCCTGTGGAAACACACAAACAGAACCTCGACTCCAGACAAACACTGGGTCAGGACCTTCCCATTGTCCTGTTAGAATATCTTTCCAAAGTACCTTAGGCTTATGTACATTTTTTGGACACATATGTCTTTCCACAGCACTAAGCCCTAATGAATCCAAATTTAAAAAGTTTAGAGTAAAAAGGGTTATTTTAAGTTTAAATTTGGGGGATATATATACCTCTTTCCAATTCCCTCTTTTTGCTTTAATAAGCACATTTTAATAGTTTGATGAGCTCTTTCAACTATGCTTCGTCCCTGTGGATTGTATGGGATTCCTGTTAAGTAAAACATTAACTGATTTTTCTTCAGGGATGATATTCCAAAATATCCTATATTGCATCCTTTGGAAATTTAAAGATCCTTTTAAATTCAAGTCTCCCAAAAGCATTTTGCCTTAGTTTTTAGAATTACTTTAGTCCTTTTAATTTTTTGATGTGGTTTTAAACCAATTTCCTTCTAGTTTAACGTTTTCTAAATTGGCTCTTGTCTGTAAATTTTAACACCTTCATCTGAGACTTCTAATATCTGCACCACCAGAAATTAAAGTTGATGGGCTTTTTGAAAAAATTACTAATAATCTCCTTGTTCTTCTATTTTAACCAATAGTTGACTGTAAACTTCTCTCTTGTATATTTTTCTATCTTGAATGTCTGTATCTAATAGTTGTCTTAGCTTTTTGCATTTTCTATCTGAAATATCTTTACTTGACATTTTCAACCATTTTCTATCTTATTTCTATATTCTAGTTTATTTTTTTTCCTAAGGTTTGTACATTCACCCTTAGTTGCTTTTTTTCCTCCTAGTTTTTTGTTTTGTTTTGTTTTCTATTTTGTGGGTTTAAAATTCTTGTCTTCCTACATCTTTTTTATCTTCCTACATCTTTTTTCTTTTTTTTTTTTACCTTCCTCTCTTCCAGATGCATACTTTTTCTTCTGCATGTTGTAGATTTTTCCTTTTCCACATGCTGGTGTGCAAGGCCAGATCAGGATGTGGTTGGTCACTGGGAGAAGCATGCACAAGAAAGAGCACATAATGAGAAGCTGAAAGAGTGGGAAACCGATATCTAGGCCTGTGGAGTACAGAAGGGAAAGGGAATCTCTTGGTATTCCCTTGCCCCTGGTATCTCTTAAAAATCAGCAGGGTCAAAGCAGGGAGTGAACCCAAGTATAAGAGCAGGACCTAAATAGGGAGAGCCTCAGGCAGTGTTGATCACAGGCAATTTCCTTCTAAAAGTTCTTTCTCTGATGAGCAGGACCCTTGGGGTGGGGGAATGCCTATGAGTACTGAGACTTGCCCTTTTCCAGCACTTGGTTTTCTGACTTCAAGTCTTAGGCTGTAAGTTAGCAAAGATAAGTGTGTTTTCAGCTCAGCCTCTTCAACATGGCAGAAATATAAAACTTTTACTCTAAGAGAAAATTGTGATCCAATGTGAGTAAGTTTCTTAAATGAGGGCTTTGACACATACACTCCACCCTCAAACACTGTGGACATCAGGAGCAGTGCTCTAAGTCAATCCTCATACTGGGCCTGTGGCTATCAACATCCTGCGTGATCCAAAAAGAAGGATGTCAAAATTTGTGCCAGTCTTCGCCAATTAGGGAGCTATTCACAAAATGCTCAACTAAAGAGTCCTATCCAAGAACCTTGGTAGCAGAGCACCCTGGTTTCCTTGCACATTACTGCAAAAGAAAACAAAAACAAAGAAAAAAGTAAAGAAGAAAGATGTTGTTTGTAATAGGTCAACCATCACGTTTTCAGGGCTTTGCATGAGGAAAATGTGGCTCCTGAACAGGAACTTGTGTGCTCTTCCAATTCTGCATAGTGTCTTGGCATGGATTCAATGACATGGGCCCAAAGCCTGAGACCCAGAGTTGGCAGGGGAGTTCCACTTGTCATCACATTTCCATTTGAGTTCCTACCACGAAGTAGGGGGCAGGGGTTCCACTCCACATTGGAGAGCAGGAGACCTAAGTGTGACCACACTGGCAAAGACACCTCTTCTGTTGGATTCTACATTCCATGTGCATGGTCCTAAGGGCATTGCCCCCAGAAAAGCAGCCCCTTCTGGTGGCAGGGAATCCTCAACCTTTCAGGCAGTCACTTCTCCCCCATACTCAGGGGCCTCTATCTCACCTCCTCCAGAATGAGCAGTGTGTGTTCTCCCCCACAAGACCCATGTGCTCTTCAGGAGTCTCTCCCATTGAAGCTACACAGTGTTGGTGGTGATGCAGCCTCGGGAATTGATTGAGCAGGACACTTGATATCACACAATATAAAACTTTATTACCATACTTTTTAACACACCTATCTCAACAAGGAAAACTTATAGAGAAATAATCATAACAACAACAATGAAAGAACCTGAAAAAACTAAACAAAACTCAAAAAAAACCAGATAATAAATAAATAAATAAACAAACAAATAATAAAGGCAGTAAATAAATAAAAGGAAATAAATAAATAAATAAACAAGGAAGTAAATAAATAAGGAAATAAATAAATTTTAGAAATCCAGAAAATTCCAGAGGATAGGAAGAGGAGAGGTGTGGTGGGGATCTGGAACTGAGTAGTCCTCAGGAGCTCACAAAGGTAGAGGGGCCAGAGGAGACATGAGCTCTAGGGCAGTGTCAACTTTTCAGCACACGTGGAGTGGGTGCTGGCCTGAGAGATGGGTGACCTGGTGCCTCTGGTGTGTGGCCGTGATTAATTGAGGGTTTTTCCTGGAGAGGCAGCTGCAAGAGAAAAGAGCCCCAACATGACTGCCTTTCCCTGGGTCTTTCCCAATTCTCAGAAGAACCCTGGCTGTGAGAAGAGCCCAGCCCCTATCCTGGCACCAGGACTTCTTCCCGGACGAGGGCCCTCCAGCTGCAGGTGGGGTCAGGAGTATTTGACTGGGGACCACAGGCCAGTTCCCAGTAGGAGCAGCAGAATTTCCCGGACACACACATGCAGTCACCCACCCGAGGCCCCCTCATCACAGGCCTGGGACTCACTGGGATCTGTGTTCTCCAGCCCTGTCAGGAGGCTCTCCACCTGGACTGTCAGCCCTGACTCCGGCATGGTGTGGAGCAAGAAGATCCTGAGACTCCTCAGGCTATCCATGGACCCCACGAAATCTTCTGGGTATAGGTAGAGCCACATTTGGACAGTGGAGCAGAAGGCGCTGGGGACATAGGAGTGGGGCAGGGAGCCATGAGCGACTGGGCATCTCCTTGAGCTGGATGCCCCTTTGGACCACCCGGATGATGGGCTTCCCAGAGAGTGGCCAAGCATGTCCAATGCAGCAGGGTGAGAAAGGGGACGTCCTGTGAGGGCCACGTGTGGGTAAGAGGCTCCCCTCTCCTGTGCATCGGGGGCTCCCCACATTTGCCTCAATAGAGAAAAGTGAGGGCCATTGTGGCTGGGATTGGCTGTGGAGGGGAGGGATGCTCACAGGGCCAGGCTCTGAAGTGCCAGCCCCACCTGCGTTCCTTAGCTACCCAGAATCCCACCACAGCTATCTGTGCCCACTCCAGAGTGAAATCACCAGACCACATCTGTGTGCCACAAATCATAGAAGGTGGATGCCTGCGTTTTTGCCCACTCATCCACTGGAGTCAGAAGCCCACTCTCATGGCCCCCAAATCACTCACAACTGTCCCGGAAGGAAAACTTCCTCCATGCATTGCTGCTGGTCCTCATACCTAGAGAAGGCCAGGAGAATGTCACCTCCTACATCCTGTGCCCTGCATGCGCCAAGACTCCTGGTGGATTTGACTAACTTTCTGCCAATAATGAAAGCTCAGGAGGGCTGGGAGTTGTGTGTGTACTGCTTCCTAATGGATAGGCCATGTGCCTGCCAAGGGCAGATGCTTCCTATCTATTGGGCTCATGAATAAACCCAACAAGGTCCCCCTCCATCCACCCCAGCTGTCCCCACTCTGCCTCCAGGCAGGTCAGGGGCCCTTCCACATGCAAGCCACATGCTCCTTCCCCAGTGTGCAAACTGCTCTTCCTGAGGCCTCTGTCCAGTTGGGCTGAGGCAGAAGAGTTCCCCACAGGGGCAGGACAGGCCCCCCAGGAGAAGGCCTGAGACCTACACTGCTAGGGCTCCATCCTACTTGGTTGACTCAACACCCCAGCAGGGTTCTCCTGTGAATACCCTGCATCCCACAGAGTTGCCAGAGGTCCAGAGTGGTGTCTAGCATCCCATCAACCATGCCAAGAGATGGCCATGTCCCGGGGCCTGGAGGTCATACACACTTTTGACTGAGGAGCTCCAGCACTTTCTGGATGCTGAGCACCTTTGGGCAACTGCACAACAATCCTTCCACCCAAGAAGAGTGCCCCCTCTGCAGGACATTGACAAGGTCCTTCTCCAACTCCTTGCAGACCAGTGAGGTGAAGCTGCCAACCAGATGGGACACAGCCAGGGACAAACTCTTGTCACCTTCCTAGTTTCAGGGATCAAAGAGGGACTTTTCAACCAGGAAACAGTATCATCTGCAACATGTCTCACTGTCATATATTCAAGTGAAAAACCAAACAAAACGCTTTCCTTCCCTTCTAATTCTCAGTTGAAATGAGGGAAACACATGCACCCACACCCACTCGCATTTGGTGAGGGTCTGAGGCTGTCTCAAGGGGAGTCGCAGAAGCAGGTTAGACTCTGGTCCCCTGCAACTCTCTGTCTTTTCTCACCTCCGGTGTCCTTGTGAAAAATCGCCAGAGTGTTCTGGACCCACAGTTGACCCAGCACCTCCACGCACGTGAAAGGCCACCCTAAAGGGCTTTCCTGAGGCCAGGTGTCCGCCGAGGACTGGACCACAAGAGCTCATGGCTCTCTGCTTGTCTTATCAATGCAAGTGAATGGACAGGGGCTGGAGGTGGACTGTTGGGACCTAGCTAGGAGGGTTCCAAGTTCTAAATGTTTCATGGCCAAGGAAGTGAGGTCACTTCCTCTGGGACTCCTTACCTGACACCATTTTTCACACAAGATGGTTCCAAAGGCTACCTGGGGTGCTGGCTGTTGCCATCTTCCCATGGCCTATGCAAAAGTGGACAGATTCTGCCAACACAGCCTGGATCTCTTCCCCAGGAAAATCCAGGTCTTGCCAGCAACTGCCCTGGTTGGGGGAGACAGAGCTGGGTTCATACCCATCTCCTCCTTCTGACCATAGGTGTGAGTCTCAAGAATCCAGGGGGCCTTATAGGATCTCCAGAGCTTCCTAATATATTCTCGGGATCCTTCCACCCTCTGCTTTGGAGATGGTCATCACCTGTATGTGCCCATGCTTGTGTCAACCACCTGGGCAACCATCATGCTGGAGTCATGTGTCTGTCATGCACAAACACAGAGGTGACACAACACAGGAAGGGGGGGAACCAGGGATGACATGCAATTCTACCCCACCCTGAGTCCTACAGTGAGAGAGGGAAAGTGGACTCCTCTCTTGGCTCATATTGTGCCTGACTGTGCATGACTGGAAGTGTGTAGGGACTGATTTTTAGAGAGAGCCTTCGTTTACCCCAGAACTGCCAGTGGCTTCTGGGAGATTTTGAATAGCACCCATGTCTCTTTCCATGGTATCATGTGGGTACACTACAAAGGCTCCCAATCTCCAAAGCAGCCCTGTGCCCAAGTCCTGTAGCTCCCTACACTCTGAGGCTGTCCCAAGGGGAGTCACAGAAGTGGGGTCCACATCACTTCTACCTGGATTCTGAGAAAGAGGCAAGAGCCAGGGTCATGGGGTATCGCTTGCAACATGGTCTCATGAGAAGTATCAGGACTCTGTGGGGTCATTGCCCCCCAGCAGGAGGGACTGCTGGGATTCTCGAGCTGTGTGACAAAAATAGGTGAGTGGCATATATATTTATGATTGTTATGTCTTGTTGGTGTATGGTTCCCTTGAGCAGTATGTAGTGTCCCTCTTTATCCCTTTTGATTAACTTTGGCTTGAAATCTATTTTATTTGATATGAGTGTGGACACTCCTGCTTGTTTCCGAAGTCCATATGAGTGATATGATTTTTCCCAACCTTTCACCTTCAGTCTATATATGTTTTTTCCTATCAAATGCGTCTCCTGTATGCAGCATATTGTTGGGTCTTGTTTTGTGATCCATTCTACTAGCCTGTGTCTCTTAATTGGTGAGTTTAAGCCATTAACATTTAGGGTTATTATTGAGATATGGGTTGTTCTTCCAGCCATATTTGTTTATTTCTGTTACTAAACATGGTTTGTTTTCCTCTTTCCCCCCCCTTTACTGTCCTACCTCCCACTGTTGGTTTTCATTGTTATTTTCCATTTCCTCTTCCTGTAATGCTTTGGCGAGGATGTTTTGAAGAGATGGTTTTCTAGCTGCAAATTATTTTAACTTTTGTTTATCGTGGAAGGTTTAAATTTCATCTTCCATCCTGAAGCTTAATTTCGCTGGATACACAATTCTTGGTTGGAACCCATTTTCTTTCAGTGTTTGAAATATGTTATTCCAGGATCTTCTAGCTTTCAGAATCTGTGTTGAAAGATCAGCTGTTATCCTGATTGGTTTACCCCTAAATGTAATCTGCTTCCTTTCTCTTGTAGCTTTTAAAATTCTCTCCTTATTCTGTATGTTGGGCATCTTCATTATAATGTGTCTAGGTGTGGATCTCTTATGATTTTGCACATTTAGCGTCCTGTAGGCTTCTAGAATTTGGGATTCTGTCTCATTCTTCAAGTCTGGGAAATTTTCTCGAATTATTTCATTGAATAGATTGCTCATTCCTTTGGTTTGGACCTCTATACCTTCCAGTATCCCAATGACTCTTAAGTTTGGTCTCTTTATGTTATCCCATATTTCTTGGATGTTCTGCTCATGGTTTCTTAACAGTCTTGCTGAGCTGTCTATGTTCTTTTCAAGTTGAAATAATTTGTCTTCATTGTCTGATGTTCTAAGTGTTCTACTCTGTTGGTAGTATTCTCAATTGAGTTTTTAAGTTGGTTTATTGCTTCCTGCATTTCTAGGATTTCTGTTTGTTTTTTATAACCTCTATCTCCCTGTATAGTTGATCCTTTGCTTCCTGGATTTGTTTATGTAATTCATTGTCGAAGTGATCTTTCATTGTCTGATTTTGCTGTCTAATGTCTTCCTTGAGACTCCAGATCATCTGAAGCATGTATATCCTGAATTCTTTATCTGACATTCCATCTGCTGCAGCTATTACCTCTTCTAAAGTTGAGTTGAACTGCATTGCTTGTGGTCCTTTCTTTCCTTGTCTTTTCATACTGCTCGCATATCTTTCTGCTTGGTGAAACTGTTGTGTTTTTGAAATTTCCCCCTATATATTTATATTGCTCTTGTATAGTTGAAAAGTCTCCCTTGCAGGGGCGGGCGGCAGCTGTGCTCCTCCTCCAATTGGGGTGATCTGTCTACCACGATGACGGGCCGCTGGGACTGTTCTGTCGGTCGGTCGCAGGTCTGCCTACTTTGCAGGCGCGGGCGGCGGCTCTGCTCTGCCCCTCCTCCAATTGGGGTGACGTGTCTACCATGCCGGTAGGCCACTGGGCCTGTTCTGCTGGTCGGTCGCAAACAATGGTGCAGCTATGTTCATCAAACAAACTCTTCTCAAGTTCAAGAGTCTAATAGACCACCATACAATAATCATGGGAGACTTCAACACACCTCTATCACCACTGGACAGATCTTCCAAACAAAAGTTGAATAAGGAAACTATAGAACTCAATAACACAATTAATAACCTAGACTTAATTGACATATATAGAATACACCACCCAACATCAAGCAGTTACATTTTTTCTCAGCAGCACATGGATCCTTCTCAAAAATAGATCATATATTATGTCACAGGTCAACTCTTAGACAATATAAAGGAGTAGAGATAATACCATGCATCTTATCTGATCATAATGGAATGAAACTGAAAATCAAAGATAAAAGAAGGAAGGAAAAAGAATACATCACTTGGAGAATGAACAATAGGTTACTGAATGATCAATGGGTTATAGAAGACATCAAGGAGGAAATTAAAAAATTCTTACAGATAAATGAAAACACAGACACAACATATCGGAATCTATGGGACACATTGAAAGCAGTTCTAAGAGGAAAATTCATTGCTTGGAGTTCATTCCTTAAAAAAAGAAAAAAACCAACAAATAAATGATCTCATATTTCATCTCAAAATCCTAGAAAAAGAAGAGCAAAACAACAGCAAAAGAAGTAGAAGGCAAGAAATAATGAAAATCAGAGCTGAAATTAATGAAATCGAAACAATTGAAAAAATTGACAAAACTAAAAGTTGGTTCTATGAAAAAATAAATAAAATCGACAGACCCTTAGCCATGCTAGCAAAGAGAAGAAGAGAGAGAACTCAAATTACTAGCATACGGGATGAAAAAGGCAATATCACAACAGACACTTCAGAAATACAGAAGATAATCAGAAATTATTTTGAATCCTTATACTCCTATAAAATAGAAGATAGTGAAGGCATCGATAAATTTCTTAAGTCATATGATCTGCCCAGATTGAGTCAGGAGGATATAGACAACCTAAACAGACCAATATCAATTGAGGAAATAGAAGAAACCATCAAAAGACTACCAACTAAGAAAAGCCCAGGACCGGATGGGTATACAGCAGAGTTCTACAAAACCTTTAAAGAGGAACTAATACCAATACTTTTAAATCTATTTCAGGAAAAAAAAAAAGAGGGAGAACTTCCAAATTCATTCTACGAGGCCAACATCACCCTGATACCTAAACCAGACAAAGACACTTCAAAGAAAGAAAATTACAGACCAATATCTCTAATGAACTTAGATGCAAAAATCCTCAATAAAATTCTGGCGAATCGGATACAAAAACATATCAAAAAAATTGTGCACCATGATCAAGTAGGATTCATCCCTGGGATGCAAGGCTGGTTCAATATATGGAAATCAATAAATGTTATTCACCACATCAATAGACTTAAAAATAAGAACCATATGATCATCTCGATAGATGCGGAAAAAGCATTCGACAAAGTATAGCATACCTTTATGTTCAAAACTCTAGAAAAACTAGGGATAACAGGAACATACCTCAATATTGTAAAAAGCAATCTATGCTAAGCCTCAGGCTACCATTATTCTGAATGGAGAAAAATTGAAGGCATTCCCTCTAAACTCTGGAACAAGACAGAGATGCCCTCTCTCACCACTTCTGTTCAACATAGTTCTCGAAACACTGGCCAGAGCAATTAGACAGACAAAAGAAATTAAAGGCATCAAAATAGGAAAAGAAGAACTTAAATTATCACTATTTGAAGTTGACATGATTCTATACCTAGCAGACCCAAAAGGGTCTACAAAGAAACTATTAGAGCTAACAAATGAATTCGGCAAAGTGGCAGAATATAAAATCAACACGCATAAATCAAAGGCATTCCTGTATATCAGAGACAAATCCTCTGAAATGGAAATGAGGACAACCACTCCATTCACAATATCCTCAAAAAAAATAAAATACTTGGGAATCAACTTAACAAAAGAGGTGAAAGACTTATACAATGAAAACTACAGAACCCTAAAGAGAGAAATAGAAGAAGATCTTAGAAGATGGAAAAATATACCCTGTTCATGGATAGGCAGAACTAACATCATCAAAATGGCGATATTACCAAAAGTTCTCTATAGGTTTAATGCAATGCCAATCAAAATCCCAACGGCATTTCTTGTAGAAATAGAGAAAGCAATCGTGAAATTCATATGGAAAAATAAAAGACCCAGAATAGCAAAAACAATGCTAAGCAGGAAGTGTGAATCAGGCGGTATTGCAATACCAGACTTCAAACTATACTACAGAGCAATAGTAAAAAAACAGCATGGTACAGGTACCAAAACAGGCGGGTGGACCAATGGTACAGAATAGAGGACACAGAAACCAATCCACAAAACTACAACTATCTTATATTTGATAAAGTGGCTAAAAGTATGCAATGGAGGAAGGATAGCATCTTCAACAAATGGTGCTGGGAAAACTGGAAATCCATATGCAACAAAATGAAACTGAATCCCTTTCTCTCGCCATGCACAAAAGTTAACTCAAAATGGATCAAGGATCTTGATATCAAATCAGAGACATGCCGTCTGATAGAAGAAAAAGTTGGCTACGATCTACAGTCGGTGGGGTCGGGCTCCAAATTCCTCAATAGGACACCCGTAGCACAAGAGTTAATAACTAGAATCAACAAATGGGACTTACTCAAACTAAAAAGTTTTTTCTCAGCAAAAGAAACAATAAGAGAGGTAAATAGGGAGCCTACATCCTGGGAACAAATCTTTACTCCTCACACTTCAGATAGAGCCCTAATATCCAGAGTATACAAAGAACTCAAAAAATTAGACAATAAGATAACAAATAACCCAATCAACAAATGGGCCAAGGACCTGAACAGACACTTCTCAGAGGAGGACATAAAATCAATCAACAAGTACATGAAAAAATGCTCACCATCTCTAGCAGTTAGAGAAATGCAAATCAAAACCACCCTAAGATACCATCTCACTCCAGTTAGATTGGCAGCCAGTATGAAGTCAAACAACAACAAGTGCTGGCGAGGATGTGGGGAAAAGGGTACACTTGTACACTGCTGGTGGGACTGCAAATTGGTGCAGCCAATTTGGAAAGCAGTATGGAGATTTCTTGGAAAGCTGGGAATGGAGCCACCATTTGACCCAGATATTCCCCTTCTCGGTCTATTCCCTAAAGACCTAAAAAGAGCATGCTACAGGGACACTGCTACATCGATGTTCATAGCAGCACAATTCACAATAGCAAGACTGTGGAACCAACCTAGATGCCCTTCAATAGATGAATGGATAAAAAAATGTGGCATTTATACACAATGGAGTATTACTCTGCATTAAAAATGACAAAATCATAGAATTTGCAGGGAAATGGATGGCATTAGAGCAGATTATGCTAAGTGAAGCTAGCCAATCTCTAAAAAACAAATGCCAAATGTCTTCTTTGATATAAGGAGAGTAACTAAGAACAGAGTAGGGATGAAGAGCATGAGAAGAAGATTAACATTAAACAGGGATGAGAGGTGGGAGGGAAAAGGAAAGATAAGGGAAATTGCATGGAAATGGAAGGAGACCCTCAGCGTTATACAAAATTACATACAAGAGGAATTGAGGGGAAAGGGAAAAATAATACAGGGGGAGAAATGAATGACAGTAGAGGGGGTAGAGAGAGAAGAGGGGAGGGGGGGGAGGGGAGGGGAGGGGAGGGGGGATAGTAGAGGATAGGAAAGGCAGCAGAATACAACAGACACTAGTATGGCAATATGTAAATCAATGGATGTGTAACTGATGTGATTCTGCAATCTGTATACGGGGTAAAAATGGGAGTTCATAACCCACTTGAATCAAAGTGTGAAATATGATATATCAAGAACTATGTAATGTTTTGAACAACCAACAATAAAAATTTAAAAAAAAGAAAGTTAACCAACAATAACTTAAGAAATAATAGAGAAAAAAATTAGGGTAGAAAAAATAAAGAAAAAGGAAACTGGTGAAGGAGGAACAATAAAAGTAATTATTTTTCAAAAACTGTATGTGCCTAGTCACTATTTTAAAAAATCACCCCAATACAAGTGGTATCTATGCTTTCAGAGATACCACTGTTTGTCTAATACTTATTTCTTTTGAGCTTTTTAATAACATCATAACATCATCATGTCAGTATAGAAATTACACTTGTCATGCCTTATTTATTCTGCATTAAATTTTCTAGCAAAAAAAAAAAAAAAAAAAAAAAAAAAAGGTGAGTGGCAGCAGGCAGAGACCCAGGGGCCCCAGGAAATAACCAGGAGCTTGCATTTCTCTGCTTCTATTTCCTAGTGCCCCACATAGGTGAAAATATTGGGGCTTCAAAATTCACTCATGCACAAAATATATCAAGAAGTGAGGATGGTGTCAAGTGGTCAAGAGTCTGTCCAGTATCATTGTGTCAAGCATGGTCACGAGTACCCCTTCCTCCATGTCTCTAGGGAGAGCCAACATTGCTTCTTTCAGGGAGGCAGCAAGCCACTTTGGTTTGTTTGGTGCACAGTGGAAGGCAAGACTGTTGTCTCCCATTCTTTCAACACAGAGGAAACCAGGCCCCAGTATTAGGAGCAAAGAAGCCTCCCAGAAGGCAATATCCATATAATAGCCAAGACTTCTGAGCAGGCCCAAAGACAGACAACTCAGTGTGGAGGAATGGAAAGGGAACAGGAGGCCACTCCTGGCAGGGGCACTCCCTCACCAAATGCGTGTTGACTGAGCACCCTGTGCTCACCATTTAGTGTAACCCAAGAGGCTGAGGCCTTTCCCTGATCCCAAGGAACTTCAAGAATGCGCCATCCATGCCAGGAGCCTCAGGTCCACCTTCCTGGTGCACACAGAGCTAAGCGGCTGCTCATCCTGCTGCCAGCCAAGGTCAGAGGCACAGCATAGACCACTGGCCAGGAAAGACTGGAAGATCACTCCTCACATGCCAAATCACCCCTGAGGGGCGGGCTCCTAGCACATGGCATACCTGGCTGCATCTGTGTTCTTGGAAAGATAGATGCTGGAGAGTGGCATTTGGGAAGGGAAGGCCACAAGAAAGACCAGCAGCCACTCAGAAGGGTGATGGGCTTGGTCTACCCTGAGGCTTCATTCCGCTGGCAAACAGGAAATGGCTCCTGAGTTTGAAGCCACTAAGAAGTCAGAGGAATGGAAAATCCTGCCCTCTTGTGTCCTGAAGCTACAGGCATTCAGTTCCTGGCCTCAGGTGATTACATCCCCTAGGCCATTCAGTTTCTTTGGGAAGGAGAAAATGCCCTGGTCCGGCCTCTCATGCCTCTTTGGGACCTGTGATAGGAGGAAGTTCAGTCAGGATCCCTGTCACTAAATACAACCATGAAGCTGACAAGGGCAGCTGGCGATTTTTTGTCTTTGGTGGCCACTTCTGGGGAAGCGACTCAAAATGGCTCTGATCTTCAGGGAACTCTCCCAAACAAGAAGGCGTCTACACTTTCTTCAAGGACTTACACCTGTAGAATGTCATACCCCTGCTCTGAACAAAGACTTCAGGTTCCAGTTTCCTACATCACAACCAACTTCCTCTCAGAAGCAAGTAGGCCCTGACTCCATTTCCAATCTTCTTGTGGAAGCTACAGTTGGACAGTGGGGAATAAAGGTATCATCAATAATGTTGCCATCACCAGTAAGTGGTGGAGGAGGGACTCAAAATTGATCTAAAGTGCAGAACATCTTTCCTAATAGTCTAAGGTGGACACTTTGAAGATGTTGGCATATAAATCTGGAAGTCATGAAGGCTACTGCCAAGTTTATTCCTTGGAGGACCAGTGAAGAATGTGTGTTCAGGGACAGCCTTCCTTCTGGAGCTGAACTGTTGTTCATTCAGGCCTTTCCCTGAGATCAAGGCCACAGCTGGTCCAGGAGACAACACACAGTGGCTCTAATTGAGTGGTGCCCAGGCTTGGGTGTTCTGCCAGGGTATGCTATGCATGTAGAAAGTGGGCTTGTTTCATATCAGAATCATTTACTGACTTTTGTGTGGGTTGTAGGGGGCTCAGGGTATTTAAGAGGGCGATTGTCTGAACCCTCTTGGACATTGCTGACCTCTTCTACACATTCAGAGCCCCAAAGTTAAAGAGTTATCCAGAATATTTTCATGCATCTTGACCTAGTTTACGATGAGATAGTATCCAGCATCTGGCCAGGATTTGGACCCAGGAGTGCATTTTACGAGCATTAGCCCACCTCTTAGGAAAGAAGCTAGGCAACATGCAGGTGCCTCCTCCTGGGAAGTGTGTGGGCATTTCAGATTGCTTCATGGGGAGGCCCTGCCCTACATGTACTTGGAGTAGGGAACCCTGGGGTGAACTGAGGGTGACATGACCCTAAGCCATCTAGAAGGAGCTGGTTTGTTTTTTTTGTAGTACAACCGTATGTGAATCACCTGCATTTGCAGTATCTTAGCTTATCATTTAGGCAGCAGTGTAGACAAAACTCCCAGCCCTCATAAACTTCCATCCCTGCCAGGAAGTCAGCCAATCCCATTATGCATATCTAGAAAGATGAGTGGCACAAAATGTAAGAGGTGATATCCTGGCCTTCTCTAGTTATGGAAACCTCCAGCCAGATTTTCAGGAGGAGCACCTTCAAGTAAAGAAGTGAATGGACTTTGGGCCAAGAGGGAGGGCTCTTGTCTCCAGAGCAAGGTACTTGGGAGGGTGGTATAGAGGAGGGCTGGGCAAACCCCAAGTTCTATCCTTATGTAATTTCCAGCAGAGAGCCTACATCTGGGACTTTGCCTGTAGGTGGAGAAACATGGAGAGCTGTGGTGGGTTTCCTGGCCCCAAGGAGCAGAGGAGTGACTGGGGGCTCTGAGCTGGAACCTATCTGATCCCTCCACAGCACAGTCCATCCCAGCCTTGATTGCCCACACTTTCCTGTCTAGAGGCTGGACAGCAGGGGCAGGGAGGCACCTGCACACACATGTTTCACATGGTTGCCCTCTGTGCCCAGCTGCATGTGAAATGGGTAGTCACTGCAGGGTAAGTACATGATGCAAGGTCCTTTAGGGGTTCCAGGAGAAGAAGAGGCCAAGACCCTGGCTGCTGTCCAGTGCCCTCTGCTGGTTAATGCAAACACGGATGTACAGCTATCCAGAAGGTTTTGGTGACTCACTAAACCTGAAGAACCTGAAGCATCTCAGGACCATCCTGGCCTTCACCATGCCTAAATCACAGGTGATCATGTCCACAAACTCCTTGAACAGCTGGAGGACCCAGATCCCAGTGAGCCTCAGTCCAGTGATGAGGAGACCTGGGGTGACTGACAAAGTGTATGAGGAAGAATTCATGCTGGTCCCACCAGGGACTGGCATATGATCCTGAACACAAGAAGCATCTTGCAGGTGGTGGAACCTACTCTGGAAAGAAATAATATTGTGGAGATAGCACCTGGGGCCACTCTCAGAAGTGGGGATCTTCTATGAATTGGGAAAAGCCCAGGGAGAGGCAGTCATGTTGGGGTCTTTTATCCTGCAGCTCCATGCCACCACAAGTTAGAGAACTGCCTCCAGCAGCAGAACCCCAATTTGCATTCTAACTTTTGGGGCAGCACATAGCCATACCCTCTGAGCTGGAAGAAGATCAGTAATCAATGCAGGAGGACGGATCAACTCTGATACCATCCACAGAAGGAAAGTTCGAATTCCAGAGGCCACTGTGATACTTGTGGACCAGGAGGTATCTAAGCTACCAGCAAGCAAGTCAGAGGACATTGAACCATGCCTTCCAGTTGCTATGAATGGTAAGTCATCTGAATCCACATCTCTTGAAAGAGAGCTACTTCCCCATGTAGCAGCAGACATTGCAGGCACCAAAAACCAGAGGTACGATGTACAGGAACATTCAATCCAGAAGCCACTCCAGCTCTCATTGTTCTAGAAAACTTTGTGGAACTTCCCTCCCTGTCAGCTCTTGAGTGTGACCTAGTGGCAGTTCCCCCACCACAGTTGTCCTTTCCTTGCCCTTATAAATTGTCAATTTTATTTTTTGTCATGCTGGGTTTTTTCAATTTTTATCATGACATGTTAGGTATTTGTAGTCACAAATTTTATTATTGATTCATTTAAAGTTCATGCCCAATCCATTCACCAGGCTGTGCCATCATCATCAATGTGTAGCTACAGATAGAGCCCCCAGTAGAGCACATGGATCCTGTGGGGTGGACATACACAGGCCATCCAGAGGAGGTGAGATAGAAGCCCCTGTCTATGGGGCAGAGGTGACTGCCTAGAGAGTGGTGAGGAATCCCACTCACCAGAGGGTGCTGTCTTCCCTGGGTAGTGCCCCTGAGATTAGGTACATGGGACCTGGAGTCAGACAGATCAGGTATCTTTGGAAGTTTGGTCTCATTTGGACCTCCTATTTCTCATCTGTGGAATGGGAATGTAGCCCTCTCCAAGGGTGGTACAAATACAAATTGAATACAAATTGAATGTGATTGAATGTGGATCTCCCCTGCCAACCTGGGTCTAAGGAGGTGTGCACACACCCATTGAAATCACACAGACACAATGCAGAATTTGAAGTGAAGAGAGGTCAATGTTTAGGAGGCATTTTAATATCTTCATAATAATTTTCTTTTTAAAAAATTCATTTTATTTTATATATATATATATACATATTTTTGTGTGTGTTATGGTCAATTGAAGCCAAGGCTGCTCACAGTGGCTCCAGCAAACTTCTAGCTGCCAACTGATTGGCTCCCCTGCGGTGATGCTCATTGGGGTGTTTCCCCGCCCTTTCAGACCACGGAGCTGCTCATTGGGGGACTATTTTTGGCTCTGCCCACACGACCCAGCCAATCGGCCTCAAGAGCAGGAGGAGTAGGGGAGGTTGAGAGGCTTGTGGGAAGCCGGTGTTGGCAGTTGGGCTCTGAAGGTTTTTCCTGAGAGGCTGTGTGGTTTGGTGTGTATGTTCTAAAAATAAAGTTTGTTTCTTTTGACAAGTGGCTCCTGAATTGTGCCCAGCCAGACTACAGCATTTGGTGGCTCACATGGGGAATGACTGAGGGTAAGTGATAAGGCAAAATGCTCGCCCCTGAGGGCAGGGCGAGAGGATGGGTAGCCATTTTAAGATTATTCTTTTGTTTTGCTTCACTTTTGTTTTAAGTTGCCTGTCCCTGGAGATGTGTAAGATGGAAGAAAAACTGCTCACATCTGAGGAACAGATAGGGAGAAAGGATGGATGGACATTTCAGGAGGATAGAAAGGCTATAATGATTTTTTGTTGTTCCAACTTTGTTTCTCTCTGTTTCAGTTTTGTTTGGCATTATCTTCTTGGGTTGTATTATAGTTATAGTAGAAATATTCAAGTAAAAGAGAAGGTCTCTTGAGTTAGTCAGACAGAGAAAATAATTCAAGTAAAAAAGAAGGTCTCTTGAACTAGTCAGACAGAGGAAAAAATTCAATTAAAAGAGAAGGTCTCTCGAACTAGTCAGACAGAGGAAAAAATTCAAGTAAAAGAGAAGGCCTCTCGAGCTAGTCAGACAGAGGAAAAAATTCAAGTAAAAGAGAAGGTCTCTTGAACTAGTCAGACAGAGGAAAAAATTCAAGTAAAAGAGAAGGCCTCTCAAGCTAGTCAGACAGAGAAAGAAAGTGTAGAGCTGAAAAAGCCATCAGGGGGAAAGTTACAACAGGAGACTCCTACTAACACCTTTCTATCACCAGAGGGTGTAAGTGTCCAACCAACAGCGCCACCTCTACAGGAGACTGCTACTAACACCTTTCTATCACCAGAGGATGTACATGTCCAACCAAGAAGGCCACCTCCATATGCTGGGAGGCCCCAAACCCCCGCAGTTGATAGTTGGGATCCTGAGACAGGATCTCAAATATTAACATGCCCTGTATTTGAGGCAGGAGAGCAGCAAATTCACAGTGCTTTAAATTTCAAAACAGTGAAGCAGCTAAAAGAAGCTGTAACAACCTATGGTCCTCAAGCACCCTTCACTGTAAGCATGGTCGAATCCATTAACAACTTGAACATGATGCCAGCAGATTGGGCTAATATGTGTAAAGCTGTGCTAAATGGAGGACAATACCTGTTATGGAAGGTTGCCAATGAGGAATTTTGCAAGGAGACGGCTAGGTGAAATGCAGCAGCTGGTTATCCTCAGAGAAATCTAGATATGTTTTTAGGAAAGGGACCTTATGAGGATCAGCAGCAACAAATAGCATATGATCCTGGTGTATACGCACAAATTGCTGCAGATGCGGTTAGGGCATGGAAGACTTCACAAGGACATGGAGGTTTACAAGGTCAATTATTTAAGGTAATACAAGGAGCTAATGAATCTTAGCTGAATTTGTAGATAGGCTTATTCAAACAGCTACCAGAGTTTTTGGGAATACAGAACAAGCAATGCCATTAATAAAACAACTGGCTTATGAGCAAGCGAAAAGTCATTAGATCATGGAAACATGAAGATTTAAACACATATATTAAATTATGTAGAGACATTAATGAACAAGGGCAAGTCGTGGCAGCTGCAGTAAAACAGGCTTTAGATGCCAGGCCAAGAACATGCTACAATTGTGAACAAACAGGACATTTTAAAAGGAATTGCCCCATAGAAGGAGGGTTTAACAAAACTAGGTATCAAAGGAGTAGAATACCGGGTATTTGCCCACGATGCCATAGAGGGAGACATTGGGCTAATGAATGCCGTTCTCAAACCACCATAGAGGGTACTCCATTATCAAAAAATGAACAAGGACCAGGTGTTTTTCCACAATATCGTGGAGAAAGGCATCGGGCTCCATTGCCAAAAATGGACGGGGGGCCCAATGCTCCGGGGCCCAAGACCACAAATATACGGAGCACTGGAGGAACCCAGCAACCCCATCAGGGCAGTGCCCAGGACACATTGTCCATTAGATCTCTCATCAGACAAACCAGAGGGAGCGCAGGGTTGGACATCTGCACCTCCGCCAGATCAGTACTAACTCCAGAGATGGGAGTTCAAATCATTCCCACAGGGGTAAGAGGACCTCTTCCCAAAGGAACAGTAGGCTTATTATTGGGACACAGCTCTTCTACTCTAAAAGGACTTATGATAAGTCCTGGGGTAATTGATCCCGATTATGAAGGTGAAATAAAAATTATAGCCAGTTCTCCAAAGGGTATATCAATAATTTCACCAGGAGATAGAATAGCACAGTTATTAATAATACCCAGCCTACATGATAAATTTTCCAGTCATACTGTAGAAAGAGGTTCCAGGGGATTAGGCTCCACAGGTGTAGATTGGGCTATGCTTTCTTTAAATTTAGATTCTCGCCCCATGCTAAAACTAAATATTCAAGGACATGAATTTAATAGGCTACTGGATACAGGTGCAGACTTTAGCATCATCTCTCGTCAAGAATGGCCAAAACATTGGCCATTACAACAAGCCACTCAAACGCTTCAAGGCCTAGGAGTGGCGACTAATCCCCATAGAAGTGCAATGGTATTAGATTGGAAGGATCCTGAAGGATGTGAAGGAACTATACAGCCATATGTATTGGATCATCTTCCCGTAAATTTATGGGGACCATATGTCCTAGATCAATTAGGTTTGACATTAACAAATAACATCAACCAAAATGCACCCACTATTATGACTAAACAAGGTTTTAGGAAAGGAAAAAGATTAGAAAAACAAGAACAAGGTATAGCAGCACCAATACAAATAGATCAAGGAATGGAGAGACATGGGTTGGATTTTCAGAAAGGGCCACTGAGACAATAAAAATTACTTGGAAATCAGAAAGACCAGTATGGGTTCCTCAGTGGCCCCTGACTAAAGAAAAGATAAAAGCAGCCCATGACCTGGTCAAACAACAATTAGCGGAAGGACATATACAACATTCTGTATCTCCCCATAATACTTCCATTTCTGTCATCAAAAAGAAATCTGGTAAATGGAGATTATTGCAAGATTTAAGAGCCATTAATAATGAGATGGTTATTATGGGACCTGCTCAATCAGGGATTCCTCAATTGTCTGCTTTGCCAAAAACTTGGTATGTTTTAGTTATAGATATTAAAGATTGTTTTTTTTTTTCAATTCCAATTCATCCCGAGGATAGTCCACATTTTGCATTTACTATCCCTGCACTGAATCATGAAGGTCCTGAACAGAGATATGAATGGAAAGTACTCCCTCAAGGGATAGCTAACAGCCCAACTATGTGTCAAATTTATGTTAACAAAGTAATCCAGCCACTTAGAAATCAAAATCCTGAACTACAAATATTTCACTATATGGATGATGTATTATTAGCACACAAAGATAAAAACACATTGCTAGAATGTTATGCCACACTTACAAACTTATTAAAAAATTATAATGTAGTGATAGCAATAGATAAAGTACAATTAAATTTTCCAATTAATTATTTAGGAGTTCTATTATCCTCAAACATTGTCCGTCCACCAAAAATTCAAATACAAGTAGATCAACTCAAATCACTTAATGACTTTCAAAAGTTATTAGGAGACATAAATTGGATAAGGCCTTATCTAGGTATACCAACAGGAGAATTGGGACCTTTATTTGATATCCTAAAAGGTCCATCAGATCCAAATTCACCCCAAATGTTAACACCTGAAGCAAGAAAGGCATTAAAAATCATTGAAACATATATGGAAAATATGCATTTGGATAGAATTGATATAAGTTTGCTTTTATTATTTATTGTACTACCAACAAAAAATATTCCTACAGGAGTATTTTGGCAAGAAGGTCCATTATTATGGATACATTTATCTTATTCTCCTAACACTATTCTTACTAGGTATCCTGAGGTTGTAGGACAATTAATACTCAAAGGAATAAAAGCAGCAAAGGGAGTGTTTGGAATTTCTCCCAATAAAATTATTACTCCATATACTATGAATCAAATTGATGAGTTAGCTAATGAGTTAAATACTTGGGCAATAATCATGTACAAATCTAATGTTTCATTTGATAACCACTTACCATCTAATCCTTTATTGTCTTTTTGGTCATGGCATCCTGTAATTTTTCCAAAAATGACAAGAAAAACACATATCATGAATGCTCCAAATATATTTACTGATGGGTCAAAAAATGGTACAGCAGCAATAGTTACACCTGATCAAACTTTTACATTTTTAGTACCCAAACAATCAGCTCAAAAGGTAGAGATTAATGCAGTATTACAAGCTTTTGTGATGTTTAAAGATTCTGTATTTAATTTATTTTCCGATAGTCAGTATATAGTTAATGCTATAGTACCCCTTGAAGATGCTGGTAGGATTTCCCCTTCCTCTACTGTTTTATCTTTGCTTTCCACTATACAAAGTCTAATCTGGGACAGAAAAGATCCATTCTTTATAGGACATATCAGGGCACATACAGGATTGCCTGGAGCCCTTAGTTTGGGCAATGATTTAGCAGATAAAACTACACATGACATACATATTTTCTCTACACTAGAAGAAGCTACAAGTTTTCATAAAAAGTTCCATGTCAATGTTAATACTTTACAAAAGTGTTTTAAAATAACTAAGGAACAAGCCAGACAAATAATAAAACAATGTCAAAATTGTGTGACCTTTTTACCACAAGTTAATCTTGGAGTCAATCCTAGAGGACTGATACCTAACCATATTTGGCAGATGGACGTCACACACTTGCCAGAATTTGGAAAATTAAAATATTTGCATGTTACAGTTGATACTTCTTCTGGATTTTTGATGGGCTCCCTTCATGCTGGAGAAAAAACTAAAGATACTATAGCTCATTGCTTACAAAATTTTGCCACTGTGGGCGTTCCAAAACAGTTAAAAACAGATAATGCCCCTGGTTATACTTCTACCTCTTTTAAACAATTTTGCTCATCATTTGGCATTACTCATATAACAGGAATCCCATACAATCCACAGGGACAAGGCATAGTTGAAAGACCTCATGAAACTATTAAAATGTACTTATTAAAGCAAAAAGAGGGAATTCGGAAGGGGTATATATTCCCCAAAGATAAACTTAAAATAACCCTTTTTACTCTAAACTTTTTAAATTTGGATTCATCAGGACTTAGTGCTGCGGAAAGGCATATGTGTCCAAAAAATTTACATAATCCCAAGGTACTTTGGAAGGATAATCTAACAGACAATGGAAAGGTCCTGACCCAGTAATTGTCTGGATTCAGGGGTCTGTTTGTGTGTTTCCACAGGGAGAACAGCAGCAGATTTGGATTCCAGAGAGATTAACTAAGGTCCTGACCCAGTGATTGTCTGGAGTCGGGGGTCTGTTTGTATGTTTCCACAGGGAGAACAGCAGCCGATTTGGATTCCAGAGAGATTAACTAAAGTGATTTCTACAGACCAAAAAGAAGATGATTTGGCTCAAATCCATAACAGCTGATATCCAAACTCCAGTTTGGCTATCCTTACATCTGTGACAGAACCAGGATGCTTTTTTCAATATCTATTTTATTATTACCCTTTCCCACATCATGAAGTTCTATTTTGTTTTTTGAGCTCATACAGACCTAGGTTAATGTTTTGCTGATCAGTTCTATTGTTTGACTATAGAGTTTTTAAACATTGCAATGGAGATTTCACCTGTAAAAAGTTATAAGGCCTTTATTATTATGTTATGTGTTGTATGTATTATATTATGTGTGCACACTTGTTTTATGTTGTGTGTTTGTATGTACGTATGTCCATATATCATATATGATGAGCACTCATGAAAAAATGGATCCAAATATTTTTTTTTTTATTCACGTGATTTAAATGGTTTAATTTAAATTGGGTAAACTGCTGTTGAGGATTGTTTTAATATGTGAACAAAAAAGGAGGTTAACAGATCTGTTTGTTTACTTTCACCTTTCCTTTTCATTATATTTAATAATTCTGTTCAAGATAATGTAAATTGTTAAGAAAATTGTTTTCTTTTAGTGCCTTCTGGAATGTTACATAATTTTTTCTTTAGCCATTATTGCCAGAATTCCTATATTCATCCCAGTGCCAGTGAAGACAAAGATAAAACCAATCTACAGCTTCTGCAATAGACATCACTGAACTGCTTGCAGAACTTGCCTGGACTATGTATCACTTGTATGCATTGTGAACTCACTTGTATGCATTGTGAACTATCTGATGGTGCAGCGACTTGTGGTAGTGTTGGGGTATTTTTGCTGATGGTGTCATCGGTGGTACAATTTTTCCAAAAGGAGCCATCAATTGGCTTGGTGTATCCTCCTCCCTTCTGCTTGTGATGGTCGTTCAGCTAAAATTTGGGGGCCAACAGAGGTGAGGCAAAGAGCCTCACCCCTCTGCTGGTACAAAGACCTCTCCACAGGTGTGGCTGTATGCTGGACCGGTAGTCAATGACGGGTAAGATCCAATTACAATGGTACCAACCTAAGACAGGAGGCTGACGCCTTGAGGTCAGCTCATCCGACGATGGGTAAGGACGATATGTAGTATTGGACAACCTAAGGCAGGCACGGTCCCTAAGCCACATGCTTGTTGTTTAAACAGAGAGGGGGAGATGTTGAGAGCCACAGCTGAAGGGGCCCCAGCAAACTTCCAGCTGCCAGCAAACTTCTAGCTGCCAACTGATTGGCTCCTCTGCAGTGATGCTCATTGGGCTGTTTCCCCGCCCTTTCAGACCACGGAGCTGCTCATTGGGGGACTTTTTTTTTTGGCTCCACCCATGCAACCCAGCCAATGGGCCTCAAGAGCAGGAGGAGTGGGGGAGGTTGAGAGGCTTGTGGGAAGCCGGTGGTGGCAGTTGGGCTCTGAAGATTTTTCCTGAGAGGCTGTGTGGTTTGGTGTGTGTGTTCTAAAAATAAAGTTTGTTTCTTTTGACAAGTGGCTCCTGAATTGTGCCCAGCCAGATTGCGGCACTATACCATGTTGATCTTTTTAAACTACTAAGCATTTCCAGAAGTGTTAGGGGTAGACTATCAATAATAAAGCCCTCATAGCAATTTATACACATTTGCTCTTGGCAATATCCTGGAAGCAAAGCAAATGATGCACAAGTGACCCTCCTCAGGAAAGGCCATTGATTTCCACTATCAAATAGTATCTGGCACCTATCACTCTGAGAGCACTGGGTTCTGTGTACCTGGAATGGGGAGAGTTGGTGAGGACAGTGCCCTCTCAAGGTCACAGGCTAGCTCTGTTTGGCTGCCTAGGGAAGGAGGGGGTTCCCACCATAGGCAACCTTGCCATGTGACCTGGGAAAGTTTACACACATCAGGGCCACATACAGGCAGGTGCCATCACTCAGGACAGTGGATGTCATAAGCAGGAGGAGTGGAGCTGCATGCTGCTGTGAGGTCTCAGAAGTAGGAGTCTTATGATGTGAGTGAAGTTGTGGGATACCTCACTCCACCTGGGTTAGAGACAGACTTCCGGGAGGAACGTGCAGTCAGAGAAAGGTGGGCCTATCCAGCAGAGGTAAGAGGAGAGTGGGCAGAGGCCAGAGCCCATGGCAGTAGTGGGCTGGTTGCAGGGAGACAGCAGGAACACCCTAGGCTGTCTGTTTCCCTCAAAGGGAATCCTGAAATCCCACTGTGAGTTATTGCATTGTGTGCTTTGCAGAACCACACAGGATATAAAATGAGCATCCTCATTACACTGATGGGAATACTAAGTCTTTGCCAAGGAGCCTTCTCTGCCTTACAGAGTGGTAGAGCTGGGATCTGATCCAAAGGCTACGAGGCTCTGTGAGGCCAACCTGACAAGGGGATGCACTGTGTGCCTGGTTTGGACCTCTTGGATCTGCACTTCCATGAACCTTTGCCTCTGTTGCCTGGAGAGAAGCCTTGTCCTGCCCACAGATAGGCTGGTCCTGGCCCATGGAGAGCCCAGGGCCAAGGGTGGCCTTTCTCTAGCTCACACCTAGCCCAGGCAGTGGAGATGGCTCTGTCACATGAGTTCAGTGAGGGAAGAGAAGAAGAAGAAGAGGAAGAGGAAGAGGAAGGAGAAGAAGAGGAGGAGGAAGAAATTTCATATGTTTAGAAATACACACACATGTTGGGAGGCTGAGACAGGAGTATCATAAGTTTTAGGCAAGTTCAACTACTTAGTGAGAATCTGCCTCAAAATAAATTTAAAGAGGGGACTGAGAGTACAGCTCAGTTGTGGAGCAAACCTGGGTTCAATCCCCCAGTACCACAAAAGGAAAAGAAAAGAACAACAGAGCCACACACTCATGCTCAACATGTGTTCTATCACCAAGCTGCATCCCTAGTCAATAGGGGCAATTTTACATTTTTTTCTTTCTTTCTTTATTGGTACTGGGGAGTGAAACCTGGGGTGATCTACTACTGAGGTGCATTCTCAGCCATTTTACTTATTTTTTATGTTTTGTGTCAGGGTCTTCCTAAGTTTCTCAGGCTGGTCTAGAAAAATTAAGGTCCTCCTGCCTCAGTCTCCCAAGTTGATGGGATTATAGGTGTGCACCACCATGCCTCGCTATGAGTTTTTCTTTGGGAGAATACAGGATATTTTTATGTTCCTATAAATATCCTTGAATTGATTTTATAGGACACAGATTCATTTCGAGTATTCTACCTCATGCCTGTGAGTTATATGGTTGTTGTTCTGACTGGTGGTGGGGACGGGCACTTCTCGTAGCCTAATGTGAGAACTGAGTTTTTTTTCTCTCTTGTGCTTGGTTAGGAATGATTTCTCAGTCACTAATGTATCACATATATGATGGTGGTCCCAAAAGATTACAATGAAGCTAAAATTTTCCCATGACATAGAGATGCTGTAGCTGTGGTAGTGTCATTACACAGCACATTACTCATGTGTGTACAGTAGTACTGGTGTAAACAAGCCTGCTACACTGCCAGTCATGTGAAAGTATAGCCCAGGGCTGGGATGTAGCTTAGTGGTACAGCACACATGCCTAGTCTGTGGAGGCCCTTGGTATGCACCTAAGAGCTGAAAACAAACAAACAAACAAATAAACAAATTAAGTATAGCACACATAATTATGTATAGCAGAGGGTAATATGGTACTAAACACCCCTGTACTGCTTGATGTATTTATTACACTATATGTTATAGTATATACTCCTTTTACTTATCAAAAAAAAAGTTTATAAGCCTGGCATGGTGGTGCACATCTGTAATCCCAAAAACTGTTGAAGCAAGCAGATCACAAGATGAAGGCCAGCCTCAGCAACTTAGTAAGGCTCTAAGCAATCTAGTGAGAACCTGTCTCAATATAAAAAATAAATAGGGATTGGGACTTGGCTCAGTGGTTAAATACCCCTGGGTTCAATTCCCAGTACCAAAAAATAAAGTAAAATAGAATTGCTATAGAAGACAAACATAGACCATTTTGTGCTCTCCTGCTCTTTTGCCATATGAGGAACACAGTATGAGCCACCACTGAAAATGCAGCAACAAGACAGGACATCACCAGACACCAAATGCTGGTACCCTACTCTTAGATTCTCCAGTCTTCAGAAATGTAAGTAATTAATTTCTGGGATTTTAAAATTTATTTATTTCTGTGTGATGGAGTCTCCCAATCCTCCCATCCCAATCTTCTTTCTGAGTAGCTGGGATTGTAGGAGTATATCACTATGCCTGGAATATATTTCTGTTTTTTTATAAATTACTCTGTCTCAAGTACTTTATAATAGCAGCACAAATGGAGTAAGGTACCAATTTGGTAAGTATGTCAGTTTACTGGGTGAACAGAGATTTTTTTTTAGTATGTTTTTCTTCCCTTATCTTCTTTTCTCTAGTTCTGGTACTGGAGATTGAACCTGGGGATATTCTTCCACAGAGCTATACCCACAGCTTTTTTTTTTGTTTTTGTTTTTGCTTTTTGAGACAGGGTGTCACAAAGTTGTCCTGGTTGACCTTAAACTTGCAATCTTCCTGCCTCAGCCTCTATCACTGGGATTACATGTGTGGGCCACCATGCCCAGCTTGTTTTGTAAAAGTAATGAACAGAAATATATTGTCTTGGATTCTGGAAGCTGGGAAGTCCAATTTTAAGATGTCAGCATTTAGCAAGGGCCTTCCTGCTACATGATTCAATGGAGGAAGGTGAAAAGGCCAGAGAGCACCTTATCCTTCATTGATTTAAGAAGAGAGTGTAATATGGAAGCAGGCCTGATAGCATTACCTCTGGAAAAGCACATGCTTTCCCAGCCTGCTTCTCCACATTACAAGCCCACTGGAGTTGCATAGATGATGGGATGATTCTTTAGGGAAAGGAGGTTATGTATTATTTATAATGCTCTGCTTTGTACAAGTGACATTTGGTTTCCCAAAATGTTTTGAACGACCAATAAAAAAAAGAAGAAGAAAAAAAAAGATAACTGAGATTATACTAATATAAATTTTTATGGTTTTAGGAATTTAGATTTTAATTATTCACATAACAAATACTTACTGAGCACCTATGATGTGGCAGGTACTGTTCTAGAAGTTGCAATTGAAGCAGAAAAAAAAAATTGTCCCAAATCTCTCTATTCTGGTGGACACAGAGGTTCTCTTACATTAGAAAGTTCTGGAAAAGACAAGGCACTTTGCTGCACTGAAACAAATGTAATGCAAGAATTTACAGGTCTTTCATGTAGTGATCTTTTATCAAACATTCTAGCCAGCTCCTCAAATTCTGATAAATTCTTTGGTTCCTATACTCCACCCCACCCTATTAAAACTGCCCCATACCCCAATAACTAGCAGAAATACTGAAGATATATTTTCACATAGGCTGGTGAAAAGTGCCAGGAGAAGTTATTAAAACATATCCTCATAGTTGGTTTTATGGAGAGCAGACAATGATAGCTTCATGACAATGATAATTTTTTTCTCTCCTCTCTCCTTCCTCCTCCTCCTCCTCCTCCTCTTTCCTGTCCTCATTGTCCTCCTTCTTTCTTCTATTCTTGCAGTCCTGGGGATTGGACCCAGAGACTCTACCACTTTGCTTCATCCCCAGCCATTTTTATTTTCCTAATAAAAATGAGTCTTTCTAATTTGCTTATGCTGGCCTGAAATTTGTGATAATCTTGCTTCAGCCTCCCCAGCAGTTGAAATTACAGGAGCATGCCACTGTGCCTAACTGACAATGATTAATTTCTAATGGAGGATGAATCTTTGTGATTGATTCACCGTAATACCTGAATGAGGAAAGGAGAAAAAGTCCTCTCTCTCACCATGCACAAAACTCAACTCAAAGTGGATCAAGGACCTAGGAATTCAACCAGAGACTCTCCATCTAATAAAGAAAAAGTAAGATCTAATCTTCATCTTGGGAATTAGGCCTCAACTTTCTTAATAAGACTCCTATAGAGCAAGAATTAAAACCAAGAATCAATAAAAGGGATGGACTCAAACTAAAAAGTTTCTTCTCAGCAAAAGAAACAATCTGTGTGAGGTGAATAGAGAGCCTACACCTTGGGAGCAAATTTTTACCTCTCACATGTCAGATAGAGCACTAATCTCTAGGGTATATAAAGAACTTAAAAAGCTAAACACCAAAAAAAAAAAAAAAAAGACCCAAATAACCCAATCAATAAATGGGCCAAGGACATAAACAGACACTTCTCAGAAGAGGATCCTCAATCAACCAACAAATGTATTAAAAAATTCTCAGCATCTCTAGCAATTAGAAAAATAGAAATCAAAACTACTCTAGGATACCATCTCATTCCAGTCAGAATGGCAGCTATTATTAAGACACAAAAATAAGTGTTGGCGAGGATGTGGGGAAAAAGGCACACTCATACATTGCTGGTGGGACTGCAAATTGGTGCAGCCAATATGGAAAGCAGTATGGAGATTCCTTGGAAATCTGGGAATGGAACCACCATTTGACCCAGCTATCCCTCTCCTCAGTCTATATCCAAAAGACTTAAAAATAGCATACTATAATAACACAGCCACATCAATATTTATAGCAGCACAATTCACAATAGCTAAAACTATGGAACCAACCTAGATGCCCTTCAGTAGATGAATGGATAAAAAAATGTGGCATATATACACAATGGAATATTATTCAGCAATAAAAGGGAATAAAGTCATGGCATTTGTAGGTAAATGGATGCAGTTGGAGAAGATAATGCTAAGTGAAGTTTGCCAATCCCCCCAAAACAAATGGCAAATGTTTTCTGTGATATAAGGTGACTGACTCATAATGGGGTAGGGAGGGGGGAACATGGGAGGAATAGTTGAACTTAGATAGGAAAGAGGGGTGGGAGGAGAAGGGAGGGGGCAGGGGGTTAGCAAAGATGGAAGAATATGATGGACATCATTATCCAAAGTACATATATGAAGACATGAATTGATGTGAACATACTTTATATGTAAACAGAGATTGAAAATCATGTTATATATGTATAGTAAGAATTGTGATGCATTCCACTGTCATGTATTTTAAAAATGAAATTAATTTTAAAAAAGAAACTTCATCCACTGATGAAAGCTCCTCATATACTTTAATGAAAAAATTCCCTGCTTTAGTAACAGGAAAAACAAGTTAGTAACTTGAGTGCAAAATATATTTCTTATTAGACTGTGAGGACAATTACATACTTCTGCTTGGCTCTGGAACCTACCCTGATTGCTCAGAGCTGGATGATACAGATCAGTTGTTCTATAATTGGTCCCTGGATCAGTAGAATAAGTCACTTGGGAATTTGTCAGACACAGGATTCTTGCACTATACCCCAGGACTACTGAGTCAGAAACTCTGGGATATAGGGGGCAGCAGTCTATTTTTGAAGTTCTTCAGGTGATTCCAGTGTAACTAATATTTGGAAACTTCTGCACGAGGCAGATGCTTATGATTTCCTGATGGAATGTCAGCTATTTATTTATGATTTCCAAGATGGCTCTAAAATATATGTAACTATAAATACATCATTGACTACATACACTGAGAGAAAACCTTAAAAGGCTGGAAAGAAAATACTCCTGGTAATTCATTGCATGTGGTTGGAGTTTTATTTATTCAGTAAAAATTTTCTTGATCATTTTTATTTTTCAAATCTTCTATGAAGAAATAAATTTAAGAAAAGGGGAATGCAAACTGTATGTTTTAAAACTATGATTATGTGTTGACAGATTCTTCCTCCTATGAATAATAGAGGAAGAAACTTTTTCTACAGAGTAAGTCTATTTATGTATTTATTTATTTATTTATATTTTTTAAAAAGTGGCTCCTTTCCTGTGTCACTCAGAGGTAGAGAGAGTCCTTGACTAGTATACTCCAGGCCCTGGGTTTAATCTCCAGCACTATCCAAAACAAAACAAAGAAATAAATGCAATGGGAAATCAACACAATAAGGAAATTCATTACAGAACTAAATTGGTTCTTTAAAATATCTAATAAAATTGATAAATGTCCAGGGACACTGTTAATTTAAAAAGAAAATGGTTAGGACTGGGGTTGTAGCTCAATGGTAGAATACTTGCTTAGCCTGTATACGGACCTGTATTATTTTAAAACAGCTCCAGAAAAAAAAAAAGGATAAGGCATGAATTCTGAGTTTAGAAATAAAAGACATGACATTTTTATTTATCTAACAAGTTTTTAAAAGATAGCAAGAGAAACCAGGCATTTTAGTTTGCTGCTAAAAATCTAATGGCTTAGCAAAATATATAGGGCTTACCATATTGCCACTTGTAATACCAGCAGCTCAGGAGCCTGAGAGAGGAGGATCACAAGTTCAAAGTGAGTCTTAGCAACTTGGGAGGCTCTAAGTAACTTAGTGAGACACTGTCTCTAAATAAAATATTAAAAAGGTTTGGGGATGAGCCCAGTGGTTAACTACTCCCGGGTTCAATCCCTGATACCAAAAAATAAAATTAAAAAGGAATGGGAAAAATCTTAGTGGTAGAGTACCCCCAGGTTGAATCAGGAAAATCATACATATACAAACATACACACAGCCATATATGTTATGTATATTATACATTATTTGCTCTGAGGACTTTAAAAATTAAAAGTTCTTAGGGAATCAAAATATACAAATACTATCTGAAGAGGGAAAAACATATGGATTGAAATATGCATTTTTACTGAGTGTAATTAAAGCCTTATTACAAAGGTAATGAAATAGTTTGGAGTATTGTTAATAGAAGAGCGGTTATAGACTTAAAATATAATTAAACCATGATAAGCCACAGATGCTACTCCCTCCCTCCTCTATGCAGGTGGATTTTGAATATACAGCAGCAAAAAGCAGGGAGATAGTTCCCAGTCTTCACTTGATGTTCTCCTAAAACATAAAGGATGAAGTGCTTTTCTTCTTGGCAGGAAATGGTGACAACTTGGTGGGGGTGGGAGGAACCCAAGTGTTTATTGGTCAGTCAGAGATTGTTGTATAAAAGACTTAAAAAAAATATTAAGGGGTCCTTCATGATTGAAATTAGCAGAGCTCCTGGCTCAATGTGCTAGGAACTTTAAATCCTGGGAACCCCTCCTCCAAGTCACCCAAAAGTAAGGGAGCCTGTGACAGAACAACAAAAGTTTGAAAAACACAGATTCTATCTTAAAGAATTTCAAATTAAGCTTATATATGGTTAAATATTGAGGGAGTCTTGAACATGTACAGCTATAAAGCTAGGTAAAGGCTGGGTTGTTGCTCAGTGGTGGAGCACTTGCCTCATGTGTGTGAGGTTAATCCTGGGTTGTACTCCCAGCACATGTGCAGGTGGGTGTGTGCACACACATGCACACACAGACACACAAGGTCTGCAGGAGGATGGGTAGGTTATTTGCAAATACTACACCATTTTTAATATAAGGAGTTTGAGCATCCTCAAGTTTTGATATTCAAGCTATTTGAAGATACCAAGGTACCACTGGAACCCTAACTGAAGCAGAAGAGTGTGGATTACAACTGACCTTTGTGGTAGGGTCATGTTCTTGCCCAGCATATCTTTTATTCCTGTGCCTACCTACCAGTTCAGAAATTATATTCATGCTGAAGTGAGGTCTAGTTCAGTAAGAAAAAAAAAAAAGGCCAGTAGCTCAAAGAGTGAGACAGTAACATAGTCATGTTATGAGTTTGCATAATAGTTTGCCTGACCCGAATCATTTCACAGCTAAAAATAGTTTGTCTGTGAAAGGCACTGGAAGCACAAGCCATCATAACTCCATGAATGATCATGTAAAATAACCCAGAATAAGATTAACTTGAGCACTTAGGAAATATAAATGTATAAATATATTTTTTTTTCCCTTACTGAGTTGGTTAGTGAACCCAGGACCTCACATACACTAGGAGGATGACCTGTCACTGGGGTGGGGTTCAATTTAGTGATAGAATATTTGCCTGGATGCAAGAGCCCCTAAGTTCTATCCCCAGCACTGCAAAAAAAGAAAAAGAAAAATTACATTGAACTACAACTCTAGACAAGAATCTTAGTATGAAAATAAGAATAAAGGATTAGTGACGTTCTGAATGAAGGAGAAAGTAAGAAATGGAGCTGAGAAAACACTAGATTTTATTGCACTCAATTCTCATTCTGGGGGAAAAATTTAAACAAATGAAATAATCTAAAGTCTTTCTGTTTTTTCTCTTCTTCTTCTCCTCCTTCTCCTCCTTCTCCTCCTTCTCCTCCTTCTCCTCCTTCTCCTCCTTCTCCTCCTTCTCCTCCTTCTCCTCCTTCTCCTTCTCCTTCTCCTTCTTCTTCTTCTTCTTCTCCATCTTCTTCTTTTCCAGCACTGGAATTTTAACCCCAAACCACCATTATATAGGTAAGTGCTCTACCCTATAATTTCATTTCAGACATTTTAATTTTATTTTTAAATAGAGTCTAACTTGCCCAGGATGGCCTCAAAATTGTGACCCTGCTGCCTCAACCTCCCAAGTATCTGGAATTACAGGGATGTGCCACCACACTGAACTGAAAGTTGAATTTATTATAGCATTTATTATTTTACTTTATTAGTATTGTGAATAACATATATATATATATATATATATATATATATATATATATATATATATTTTTTTTTTTGGCAATGCTGGGGATTCAACTCACGGCCTTGTGCATGTGAGGCAAGCAATCTACCAACTGAGCTATATCCCCAGCCCACACTTATACATTTTTAAATTATTGTTGGTTTCTGTTTATGGAACCCAGGGCCTCTTACATGGGAAGTAAATGCTTATTACTGAATTGTATCCCCAGCCCTTTTTATTTTATTTTGAGATATGAGCTTACTACATTGCCTAAGATGAAGTTATAGGACCAGCCCAATGCCAACACATAAATGGGTAAAAAAAAATATATGGTATAGGTACACAATGAAGTTTTACTCAGCCATAAAAAGAATGAAAATATGTGATTTGCTGGTAAATGGATAGAACTGGAGAACATCATGCTAAGTGAAATAAGCCAGATTCAGAAAAGCAAAGGCCAATTTTTTTCTCATATATGGAAGCTGAAGAGAAATAAGAAATTATTTTAAAGTAGAGGGATCTCATGAAAATAGAAGGGAGAACAGTAAAGCAGAGGAAAGGGACTGTGGGGGAGAGAAGAGGGATAGGAGAGAGGAGGAACTGCAGAATGAAATTGAGCAAATATTCTATGTGCAGATATGAATGCATCACAATGAATCCCATGTTTATGTATATCTTTATGATGCACCAATTAGAACAACAATAAATTAATAGAAGGGAGACCAATAAAATAGAGGAAGGAGATCAGCAGGGGAGAGGTAGAAAAAGAAAGGAGAAATACAAGGGATTGAAATGGAGCGAATTATGTTATATGCATGTATGAGTATATTAAAATGAATCCTACCATAACTATAATGTACTAATAAAAATACTTAAAATATATATATATATATATATATATATATATATATATATATATATATATATATATATATATAAAAAAAATAAATTGTCCAGGCTGGCCTGGACTTTTAAAATTCCTGCCTCAGCCTCCTGAGTAGCTGAGATTACAAGCTTGTGCCATTATGAACAGCTAGTTTAGATACTAGAGGAATATTAATGGTTTAAATATTCCTAAGATGGGTAATTTCTTTAACATTATTTGAGAATCTAGGTACAAACAAAGAAACAAACAACAACAACAAAAGGATATAACTAAAACTATCTAAAAACAAATAAAATCTTTAACAAAGAGTAAGAAAATAACTATCTAACCACTGTATGTTTTCATATTTCAAAAAGGAAAAAAATATATCCAATTTTTAAAATTTATAATTATAAATTTATACTTAAGTCCTGTTTTGAATGAAGAACATATAACAGACCCCAAATGAGATAAAATTTATATGAAAGAAAATATGTGGAGTTTTACATATTACTGTTAATATTAATGTCCATACAGAGATACCTGGTATCCATCAGGTGCTTATCAGGCACTGGTCTGGCTACTCCGCACAGGCTGAATTGTTTGGGTATCTCATCACTGTCTCCATCTTTGAGATGGGAAAACACCCACAACAAGAGCATGAGTTACACAGTGACCCAAATTATATTAGGATAAAAAGAGAGGCCTGTGGGCAGGGCCACATTTATTAAGAAAAAAGTTACATGAAAAATCTTTAAAATAATGGTTATCGTTTGTTTATATAGTACAGTAATGCTAATAAATGCACTTTAAGTTATATTAGTATAAAGACTGACAATAAGGTCTCCATATTAAAATGTCCAATAAATATATCATTTACAGTTCATGTGAAACAAAATCTATGTGATAAAATGAGGCTAATTATAAAAACAGGTTACAGTGTTCCCATTAATTCCTATGAAAATCACTTTTAACCCAGTAATTCTGTTGTGGAAAACATATAAATAGTATTCTCCTTATTGGCTCTTGAAACTTTGATATTTGTAAGTATTAATCTCATTTAAAACTTGCTTTTAGAGACAATCTCAAAAATGAGTCTCTGCTTATTTTAAGTGACTTTCAGATAAAAATCAAAATTATACTGCTGAGCTGGAAATGGACCTCAGTGGGAGAGTATTTGCCTAGCAGGGTGGACTTGATCCTGAGAATCACAAAAATAAATAACCATTTAAATAAACAAATAGAATAGAATAAAGTAAAAAAAAATAAAGTTTACTACTTTGAACTTATATTCCTAAGACATAAAATTACTGTTGGCAATATGTAAAACTATTCTGATTAAAATAAACAATAAAATAAGGTGCAATGGTGTAAGCCTGTAATCCTAATGAATCTGGAGGCTGAGGAAGGAGGATCACAAGTTCAAGGTCAACCTCAGCAACTTCATGGAGGCCCTTAGCAATTTTGTGAGATCCTGTCCCAAAATAAAGATCTGGGATGTAACTCTGTGATAAAGCACCCCTTGGTTCAATCTCTAATTTAAAAAAAAATATCCACAAATAATAAGAACAACCAAAATGTAAAAAGGACCCCACTCCCAATCTATTACTGCTTATGCATTCAGAAAAATGGATTTCCTTGTGAATATTGCTACCTTTGCAACATTCTACCAAGAAAGAAGGTCAATTAGAACAGCAGCCCTTAGTGCTTTAGGTTGTTCCACATCTGGCAAGGTGGTGGAAATGCTAAACCATGGTCAGAGGAGAAGTTAGCAGTGAGACCCTGCAGTGTAACGTGAGATTGGAGTTTATCCAATAGAAGTGAGAACCATTACAGGTACCAGGGCAAGGAGGTGACAGGATCAGGCTTTCTTTTGAATTGTCTCTGGCTTACATGGAGAGAATTTGTTGAAGAGAGGCCAGAATAGATGTGAAGAGGGCAATGAGGAGGATTTTAGCATTCTTTGCCAAAGTTCCCAGAGCCTGAACCAGAGGTGGAAAAGAGGTGGGAAGATGTAGACCAATTCAAGAGCTGTTTATGTGGTTGAATCCACAGGATTTGGTGACAGATTGGAAAGGGAAGATTGGAGAGAATAAGGTTTCTAGGACAACTTCCAAGTCTCTGAATGCATGAGCAGATGGCTGGGCTGCCTTTCATGACAGAGAACACACAATGGGTTCCTGGGTATACAGTCTGGGCTGGAGTGCACACTGAGAAGAGAATTTTCAGTATTAAGGTTTTTGAGTGTATTGTTTGTAGAGGATGAGTCTGCAAAGGGGACACATAATAATGTCCAGAAAACATCCTTTATATCTTCTTACACGTACTTAGAGTAATGATGACCATTGCATTCCACCATCTTTCCTACCTCTATACCCTTGCCCTTCCCCTCCCTCCCCTTTCCCCCTTTGCCCTATCTAGAGTTCTTCTAATCTTCCCATTCCCACCGCTAGCATAGTATGTATCAGCATACTTAGATTAGAGAAATCATTCCAGCATTTGGCATTTGTTTTTTTGGGATTGGCTAATTTCACTTAGCATTATAATCTCCAGCTTCATCCATTTACTTGCAAATGTCATGATTTTATTCTCTCTTAATCCTGAATAATATTCCATTGTGTATGTGTACCACATTTTCTTTATCCATTCATATACTGAAGGGCATCTAGGTTGGTTCCACAGTTTAGCTATTGTGAATTGTGCTGCTATAAACATTGAGGTGGCTGTGTCCCTGTAGTATGCTGTTTTTTAAAGTCCTTTGTGTATAGACCCAGGAGTGGGACAGCTGGGTCAAATGGTGGTTCCATTCCCAATTTTCCAAGTATTCTCCATACTGCTCTACTTTGTATATAATCAGAGATGTGAAAATTTGTGCTGTATATGTATAATATGAATTATAATGCATTCTGTTGTCATAGATAACAAATCAAAATTTTAAAAAATTTTAACAACCCAACCAAATAAACAAACAACTGCCATGTGCAGCAACATGGATAAATATAAAAAGTGTGACACTTTGCTGAGCAGAAGAAGCCAGATACAAAATGGTGTATGAGTGTAAAATTCAGGAACAAGCAAAACTAATCCATGGTCAGAAAAATCAGAACAGCAGATGCCTTTGGGGATCATTGATTAGAATGAGCATAAATGCATTTAATGGGGGTAAAAACATTCTGTCTTTCCTGGACCAATGGCTACATAGTTGTGCACCTTTGTCAAGACTGAACTTGACTCTTAAATGGGGTATAGTTTGCTGTATATAAACTACACTTCTACCAGCTAAATATCTCAATGAAAGAATATGACATTCAAAACATTTCATTGAAATCCTCCAAAAAATGACATAGCTGAACTCTAATAAAATTTCAAAATTCTAAGGAAATTAATAACATTTTTATAACAATAAGGGACGAGTGAGGTAACTGTATCACTGTTTTGTTGACATTCTAGTCTAGAGCCACAATTATATTGTAATTAGTACTCATTTTATAGTAACTGAAATCATAAACCACACCTAACCATAAACTTAATAAGAAAAAGTAACATGCAGTAAATCACCAAACTTTACTGACAGGCTAAACATGATCTTATTAAAAGGAATGATGTAGCATCTCCTAGGTGGGAATACTCAATAAACACAGCACTTTCCTCAAATTTAATTCTATAAACTTTCTGTCATTCTAATTGAATTGCAAATGAAATTTACCTGTTGACTTTGTTAAAACCTTTCATAATTTCCTATTTAAAACAATTGCAAAACAAGTAAACATTTTTTTAAAAGATAAAAACCATTGCTAATGATATCATATGAATAAAACATTATAATTTCTGGAAAAAAGAAAAAGAGAAATGTCCACAAAAGTAGAAGAAAAGCCAATGTCTGTCCATTTGCGCTGCTATAACAGAATAGGGTAAATGGGATATTATAAAAACAGAAATTTATTTCTGACAGTTCTGGGGGCTAGAAAGTTCAGGATCAAGGTACCAGCAGATTGGCTACAGTTTTCTGTTCATGTATGGTGTTCTCTCACTGTGTCTTCACATGGTGGAAGGGACAAGCTAGCTCTCTGGGTTTCTGTTTTTATTTTTAAACTTTGTTTTGTTTGTTTTTGTTTCTTTGAAATCCTGGGGATTAACCCAGGGCCTTATGCATGCAAGGAAAGTGCTCTACCACTGAGCTATACTCTCAGCCCTCTCAAGATGGAACCCCAGACCTTCATATATGAGGCAAGCACTCTAACACTGAACCACATCACCAGCCCATTTTTACTTTTACTTTATTTTGAGATAGAGTCTTGCTAATTTACCCAGGCTGGCCTCAGACCTGTGGACCTGCTGCCTTAGCCTTCTTAATTCCTCACACTCCCTAATATTTGGGATTATAAGCATGTTCCATGGCACCTGGCTTGAGTCTTTTAGTTAGAGCACTGAGTTCAATGATGTGGGGGAACACTTGTGAGCTAAACAACTTTTAAAGGCCCCACCTCCTGATCATCCCCTTGAGAGTAAGAATTTCAACATATTAATTTCAGCAGGGGCACATTCCTACCAGAGCACCACATGTCAAGAAAGTGAACAGAAAAATTAAAATCTTACATCATTAAAAAATATTTCCAAGCCAGATGCTGTGGCAAACACCTAATATTCCAGGAACTCCAGTGGCTGAGAGAGGAGGATCACAAGTTGCAGGTAAGCCTTGGCAACTTGGTGAGACCTGTCTCAAAACAACACAAAAAGGGCTAGAATTGTATCTCAGTGGTAAAATGCACCTGAATTCAATTCCGAGTACTACAGAACAAAAAAAAATCTACATTTACAAAATAACCAAGTTCAAACACAGTAATATTATTCATTAGCTGATAAATTTTTCATTTATGCAATATGTTGTTTTTCACAAAGGGCAGGAGGACATATAGACCTCTGTACCCCAAAACTGTGCCGGTAGATACAATTCTGTATGTTTGCCTTACTGAAAATAAAATTTTATTGTAAAACATCATGAGTCTCAAATGCATACACTAATGGGATAATAACAACATCTATTATCTCATATTTTAGTAAAGATTTATTAATGGTATCTTTGATTTTGATGGTAAGTTCCTTTGAAACTCTGCAAAAGGAAAGCAAAGACTAGTTTCACTTGTCCTGATCTTTTTTAAGAACTATCTTGGGAGCTGGGCATGGTGGCACATGCACGTAATCCCAGTAGCTCAGGAGGCTGAGGCAGGAGGATAAAAAGTTCAAAGCCAGCCTCAGCAATTTAGTGAGGCCATAATCAACTTAGCGAGACCCTGTCTCTAAATAAAATATAAATTGTGCTGGGGATGTGGCTCAGTAACTATAAATGTTCCTGTGTTTGATCCTCATAAAAGAAAAAAAAGAACTATCTTGGGGCTGGGGATGTGGCTTAGTGGTAGAGCACTTTCCTGTTATGTGGAGGACCTCACTTGGATCCCCAGCACTGCAAACTACTCCTCTAGGAAACACAGGGGTGTCTTGGATACTGGGTGTATTAGACTGCCTGTTTTTCACTGTTTCCATTATATGTGAATTGGTTAATGTTGACCAGGGAAGGAGCTATAATCTGATACAAAGTCAAATACCCACAAAAGTGCTATGTATTCTTGAAAAAGATAGTTAATTCCTGCTCTTCCTTACCTAAGCACCATGTATTATCATTACCCTATTCTCTCTTAGTGTCTGGGTCATTTTCCAGAGCTCATCCTTGATAAACTGAGAAGTGTAGTTAGTCTGGTGATAGTTCACTCTGGAATGCTGTTATTTCTCTCCTTTCCTTTCTCTTTTCTTCAGCAGTCTCTGTTGTTGGGGTTTTTAGCCTCCCCCCCTCTCCTGACTGGCAGGAGAAGCTGGGAAAGCAGGCCCGACCAGGACAAGCCAAGAGAGGTAAAGGTTGGCTGGCGGCCTGCACCCAGCCCTCCCTCATGGGAGGACAATCAGATGCACCAGGGAGAGGAGTGGAAGCAGGATCTCATTTCACAAGGAAGTACACACAGCTTATATACTGCACAGGAGCCAATCAAGATAAAGCTCAGAGGGGTGGAGCGAGTTCACATGTACACCCATCCCATAGTCCTTAAGGGAAGGCATGAGCTGTCCAAGAGGGTGGAAGAGTCCCAGACCTATCCTGGAGGTGGTCGGCCTCCTCCATCACCACCCACAGCACCACCTCCTGGCTGATCAACAGGAGCCATCCCAGCCACAAGTGCAGTCCCAAGACCTGGAAGCGGGCAGCCATGCCAAACACTCTGTTGCTGCTTCCAACTCAGAATTTCACAAACTGATATCAATCTTGATAAAACCATGCATCTTGGGTGTGGATATAGCTCAGTGTTGGAGCAATTGTTTGAACATGGGAGGCAATGAGTTCCATGCCCAGCACTGCAAACAAACAAATGACAGTAATAACAACAACAACAACAACAAAACCCAACTATGCATTTTTTTCAGTCTGAATGGCAGATACAGAAAGGGAGAGTTGATTTCAGAACAGAGAAAACATAAGATTAATGTAGGAGACTCAGATAAAGCTACTGTTATCTGTGAGGAAACATGACAGACTAGATTCTAAGCCTTCCCTATCTGGCTCAACTAACCTAGCTGAGTACACCTTCTCGTGGGGTGTATTTTTTAGATATGGAGAATAGGTGTCACCTCTCAAGAAGTGAAACATGTTGAGGAAAAGTCCTGTTTCTTTCTTGAAGCAGTGCTGTTTTGTGTAAATTTTATCATTAATACAGGTGTGTGTGTGTATGTGTGTGTGTGTTTATGTGTGTGTGTGTGTGTGTGTGTTGATAATGGAACCCAGGGTCTCATGCATGCTGGGCAAGTGCTCTACCATGGATACATACTACTGGACCCCATACTACTATTGTTTAATATTTTTGCTCATGACCTCCAAAGCTGAAATATTAGTCAGTTCAGCCACGCAACCAGCATGCTAGCTTCATAATAGAGGTTTGAAGCATAAAAATTAACTAGTGAGTTGTAAAATTAAAGAGACATAATTCTCATTACCTTTATTACCCAGCTCAGAGATGGCTCCTCCTAGCTCCTGCCTCCAACCACCTAATGCGGTAGGAGGTTAAACAAGAGAGAGGGAACATGCCAGGGAGTGAGCTTTTATTGGGGAACAAAAACTCAAGGGAAAATTCCATCCAATGAAGGTCAAGAGGGGCAGCATTCCAAGGTCAGGGTCAGTGATTGTTCTTGGGGTCAGTGGTCAGGCACACCCCCACATGGACAAGCCCTCACACCTGGGACAGGGTGGGGAAGGCTCTGACACAGCTGTATCTAAGTGCCTCTCACCCAGCCAGGGAGGTAACTCAAATCACGTGCTAGAATGGCTTCCCACAGTCAGGTGCAGTGGTACTCCGCCTATCAACCCAGGAAACTCAGGCAAAAGGATCACAAATCTGAGGCCAGCCTGGGCAACTAATTTAGCAAGACCCTGTCTCAATATAAAAATAAAAACAGGGATAGGGATGTGATTCCTTGGTAAAGTGCCCTTGGGTTCAGTCCTCAGTATTGGAAAAAAAGAAAAAAAAAGATGAATTATTCCCCCTTCCTTTTTACCCAGCATGCATTTCTTGCCCTAAAGAAGGCCCTTAAATTATCAGTGGTTCCAAATTGACAAATATTAAAAATTAATTAGCAAATTAACTCACATCTCTTTTTGTCAAAATGGATCAATAAATAATAGACTAAGACATGTTGCCAGTATCATAACATAAATAATGCTGAGAATTAAGAGGGCAACTCTCACAGGTAGTCAGGCACAGTGACACAAGCCTATAACCCCAGTGACCTGGGAGGCTGAGACAGTATCATGCCAAATTTGAAGTCATTTGGGAAACTTAATGAGCCCCTGAATCAAAATGAAATTTAAAAAGGACTGGGGATGTTACTCAGTGATGGGGCACTTGCCTAGCATGCTCCAGATTCAGTTCCCAGAACAATCATCATCATCATCATCATCATCATCATTTTTAGAGAAAAAAGATACATCTGTGTTAGATCCAGTGTTAGCACTTCCTGCCAACACTTTGGGGATTACTTTGGAACATGCTAACTAGTATTTTACCTTCCCATAGTATAATGTAAGATGTGTCAGTAGAATTCTTCTTGATTTTCTAGATTTACTCCCCAACTAGTTCTTTATTATTCTATTATCTATGTGACTTTTTATCTGATTTTTAAAATGCCACTATTAAATTTATTTTATTGTCTGATCCTAAGAAGCAGCACCAGGACTAATGGAAATCCTGTTGTTAAAATTGTTCAATCAATGAGGATATGAAAGGCACACTCAAAAATAAGAAGCAGATACTTCCAGTTTGGACTGTGGCTAAATAGCTAGTGTCAGATCAATCCTCTGCTGAGACCAACTATTGAAGCTGGGTAAAACACAAAAACAACCATTTGAAAGCACAGAGAGCAGCAAGGTGTGGTGGAGCACACCTGTAATCCCCGCCAGTCTGGAGGCTGAAGTAGGAGGATCATGAGTTCAAAGTCAGACTCAGCAATTTAGTGAGGCCCTAAGTAACTTACTGAGACCCTGTCTCAATTTTTTTTAAGAGGCTGAGGATGTGACTCAGTGGTTGGGCACCACCGGGCTCAATCCCTGGTACCAAAACAAATAAATAAAACCCCTTGATTGTAAGACTGAGAATCTGCACATAAAGTGACAAGAAAGACCAAAACTCAAAAACAGGGATTTAGAAGAATCCCAGAGCAAGAGGATTTAGGACCCATCCCACCAGTGCCCTAGGAATAATGAAGAACTGAAAATAGATTGTTATCTCAGGCTAAAATGCAGTTTGTTGCTCTGTAAAATTTGCAATTAGTTGTTTTGCAGTACTAGGGATGGAATCCAGTGCCTGGTGCATACTAGGCAAGCACTCTACCATTGCCCTGAAAAGCAGTTTTGAAAACCACCCAATCCCTGACTGTATTAAGGCAAAATGTGCCTTAATCTACCTTAACTCCAGCTGCCAAATTGAAAGTAAATTATCTCTGGGAAAAGGTCAGATTATCCAACAACTCCTCACTACAATGCAGAAGTAGAATTTCTGTTTTTTCAAAAAATAAACTTAAGTTTTCAGAATGAATTTAGAGTTACAGAAAAATTGAGAAGATAGCATGGGGAGTTCCTAGACACAACAGATCCAGTTTCCCTGTTAATAACATTAGTTTGGTCCATTTGTCACTACTAATAAACAAGCATTGATATGTTATTATTAACTAAGGTTCATACTTTATTTGGATTTTTTAAATTTTCAACTAATGTAATTTTCAGTTCCACAATTTAACCAGGATACCAGGGTATATTTAATAATCAGATCTCCTTAGATTTCTCTGACCTATAAGAGTTTCTCAGATTTCTCTTGGATTTTGTGTCTCTGTATATGTGTGTTTTGTTTTTGTTTTTGCTTTTTCATTTGTTTGTTTGTTTGGTACTGGAAATTGAACTGAGGGACACTCTACTACTAAGCTATATCCCAGACCTTTTCACTTTTGAGACAGGGCTTCACTGAGTTGCTTAAGTTCTCACTAAATTCCTAATGCTGTCCTCTGACTTGTAGTCCTCTTGGCTCAGCCTTCCTATTCACTTGGCATTGGAGACCCTGAGCTAGAATCACTTCTCCTTTATTTTTTTTTTTTTAATTTTTTTATTGTTGGTTGTTCAAAACATTACATAGTTCTTGATATATCATATTTCACACTTTGATTCAAGTGGGTTATGAACTCCCATTTTTACCCCGTATACAAATTGCAGAATCACATCAGTTACACATCCATTGATTTACATATTGCCCTACTAGTGTCTGTTGTATTCTGCTGCCTTTCCTATCCTCTACTATCCTCCCTCCCCTCCCCTCCCCTCCCCACTTCTCTCTCTACCCCATCTACTGTCATTCATTTATCCCCCTTGTATTATTTTCCCCTTTCCCCTCACTTCCTCTTGTATGAAATTTTGTATAACCCTGAGGATCTCTCCTTTACTTTTGCATGAACTTGATACAGAAATACTAGTCATGAATTTTGCAGAATGTCCCTTTTTGGTATTTGTTTGACTTTTTTTTTTTCCTCATGACTGTTTGATTATGGATTTTTGTTAGGAAAACCACAAAAAGTGGCATTTTTATCATATCATTTCTTTTTTTTCTTTTCTTGTATTGGAGATTGAACCCAGGGGCACTTTACCACTGAATTACATCCCCAAATGCCTTTTTATTTTTTGAGACAGGATTTCACTAAGTTGCTAAAGATCTTGCGAAACCACTGAAATTGGCCTCAAACTTACAGTCCTTCTGCCTTGGCCTCCTGTAATTAGAATTACAGATGTGCATTACTAAACCCAGATTCTTTTTTTGGATACTGGTAATTAAATCAGGGCCTCATGCATACCAGGCAAGCATTCTACCACTGAGCTATATGTCCCCAGCCCAAGGGCACAACATGCTTATAACTTACTGTTTACATTGACCTTAATTACCTCGCTAAAGTATCATTTTTCAGGAACCTCTAGTCTCCTCTATGAAAGGAATTCAAGTAGGGAGTTATGCTGTCTCAAGATTTTATGAATAATATCTGGTATTGGATGGAAAATAACTGTACATTAAAAAGATAAGATCTAGCTTGTTGTAGTGGCACATGCCTCTCACTAAGTTTTCTTTCTTTGGTGTGTCTTTGGTTTTGGAATCCGGGTAATATTCGACTCATAGAATGTGTTTGGAAGTCTTTCCTCTTTTTTTATTTCATGAAATAGTTTGAGAAGTATTGGTATTAGTTCTTCTTTAAAGGTCTTGTAGAACTCAGCTGTGCATCCATGGGTCCTGCCTGGGCTTTTCTTGATTGATGGCATCCTCTATTTCCTTGCTTGAAATTGATCTGGTTAAATCATGTATATCATCCTGATTTAATTGGGCATATCATATGCCTCTAGAAATTTGTTGATGCCTTCGATATTTTCTATTTTATTGGAGTACAATTTTCAAAATAATTTCTAATTATCTTTTGTATTTCCGTAGTGTCCATCATAATATTTCTTTTTCCCTCATGGATGTTAGTAACTTGAGTTTTCTCTCTCCTTCTCTTTGTTAGCATGGCTAATGGTTTATCAATCTTATGTTTCAAAGAACCAACTTTTTGTTATGTCAATTTTTGCAATTGTCTCTTTTGTTTCAATTTCATTGATTTCAGCTCTGCTTTTAATTATTTCCTATTTAATTATTTGGGGTTGATTTTTTTTTTTTTTTTTGCTTTTGGGGTTAATTTGTTCTTCTTTTTCTAAGGTTTTGAGATGTAATGTTAGGTCATTTATTCGTTGACTTTTTTCTCCTTTTAAGGAATGAACTCAGTGCAATGAACTTTCCTCTTAGAACTACCTTCATAGTGTCCCAAGATTTGAATATGTTGTATCTGTGTTCTCATTTACCTCTAAGAATTTTTGAATCTCCTCCTTGGTATCTTTTGCAACCTACTGATCATTAAATAGCATATTATTTAGTCTCCATGTTTTGGAGTGGATTTTATTTTTTATTTTATCAATAATTTCTAATTTCATTCCATCGTGGTCTGATAGAATGCAGGATAGTATCTCTACTTTTTTTTTGTATTTACTAAGAGTTGCTTTGTCAGAGATATGAAAAATCATTGTACATATGTGTATTAAGAATTGAAATGCAAAAAAAAAAAAAAAACCACCAAAGTACATGTATAAAAGCATGAATTGGTATGAACATACTTTATTACAGAGATGTGAAAAATTGTGTTCTATATGTGTAATAAGAATTGTAATGCATTCCACTGCTGTCGTGTATTTAAAAAAATAAAATCAATAAAAGATTAAAAAAAGAGAGTTGGTTGTAAACATTCTCACTAAAAAAAAAAGTGAGATGATGAATACGTTAATTAGGTTGATTTAATAATTTTGTAATATATATATGAATAAACTTTATATTTTATACCATAAATATAATTTTTGTTTTTCTATTAACCCTTATTAAAGCTGAAAAATAATAAAGAAGATTTTTTTGTGGCATAATAAATGGTCTACTTAAGAGAACCACCCCCCCATCCCCCCATCCCCCCCCCCCCCCCAAACAGCGGTGGGAAAGGACATCATTCACTGGAGCTCAGCTAGACGTCCTGGAAGCGCTGTTTGCCAAAACCTGGTACCCAGACATCTTCATGCAGGAAGAAGTGGCCCTGAAAATCAACTTGCCCGAATCCAGGGTGCAGGTATGGTTTAAGAATAGAAGAGCAAAGTGCTGCCAACAGCAGCAGCAACAACAGAATGGAGGTCAAAATAAAGTGACACCTGCCAAAAAGAAGACATCTCCAGCTGGGGAAGTGAGTTCAGAGAGTGGAACAAGTGGCCAGTTCACTCCCCCCTCTAGCACCTCAGTCCCTACCATTGCCAGCAGCAGTGCTCCAGTGTCTATCTGGAGGCCAGCTTCCATCTCCCCACTGCCAGATCCCTTGTCCACCTCCTCTTCCTGCATGCAGAGGTCCTATCCCATGACCTATACTCAGGCTTCAGGTTATAGTCAAGTATATGCTGGCTCAACTTCCTACTTTGGGGGCATGGACTTTAGATCTTCTTTGACCCCTATGCATCACCAGCTTCCTGGACCAGGGGCCACACTGAGTCCCATGGGTACCAATGCAGTTACCAGCCATCTCAATCAGTCCCCAGCTTCTCTTTCCACCCAGCAATATGGAGCTACAAGCTGGGTTTTAACTCAACCACTGATTGCTTGGATTATAAGAACCAAACTGCCTCCTGGAAGCTTAACTTCAATGCGGACTGCTTGGATTATAAAGATCAGACATCCTCATGGAAATTCCAGGTTTTGTGAAGACCTATAGAACCTCTTTTTGTGGGTGATTTTTAAATATGCTGGGCTGGACATTCCAGTTTTAGCCAGGCATTGGTTAAAAGAGTTAGATGGGATGATGCTCAGACTCCTCTGATGAAAGTTCCAGGAGGCATAGAAGGAAAAATGAAGGGCCTTAAAGGGGCCTACCAACCAGCAACCTGAAATGGACAAACCAATCTGCTTAAGATCCTCTCATAGTTTTAGATCATTGGTTTTCCTGATTTACAAAGTGATCTATCAAATGCATTCCAGCCATGTGCAACCAAACACAACAAAAAAATAAAAATCACACAACAAGTTGTGAGGGAAGGGAGGGAAAGTCCTAGCCTTCATAAGCAGAGGTGATCCAATGTTTTAGCCAATCTTTGGTTGAATCTTAGGAATGAACAGTGTGTCAAGCTCATTCACGTTTCATGACCAACTGGTAGTTGGCACTGAAAAACTTCAGGGCTGTGTGAATTGTGCGACTGATTGTCCTAGATGCACTACTTTACTTAAAAAATAATGTTCATAAGTAGTCAATATGTAGTTTAAGAGACAATCAGTGTGTGTCTTATATAAATGGTACATCTGTGGTTTTTAATCTGTGCTAAACTTCAAAACTGTGATCTCCTGTTATTGTATGCAACCTTGAACTCCACCTCTCCAGGAGTTCTTCGTGATTAAATGGGTTATAATTATAAGCAAAATTCAGAGCAACTGAGTACTGATTTTAAAAGATTACTTTTGGCTGGAGGTGAGCTGCACTGAAACTTTACAACAAAATGTCTGGACAAGGAGAGTGAGAGAAGAGACATAAAGGACATTAATTCATCTATATTTTACTGTTGGTAAGCCTAGCAGTAAATAGACATTGGTCAATTGCTCTGACCCTGATGAATTTTTAAACTGAGATCATTGTATGCATAAGCCTTTTCTTCCTGGATTTGGCAGATAAGTATAATTATATTAAAATGGTTCTAGCACACACACAAAAATTCTTGCTGGGCATAATGGCACTCCTCTGTCACTGCAGATGGCAGAGGCAAGAGAAACACATATGCAAGAAGTAAAAAATAAAAAAGGGCTGAGGATGTAGCTCAGTTGTGGGGCACTTGCTCAGCAAGCTCAAGGCACTGGTTTAAATCCCTAGTACTCCCTAAAAATAATTCTGAAAAGTTCTGGGGAGCCACAGGGATGGTACTGTGGAACCACAGGTGTCTATTATGGGCAGGATTCTAAGTTAGATATTTGGCACTTAAAAATCATTCTTCAAAGCAGTATACAAATCAGAGTGTAGAATGCTTTATCACTTTTATTTATATTGCACATATAAACAAGTTTGTATATACATATTAAAAGTAACAAAGAGAAAAAACACAAATTAATGACTTCTTAACTGATTAGTGAGGTAAAGGTGATTATAATTTTATTTTCCTTTTGTTTCCCCCATTTTCTTTAATGCCCATTTATTATTTTATTTGTCAGATATACTACTATTTTTCTTTAAAGCTTTTGGTCAGCCTAGATCTTACTGTCACTCAAACCAATTCCACAAATGAATACATCTCACTGTCCAAAGTTAATTTATGATTATATCAGCTTCAGGCAACTATTTATTTAAAAAAAAATATTTATTTTTTTGGTATCAGAGATTGAACCCAGGGATGCTTAACCACTAAGCAACATCACCAGCCCTGTTTTATTTTTATTTTGATATAAGTTCTCACTAAATTGCTTAGGGCCTTGCTAAGTTGCTGAGGCTTGTTTTGAACTGGGAATTGAACTCAGGGGCATTATACCACTGAGCCACATACCCAGCCCTATTTTGGGTTTTATTTAGAGACAGGGCCTCACTGAGTTGCTTAGCACCTCACTGTTAAGATCCTTCTGCCTCAGCCTCCCAAGATGATGGGATTTACAGGTATGCACCACTGCTACTAATCTGATCATGGGTTTGGAGGTGGGGCTTTCACAAGGTGCTGAAGATTAGATCAAGCTATTAGGTTGGAGCTTTCCTGATTGGATTATGATGGTTTATAAGAAGAGGGAGAGAGACCAGAAGAGGCATAAGGTCTTGAGCTCCTGTGTCTTAACACTGGGTGTTCCATATCACTTGGGGATTCTGCCAGAAAGAAGACCATCACCATAAGCCACACTTGAACTTGGACCTCAGACCTCCAGAACTGTGAGTCAAAACAACCTTTTTCTTTGTAACTTAGTCTGTGGTGTTGTTATTATCAACAGAAAATGGACTTATACAATAGTTCTGTTTAGTCACTGTCAGTCTTGTCCTCAATTTTATTCTCCCCGTAATCCTTAGGGGTTTTTCCCTAAAATACAAATCTGAGTATAGTCTCTTTCTCTCAAAACTTAGACACTCATTTTTAAAAGACCATGTTTACAAATTTATGCCTATTTGGTCATTAACAAAAATTCAAGGTTTACCTGGTTGATATTTTATAGAAGAAAAATGTGATTCAGAATAAGCTCCAGTGATCTGGTCACTGGGGCACACACCTATAGTCCCAGTTACTTGGGAGGCTAAGGCAGGAGGATAACAAATTTGAAGCAGATCTGGGCAACTTGGTAAGACCCTACCCTATCTTAAAATTAGAAATTAAAGACTGGATAGAGAAACACAGTGGTAGAGCATACCTAGGTTCAATACCTGGTACTGCAGGGAAAAATAAATAAATAAACAGAAAAAAAAAAAAGAAATAAATAGCCACTCTCTTATTTTATTACTTTTTGATTTTTTTTTCTTTTATTGTGTTTTGTTTGCAAAACAAACCCCAGGATGCTCTATATCATCAGCTCTTGTTATTTTTGGGGTGTTCCTTTTTGTTTGTTTGTTTGTTTGTTTGTTTGTTTTTTGGATACTGGGGAATTGAACTCAGTGATATTCAACTACTGAGCCACATCCTCAGCTCTTTTTTGCACTTTATTTAGAGACAGGATCTCACTGACTTCTTAGCACCTCACTAAATTTCTGAGGCTGGCTTTGAACTCATGATCCTCCTACCTCAGCCTCTTGAGCTGCTGGGATTACAGGCATAGGCCACCAAGCCCAGCTTGTTTTTTGTTTTTGTTTTAATTTGAGGACATTTCTTGCTAAATTGTCAAGGCTGGTCTCAAACCTGACCCTCCTGCCTTAGCCTCCTGAACTGCTGGGTTTTCATGCATGCACCCCTGCACCTACCACTTCCTGGAATTTTTTTTGAGAAATAATAGGATTTTGGTTTGGTTTGGTTTGATTTTCTTTGGTACCAGCAATTGAATCCAGGTGCACTTAACCATAAAGTGACATCCCTAGCAGTTTTTATTTCCGTTTTTTTTTTTTATTTTTAGACAGGCTCTTGCTGAATTGCTTAGAGCCTACTAAATTGCTGGGGCTGGCCTTGAACTTTCCATCCTCCTTCTTCAGCCTACTAGGCAGCTGTGATTACAGGCATGTGCCACTGTGCCTGAGTATGAATTTTTTTTTTTTTTTTTTTTTTTGGTCAATGGTAACCCATGACTGCTGAATCCAATGAAGATCTCCAGTGTCACTCTTATTGCTTTATTCTTGATATTTCTATTGGGGGATGTGACTTAGTGGTAGAGGGTTTGTCTAACATGCACAGGCCCTGAGTTGAACACTCAACACCACAAAAAAACAAATATGATCTCCTGTATTTCTCACATATTCCTTGACTAGTTTTTGTTAAGTTTTGTTTTGATGATAATGGTAATTGAACACAGGACTTCTTCAAACAAAGCAAAATGCTTTACCAATGACCTAATACCCTAGCATTTTCACTTTTTATTTTGAGATAGCATCTCATTTTATTGCCCAGACTGGCCTCAAATTTTGGATCCTCCTGTCTTAGCCTTTGTAGTGGCTGAGATTAAAAGCATGCACCCTCCTGCACCCACTCCAGATAAATTTTGAGCAGTGTCAAACACAAATACATTAAGTTTTCACTTTTTGAAATTTTTATGTAAAAATTCATAACAAGGCTGGGCGTGATGGCACAAGCCTGCAATCCCAGTGACTTGGGAGGCCAAGGCAGGAGGATTACAAGTTTGAGGCCAGCCTCAGCAATTTAGTGAGGCCCTAAGTAACTTACTGAGACATAAATAAGTCAAACAGCGCCTCTGGGTTCCATCCAGAGTTAAAAAAAAAAAAAAAGGAATGAATTAACATAAAATAGAACACACTTTTTGTGGCGGTGGGGAGTTACTGGGTATTTAATCTAGGGACACTTTATGACTGAGCTACATCCCCAGCTCTTTTTTTCCCATATTTTTTATCTTGTACATAATGATAGCATTTGTTGTTACATGTTCATGTGCATTTATATATATATATAAATTTTATTTTTGTATTTATATAAATATAAAAATAAAATTTGGCCAATATCACTCCCTACCACTTCCCTACTCCCTTCCCACCTGCCTCCCCTGGTCTCTTTCCTCTACTCTTCTCCCTTGATTTTCATGAGATTCCCTGTCCCCCCTCAACCCCCACCAACACACACACTTTTCCTTTTTCCTCTCTAGCTTCCACATATGAGAGAAAACATTTGACCTTTACTTTCTGTTTTGCTTATTCACTTAGCCTAAGGGTCACTAATTCCACTTGTATTCCTATAAATGACATGATTTCATTTTTATTTATGGCTGAGTAAAATTCCATGTGCATATATACCACATTTTCTATTCTTCCTTCTTTTTTTGGTGGGGGGCTGAGGATTGAACCAGGGGTGCTTTACCACTGAGCTGCATACCCAGCCCTTTCTTTTTATTTTTTGAGAAAGAGTCCCACTAAGTTGCTTAGAGCCTTACTAAATTGCTAAGGCTGGCTTTGAACTTGCAAACCTCCTGCCTTAGCTTCTGGAGCCACTAGGATTACAAGCATACCCCACCCAGCTAAACTACATTTCTTTCTTCATTCATCCATTGATGGACACCTAGGCTGGTTCCATGGTTGGCTATTGTGAATTGTGCTATTGTAAACAAGGGTATGCGTGTATCACAGTTATGATCACTTTAATTCTTCAGGATAAATAACCAAGGAGTGGCATAGATTCTCTCGAGAATCGTCTGTTTTCCAATTTGTTAATTGGGTTATTTGGTTTTTTGATGTTAAGATTTTTGAGATCTTTATGTATTCTAAATATGAGGCCTCCATCAGAAGAGTAGGTAGCAAAGATTTTCTCCCGGCCCTCTCTTCACATTCTTAATTGTTACTTTTTCTGTGCAGGAACTTTTTTTTTAATATTTATTTTTTAGTTGTAGCTGGACACAATACCTTTATTTTATTTATGTATTTTTATGTGGTGGTGAGGATTGAGTCTAGTGCCTTGCACAGGCTAGGGAAGCGCTCTACCGCTGAGCCCCAGCCCCAGCCCAAGTGTTGTTCTTTTAAGATGAGAGAATATCTAAATACTCATGAGAAAAACCTAATATTGTTGCAAGTTACCTTAAATTAGTATGCAGTAAAAAAAAAAAAAATGTATGTGGGGGGTTTGCTGAGGATGGAACCCAGGGTCTTGTATATGCTAAGTACCTTCTCTACCACTGAGCTACAACCTAGCCGCTTAGATTCTGGTATGTTACATCTCTCATAGTTCCATAGAATATCACACTCCCAACTCAATATAGCTACATTAGAAAAGTTAAAAAAAAAAAGTAGCAAGACATTTTTTAGAAGTGCTTGAGCACTGGAGCAACTTAAATCATAACACCAATCTCTTGAAAATGTCGTTTCCCAAACAAAACTCTTCCTAAGGCTCAAGTATTCTCTATTTGCTGTTCACCCACAAAGATCATTGCAAGGAAATGGTGATAACTGCATGTAAATAGGAGACAAGAAAAAAAGAGAGGAAGATCTTCTTGGCTTCACACTCAAAATGGTGCCATAGGGCTGATGGTGTGACTTAGTGGTGGAGTGTGTAGCAAGCACTAAGCCCTGGGTTCTAGTTTCAGCACTGCATTGGTTTAAGTCACAAATTTTAGAACCAGGTGCAATGGCACATGCCTGTATTCCCAGTGACTTTGGAAGGTGAGGCAGGAGGATTGCATGTTCAAGGCCAGCCTCAGCAACTTAGTGAGGCTCTAAGCAGCTTAGCAAGACCCTGTCTCAAAATAAAATATTTTAAAAAGGGCTGGGCATTTGGCTCAGTATTTAAGTGCCCCTGGATTCAATCCTCAGTACCAAAAAAGAAAAAAAAAAAGAAAGGAAGGAAGGAAGGAAGGAAGAAAAGAAAAGAAAAAAAGGAAGAAGAAGAAAAAGAAAGAAGAAGTTTTAGGGATAGGAGGTGAGTTGTTTAGTACAATGTGTGCTCAGCATGTGCGTGCAAGGCTCTAGGTTCAAGCACCAGCCCAACCAAAAACAAAAATCTATATGATGCCAGTTTTCTAGGGAAAAAGAATCCCACCTCCAAATTTAAAAGTCACTATGAGATTTCCTTCCAATTAGTTGGTCCGGTGCTTCTCATATTCTGAAGAAAATCCAGTAATCTTGTAAACACCTTTTTCTCACTGTAATGTAAGGTCTCAGTCAGCTTTCTTCATTAATGTATTCCAAGGACCTATGAGAGAGCTGAGCATATACTAAGCCATCAGTAAGGATTCAAAATGAATGAATTACTGATGGATTCTAATGTGGCCCAGTCTTCTTGCTAAATTTAGAAATTGGCAATAGTGACACTCTGAGTCAGTAGGTTTTCTGGGACTTCACTTTTTAGGTCCAGGTTTCTACATAAAAAAATTCTTTTTCCTTTTATTTCTCCTATGAGTCCTGGCTCCCCAAGGCTGAACTGAGGTTGGACTCCTACCTTTTCTTGCTTTCTTTTCTTTTTCTTTCGTTTTTTTTTTTTTTTAATTGTGCAGGTGTGTTGGTACTGGGGATTGAACCCAGGGCACTCTACCACTAAATTACATGCTTAGCACTTGTGTTTTTTGAGACAGGGTCTTGCTAAATTATCCAGGCTGTCCCTGAATTTGAGATCTTCCTGCTTCAGCAAGTCACTGAGATTACAGGCATGTATCACCATGCTCTGCCTTTAAAAAAAGAAATGTATTTAATTTAAATTTTTTGTGTGACTGGGGATTGAACCAGGTGTGCTCTACTACTAAGCTACATCCCAGGCCTTTTAATTTTGAGACAGGGTCTCTCAGTTGCTGAGGTTCTTGCTAAATGGCTGAGGCTGGTCTGAAACTTCAATCCTGCCTCAGCCTCCATGGTTGCTGGGATTGTATGCACTTGCCACCTCATATGTGGCCGTTTTTTTGTGTGTGTGATTTTTTTTTTTTTGGGGGGAAGAAAAAAAAGAAAACAGGATCTCCATATGTTGCCCAAACTGGCCTCAAGCCTGCCTCAGTCTCCCAAGTATCTAGGATTACAGGCACATGCCAGGGTGCCCAGCTGCTACGCTCTTACTTAAGAGCAGGTGCACCACATTGAGGAGCAGGAGGCTTCTAGGCAAAGTCTGCATGTGTTTTACTCTCAGGCCGAAGCCCTGCTCCACTCACTGCACCCTCCACATCCATGTTCAGTCCTGTGCCCCAGGTATGATGTCTACTACTCTGTGATTTCTTAGGAGACCGAATCCTACCACCTACGGGGCATTCCCCACCAGTTACCAATGTACCCCAGGAGTAAATATTCCCCCAAATTTCAGAATGCAAGCTGGTAACATTGGCACTTTCCCAGCCTGTACTTCTAGGGGGATGATGAGGAACAGTGTATGGTGCTGGGTCCTCCAATAGGGGACATTCAGAGTTTTGTTTTGTGTGGCATTGGGTTTCAAACCCAAGGCCTCTTACATGCTAGATAGACCTCTACCATTAACTCCCAGCCCTCCCATTCAGCTTTTGAAATCCCCAGGACTTCACTAGGCAGCTGACTGCCCTCCTGACACCATTGTACTGATGATCTGTTTCACACAGGAGTTGCCCTATCGTATTCATTTGCTCCAGCTGAGTTGTACCTGCCAACCCCAGTGCCAACCCCAGTGCCAACTGAACCCAGAGTTGGATCTCAGTGGTTAACCTTTTATATACCCAGGCCATTTTATTTTTATTTAAATATCTTTATTGTTTAGTTGTAGATGGACAATACCTTTTTTTTTATCTTATGTGGTGCTGAGGCTCAAACCCAGTGCCTCACACATGCTAGGTGAGTGCTCTACCACTGACCCACAGCCCCAGCCCATATTTTAAGGAAGACTCTAAGTTGCTTAGGGCCTTACCAAGTTCCTGGGGCTGGGCTGGAGCTTGGGATTTTCCTGTCTCAGCCTCCCAAGTAGCTGGGATGACAGGCATGTGCAACCATGCCCAGCTTCCAGCTAAGATGTTTGTTTTATGTTTATTTATTTCTGGTACCAGGGATTGAATCCAGGTGCACTCAACCAATGCACCACATCCCCAGCCATATTAAAGAATGCCTATATGTTCTTCAAATAATAGACCTGTCAGTCATAGAGGGAAGTTTCTATTATAATCAAAAGCAACTTCAAAAATATCACCGAAATGCATTAAATATTTTAAATGTCTCTGATTTCCTTTCTCTGCATTCCTGTTGATTTAACTCACACAAAATTGTTGTTTGTTGCTTGCAATGGAAGAACACTAATCTGTCCAAATGCTTACCCATAGTATCAATGACATAAATTCCTATTACAACAGAAATCACAATTTCACTTATGAAACTGGAAAAGATTTTTAAAAATTAATGGTACTACCCAGTGAGTTGAGGTTTTAGAAAATGACTCCTCTTATAATTGCTGGTAGGAGTGTAAATTTACATAATCTTTCTGGAAAGAAAAGCAACATATATCAAAAACTTAAAATGTATATTTAAGCAAAAATATTTATTAAAGTATTGTTCATGATAGGGGAAAATTAGAGATAATATACATAACTTGAGCTATGCCTGCCAGGCATAGTAAATAGCTTTCCTTTTAGGACTGATAGTATGTGTCTCCCTTAGTGCCCAGGGTAAAAACAATTTCTAAAGAGAGTAGTTAAATTGTATGAACTTCCATGGGTTTTGCCAAGGAAAGAAATCTGTTTGTCTGTTTTATTTAAAGGGGGCCTCCCTGTGTTGCCCAGGCTGGCCTTGAATTTGTGATCCTGCTGCCACAGACTGCAGAGTAGCTGAGGTTACAGATACATGCCACCCAACACCACTTGATTTTTTTTTTTTTTTCAGTGCCAAAGATTGAATTCAGGGACTCATGAGTACTACTAGATAAGGGCTCTTCCACAGAGCTAAATGCTAAATTCCTAAAATTGCTAACCCTTGAAAATAAATAAATATATGTAGTGTGTGTGTGTGTGTGTGTGTGTGTGTGTGTGTGTGTGTGTGTCTTTTTTCCTGATACTAGAGATTGAAACCAAGTCTGCTTTCCAAATAAACAGCATTTCTAGCCCTCCTCCTCCTCCTCCTCCTCCTCCTCCTCCTCCTCCTTCTTCTTCTTTTTCTTTTTGAGACAAGGACTCACTAAGATGCCCAGGGTGGCCTTTACCTGCAATACTCCTGTTTTATACTCCTGAGTCACTTAGATTATAGGCATGTGCTACTGCACCTACCTAGCTGGATATATATATTTTTAAAGCCTGGAAGACAGCTACTGTTTTCCAGAAAACCAAACCTAGAAAATCTCAGGTCCATTGCAAATTTATTATCCATCCAATTCCTACTCCTACAGAATTCATGGTGGCCTGTGGAACTTCCTCTGAAACCCAGGCTTATGCAAGTCAGTGTCCCTTTCAAGGAGAACTTCTGGGCTGGGTGTGGTAGTGCACACCTGTAATCCCAGCAACTCCGGAGGCTGAGGTAAGAGGATTGCAAGTTGGAGGCCAGTCTTAACAACTTTGTTAGGCCTTTAGCAACTTAGGGAGACCCTATCCCAAAATAAAAAAATAAAAAGGGCTGAGGATGTGGCTCAACCATTAAGTGCCCCTGGATTCAATCCCCAGTACCAAAAAAGAAAAAAAAAAAAAAGAAGAAGAAGAAGAAGAAGAAGAAGAAGAGCTGCTGGAATGAAAGGCCTGTGACACTGTAGGCAGCAATGACATGCCCGATGACAGCCCCCATTCAGCTCCTTTCAGATGATTGCACACTTGGTTTACCTGATCCACGTGCCAGCAAAGACGCTACCCTCAAGGAATTGTGTGCATTTGGCTACCATGGACAGATCCAATTGTGTCTCTCTTTTAGGCACTAACAAACTGAAATCAGATGTCAGATGTCACACACAAAAGTCAGTCTCTCAGACTGATTCTGTGACACTCTCTATTCACTTAGCTGGTGTGGGATTAACAACAAGAGTTTGCTGATCAAAATGACTATAATATATTGGGTTTTTTTAAAGTTCCACAGAAAGAGAAATGTCACCATGCAAAAACGTTTGTTTTTTGTATTGAAGATTGAACCCAGCATGTTTTACCACTGAGCAATGCCCCCAACCCTTTTATTCATTTTTTTTTTTTTTGAGATGGGGTCTCACTATGTTGCTCAGGCTTGCACCAGGCTTCAACATGTAAATTGTAATAAGAAAGATAGCCCGACACAGTAATACCAGTTACATGGGAGGCTGAGGCAGGAGGATTACAAGTTGAATCTCAATTATGGTAATTTAGTGACACCCTGTCTCAAAATTTTAAAAAAATTAAAAAGGCTAGGGCCAGTGGCACAGGCCTTAATCTCAATGATTTGGGAGGCTGAGGCAAGAGGAGCCCACGTTCAAGGCCAACCTCAAGAACTCAAACCCTTTCTCAAAATAATAAAGGCTAAGGATGTAGCTCAATAATATAGTACCCCTGGGTTCAATCCCCAGTACCAACCAACCAAACAAACAACAACCAAAAAACCTGACTCTATGATGTGCATGTGCATTTTCCAACCTGATAGAACTTTGACCATGGAATTCTCAAAATAAGAACTACCGATTATTCAAATATACACTATGAAACAGAACATGTGAATGAATAAATAATTAAGGCATAACACACAGGGGCTGGACAGGTTATTTTTTTGCAGTGGTAGTGCACAGGTTTCCTGTGTGTAAAGCCCTGGTCCCAGCACCAACAGCAACCACAAGAAAATTCATTTTCAACAAAATTAGAGAAATGAACTTCAAATTGGGAATTCAGTAAATTCAACGATTTTCATTTTTATCAAATACAGATGTTTTGGAAAGTTATAATTTACTTATTAACTTTACTTTTCATCTCTTTTAGGACTTTTCTTAGGTAAAGACTTCTGGTATTAAGAATATTTTTATCTCTAAAACAATCAGCTTCTGGGAGAGAAGATCCAAAACATCATGAATGACTATCAGCAAGGGCTGGAAGTTGATGACAACCTCATAAAACCAAAAGGCTGGAGTAAGTAAAAAAAAAAAAAGAATCTGTAATCCCAGGGGCTTGGGAGGCTGAGGCAGGAGGATCACGAGTTCAAAGCCAGCCTCAGCAAAAAGTGAGGCACTAAGCAACTCTAAGACCCTGTCTCTAAATAAATACAAATGGGGGACTGGGATTGTGGCTTAGTGGAAGAGTGCTCACCTAGCATGTGTGAGGCCCTGTGTTCAATCCTGCACAGAACATTAAAAAAAAAAATAAACAAAATAAAGATATTGTGTCCAACTACAACTAAAAAATAAATATTTTTTTAAAATAAAATGAATACAAAATAGGGCTGAGGATGTAGCTCAGTGGTTGAGTGCTCCTGAGTTCAATTCCTGGTACCCCCTCAAAAATAAAAACCCAGGGGATATTTATCCCTGAGCTACATCCACATATCTACTTATTTATTTTATTTATTTACTTATTTATTTATGTATTTGTCTTTTAGTACTGGGGAATCCAGCAGTGCTTTACACTTAACTACATCCTCATTATTATTTTTGTTTTTCCAGACAGGTTCTTACCGAATTGTTGAGGCTGGCCTCCAACTTGTGGTCCTCCTGCTTCAGCCTCCCAAGTTGATTATTTTTCCAGGTTTTATTACAAATCTTTTATATAAAAATGGCAAAATGGTGATAAAAGAAAAGAAAAAAAAGAGAAGATGCCAGATGTGGTGGCACATGCCTGTAATTCCATTGTTTCAGGAGGCTGAGACCAGGAGATTGAAAATTTAAGGCTAGCCTGTGCAACTTACAAAGAACCTGTCTCAAAATTTAAAAAAAAATGGGGCAGGGGCTGGGAATTAGGTCAGTGGTAGAACTTCTCTGGGTTCAATTGCTAGTACTGCAAAACATAAATGAACATAAAAATTTTTTTAAAAAGGACTCCAAGCATATATCAGTGGGAGTGTACAGCACTCACCTAGCATGTGGAAGGGAGTGGGTTCAATACCCAGAATAATAATACCGTTAATAATAATAATAAAGCCAACTCATAGAAATTCTTTACTCTCATTTTAGATAACACAGGCATATCCAGTTCACAGAATAATTGGATTGGCCTGAACCAAAATGTAAATCTGCCTTTGGAGGATGTTGTTAACAGCATGAGCTTTGAAGAGACCCTGAGTTCAATTCTACAATTTTTAGCTCAAGATGCACAATATATGGACTGCCTGCAATATCTCCACAGCACAAAGACAATTAAAAAAGGCTTCCTAAAGCACTGCAGTGCTTCTCCACATTCAGGTATTGTATGGGGCTCATTGATGTGATTGTTTTCCTTAATATACCTAAAAACAAATGCACTGACATTGCATGTGGGTCAAACAATACAGAAGTGTCTGGTGTACAGTGCAAAAGTGTCCCTCAGTCACTTCCATTTCATTTCATTTCACTCCCATTTTATAACCACTGTTAGAGTTATGTGGATGTCATTCAACTCTCCTTCCATACTTATTCAGTAGTGTTATTCAAAACTTTTGCATCCATGAGATAATACTAAAACATTTTGTAATTTGCATAACACCTATTTAATAGAATAAGTATAAAATACTTATGTATTGTTCCATTATGAACATTAGTTAAAAATCCAACAACTGCCAGGTGTGGTGGTGCATGCCTGTAACCCACTGGTTCAGGAGGCTGAGGCAGGAGGATCACATTTGAGGCCATATTCAGCAATTTACTCAGCAACTTAGGTAAGACCCTGTCTTACTAAAAAATAAAAAAGACCAGGCATGTAGCCCATAGTAAAATCTCCCTGGGTTCAATCTCCAGAAAAGAAAGATCTGGGTGAGGAGGTGTGCCTATTGTCCCAGCTACTTGGAAGGCTGAGGCAGGAACATAGCAAGGTCCAGGCTAGCCTGGGCAACAATGAAACCCTGTCTCAAAGTGGAAATTTTTAAAAAGGAGGTGTGCTGGGGGGATAGCTCGGTGGTGGAGTGTTTGTCTAGCATACACAGGGCTCTAGGTTAGACCCCTAGTAATACAAAACACACACACACACACACACACACACACACAAACTCACAAACAAAAAAAGGAGAGGGTGAAGAATAAAGAAAACATAAGTGAATAAATTTTAATTTGTAACTTTTATGAAAATATTCCATATTTTCAAAATATTTTGAAAATTGACTTTCCCTTTCCTCTCTGCTTTCCACCAATATACAACATTGATACAAAAATCAAATACATTCTCATGTGTCTGTTGGTTTTATTCACAGATCTTGTCACTCACAAAGAACCAGCTATGCCATGGAGCCAAAGTCCAGAGCATTCACCCGAGTGTCCTAGTGAAGATGAAGGAAAGGGGGAGCGCAACTGGAGAGAAGAAGCCAAAGCAGAAGGAGAAGGAGAAGGAGAAGAAGAAGAAGAGAAGCTAAAAGACAACCTGAAAAATGAAGAGGAACATGAGGAGCTGTGTCCCAGGAAGAGACCAGTCAGCAAATCCCTCATGGACACTCTTTGGGCAAAGTTTAAATTAAGCGCGTGCCCCACAGTACAAGACAGGCTGTCACTCTCATTTGAATTCAGCATGACAGATAAACAGGTATAACAACCTATTTCTTCAGATAAAGTCACTTCTGTAGCACTATTATGCATATAACCAGCATCTTGATTCCTATACTAATCACCCCACCTGCCTCATTTTTTTCAGATACAACAATGGTTTTTTAAAAAGAGGAAGAAGTACATAAAAGAATTGTCTGAGCAAAAGCCCAGCAAAAGACTCAAGAAATAAAAAAGCTTCCATACATAAAACTTCTAAGTTGCAATGAAGTAAGAAGGACCTTATTGACTGTCAGTTCTATTTGTGTTTCCATAGTAACTGAGGGTCCTGTCACTCTTTCATGTGGCAGCCAGGGGCACAAAAACAATTTGATTTACTGCTCGTTTTGCATGTAGTCGTATATCACACATACGCTATAGGCATTCGATTTTTATTGTTTTGTTTTGCAATGAGGGAGATTGTACCTAGGGCTTTGTACATTGGTGGACACTTAAGTGCTCACCATTGAGCTACACCCCCAAATCTTAGATTTTTATTGATTGAAGTACAGAATTACATCAGCTTAAGTCCCAAAGTTCTGAAGTTCAATTGTTGTGTTGGCGAGCCAGAGTGCCAAATAATCCTCTCACTTTTTTTGTTTGTTTGTTTGTTTTTGGTACCAGTTAATTAGCCCAGGGCACTTAACCACTGAGCAACATCCCCTGCCCTTTATTATTTTTCATTTTGAGACAGGGTCTCCCTAACTTTCTTAGGTCCTTGCTAAATTGCTGAGGCTGGGTTTGAACTTGGGACCTTCCTGTCTCAGCCTCCTGGAGCCACTGGGATTACAGGGGTGCAACATCACACCCATCTTCCTCTCATTTCTTAAAACCTTAGAGGGTCTGCTGTGCATCTCTCTACCCTTTTGGCTAGAAAGCCACACCATATCTGTCTTGGCAAGTACAGGCTATCCTGGAACCTACACCAAGGGTGTGCAGATAGATAACATTTTTTGAGACTGTCCGAGGCAGACACTACCCTCAAAGATGGCAAAGTAGTGGCCACCTGGGTGGAGCCCTTATAGTATCAGATATCCAGGAAAATCTCATATTAGCCCTTGAAGAAGCTAAGAAGGAACTCACTGCCATAAATTTTTTTAAATACTTATTTATTTGGTTTTTTTTTTTTTTTTTTTTTTAGTTGTAGTTGTCAATACCTTTATTTTATTTATTTATTTTTATGTGGTGCTGAGGATCGAACCCAGGGCCTTGCACTGATGGGCAAGTACTCTACTGCTGAGCCTCAGCCCCAGCCCCTCACTGATATACAGTTTGAGGCAGCGATTTATTGGAAGGATTTACATAGGCTTTCATGCCACAGCTTCCCTCTAGCAGGCCAAGTAAGTCTTCTGAGGCCTTTATGGGACAGTTTCAGAACTGACCTTAGTGACTGTGTAGATAATTTTGTTAGCTCCATGCTGATTCATTCTATTTTCTTTTCTCTCTTTGGGACCGAGCTGTTCTTGGTATGTTTTTTTTTGTTTGAACCATAGCTTTTATAGCAATATTCAAATTAAATGTGAAAACTTCATGATAGTTCCTATCTTTGAAAAGTTTAGCAATATCACAGTAATAATAAGAATTTTTATTTCTTGTATTAGCAGATAAATATTGCTATTTTGAGTGATAATTCCTGGTTTTGTCAAAGAACTCAAAATGAGATTTATGGTCATTGGACTTTGTAACTTAATTTGAGTATTCTATAAATTTTGATAGTCTCACTTTATTTTTACTCTTATTGAGTCATTTACTGATGTGTACAACTGTTCCCTTGTAAAATCAATAAACTACTTGTTGCAGTTTTTGTTGTTGTTGTACTTTGGGTTTGGGAGGGTGGTGTTTGTTTTTGGTACTGGAAACTGAGCCCAGGGGCACTAACTACTGAGTCACATCCCCAGCCCCCCCCCCCCCCTTTTAATATTTAGTTTTTAGTTGTAGTTGGACACAATACCTTTATTTTGTTTATTTATATGTGGTGCTGAGGATCGAACCCAGGGCCTCTCATGTGCTAGGTGTGCACTCAACCACTGAGCCACAAACCCAGCACCCCCAGCCCTTTTTTGTATTTTAGTTAGAGACAGGGTCTTGCTGAGTTGCTTAGGGCCTCACTAATTGCTGAAGCTGACTTTGAACTCAATGATCCTCCTGCCTCAGCCTCCCAAGCTGCTGGGATTACAGGCATGCACCACCAGTCAGCAAGTTTCAGTTTTAAACAACAAAACAAAAAACATCTTGGTTCAGCACTGAGTCTCCCATCTATAATGCCAGCTACTCAGGAAACTGAGGCAGGAGGATCACAAGTTCAAGGCCATCTTTGGCATTTATTGAGAACTTGACTAAAAAATAAAAAAAGTTTCAAAAGACCTGGGAATATAGAGCAGTGGTACAATGCTTATTAGCATGTCAGAGGCCCCAGGTTTGATCCCCAGAGCCACAAAAAAAAATAAAAATAAAAATAGGAAAATATATGTGCAATAGTTCCCCATGGTTAGCAGTTGCTCCTGGCAGCTAGCTGAGGGTAATTAATTATGTACATATCTCTGGTGACCCCCACAAAGGACTCACCCCCTCCTCTTAGAGGACAATTATCCATTTGACACAAATTAATAGCACTACCCAGTTTGTTAAAGTTTTGGAAAATGACTCTCTGATAATTTCTGGTGGAGGCATACATTTATATAATCTTTCTGAAAGGAAAAGCAACATATATAAAAAACCTAAAATGTAACACATTCTTTGACCAAGTCATATAAAAATTCCACACAAAGACTTGGCTGGAAGAATATTTAGTAAAGTGCTGTTCATAATAGGGAAAAATCAGAAACAATATACAAAACTTAAGTGAGCACATAATATGTCAACCAAAAGGGGATTTTTGAAAGTGAAAGGAAGCACTATTAATAATTATGCCAAGATAAAAGGCAAAAACCAAGCCTGTTTAAGACAAACCAGGATAATAATTGTAATCTTGTATATAACCAATGCTCAGTGATTAGCACCATAATGTTACTGCACATTAAAACATGAGGATTCAAACTATTAAAACATAGTTATGCATATTAAAATTCTATATTAATTTGCAAAAATAATCTGAGAGCACTTATTCCTCATCAGCCTGCCAGGTACATGAAATAGCCCTACTTTCAGGACTGACAGTGTATGTCCCTATAAGTGTAGAGGATGGAAAATTTTTCAGGGGAAGAAATCTACTTATTTATTTAATTTAATTTGTTTATTTAAACAATCCCCACTACCAAACAAAAGAAGAAAAAAGGGAAGGAAGAAAAGAAGAAAGAAGGAGCTGGTGGACTCAGTGGAATTGCTTTTGCTTAGCACTCATGAGATTCAATAGGCAGCACCACAATAAATAAGTAAATAAATAGATAGATAATGAGATTGAACAATGAGCAGAACTACTGAAAAAGCTCCCATGTTATACCCCAAACTCACATTTTTTATCTTTGTGCCTTATCATACTCTTCTCTTTCAGCCATGAAAACTACTTCAGATTGCACTATTATAGTAAAATATTCCTTTTGAGCAAAACTGTCTCCATTTGAGTCTGATGACTGATGCATGTGTAAATAAGTGTGTATGTAGGTAGATGGCTGATTCAACTTGATTCCACTGATGTCTTCATGAAAGAAATCCCACTCGAAAACATTCAAAATACCAGTGTTACAGGAAGATGTATTTCAAACAGTGGCCTTCATATTGCAGACAACATCTGTTTGATTTAGCGTTCATAACTTTTTGCCCACATCAGATAGATATGCAGCCCAAGTTATGCTGAACAATGTAGAATGGGTTTTCCTTTCTAATGAATTTAAACTTAAGAAAAGTAAAAGTATCATTGTTAAGAAATTATTCATTAGTGTTTCATTGTCATTGTTCATGTGGTTCCCCCAGAGCATCATTGTTGTTGTTGTTGTTGTTTAATCTTCCTTCCTTCCTTTTAAGAGGGAGTGGGGTTGAAGCTGGGGAGCTCTACCTATGGGCTGCTTCCAAGGCATTTTGAAGTTTTGGAGACAGGAACTCCCTAATTTCCCCAGGCTAGACTCAAACTTGCATTACTCCTGCCTCAGCCTCAAGAGTGGCTGTCATTACAAAACCATCACATTCGAAACCACAAAAGCTTCAATGTTAAAGGTAATGCATGTGACCCTTAGGATCTGAATCCTGGGTAATGGCATCTTTGTAGAAACAGGCTAGTGTTGTGCTGCTTCGAAACTGAAGCTTTCCTTTCTTTCTTTTGGGTTCTACCTAGCTGAGGTAAATTTGATGTCACTTTTATTTATTTTGGCTGTGGTCTCTCAGAAAATGAACCATCTCAACTGCTGGCCTTAAATCTTTAATCTTTTCAACTAGAAGTCTGTTCATTTCTGAGTCAGATTCTGGGTATGGATGAGCTTGGGTGACGGGGGTAGCTAGAAAATTGGAGATAAAACTATTAATAATGCATATGAGGTTGTTCATGGAACTGCATCAAATTAAAGAAGATTTTTTTTGTTTTATTTTTGGTATTGGAGATTAAACCCAGTAGCACTTAACACCTGAGTTGCATCCCCTAATCCTTTTGGAAAAGGTTGTTTTTTTTTTATTTTTTATTTTTTAATTTTGATCTGGTGTGTTGGCATTCACCTGTAGTCCCAGTGACTCAGGAAGCTAAGTCAAAGGCAGCCTCAGTAATTTAGCAAAGCCCCAAGCAACTTGCTCTGCAGACCTGCAGCAGCTACTGGCAACTGACAGCCATTGGGCAGAGGTGGCTCTGCACAGATGTGGGTACCAGCATGGGCAGCTTCTTAACCTCCAATCCACTTCTTCTGGAAGGATTCACAATACCATAATTCTAGAAACTTCTATGGCAACTCCCACATTGTGATCTTCTAAGCATGACCCAATGCCAGCTCCTGGTCACAGCTGTCCTTCACCTCACCTAATTCTCTGATACATTTTTTGTGATGCTAATTTTTTTCCATTGTAATAAAATTGTTATTTATTAGTCATTTGCTAAAGATGAAAAGCTTCCTCTTCTAAAAGATGCTTGGTACATCTAATTCATGTGAAGTATTTGGTGCACTCAGCAGCTCAAACCCATAACTGCAGCTCTCAGCATTCAGCTTCACCTGCTGAGGTGATTCAGGGAAATTGGAAAGGAGGCCAGTGTGGCTTTAGAGGGACTGGGCCAGGATAGGACGAAAAGGGAGACCAAGGGCTGAGTCACCACACTAGTTGTCCAGTGCTGCAGGTCAGCATCCCACTGTTGATAGCCACAGAGAGCAATGATGTCACAGTTTCTGTGCAATGGGATCCAGACCAGCTCAGCTGCTGCCTGTATATCTAGGTCTATCAGGAGCCAGGGGCTCTGGCCTTCAGAAGGCACATCCAAAAGGATATGCCTGCCTCTGAGACCATTCCATCTTATTGGCAGAATCCAGTGTAACTGAGCCTTGATACTTCATATTCTCTGTTGGTCAAGAAACTCGGATATGGATGCCCCTAGGGCTGTCCACTGAGCGGCTCCTGATGTTCCAGCTTCATTTTCTACAAGAAGAATGAGACAGACCAAAGGAAAGCAGGTGAGAATGAGCCAGCCAGAAAGGACACTTCCCATAACTCAACCTTTGGAGTGATTTCCCTTGATCACACTAATTTCTGTCTGTTAGAACCCAGATGCAGGTTTGTATCCACCTAGAGAACAGGGGACTACAGGCCTTGGGTTCCAGGACACTGTGCTTCTCAGGAGCTCCCACAGCAGGAAGACCTCCTACATTAAGAAGAGGCATTTGAGGCATGTATAAAGCTCAGCAGAAGCCACTGGAAGGTCTATGACAGAGGGAGAGTCTCTGAAAATCAGTCACATCAACCTTCCACTGGTGCAGAGTGGGACACCACCATGAGGAGAGGGTCTTTCCCTATCTCACTCTGGGACTCAGATCTAGATAGAGTTGTGTGTCATCCTTTGTCCCTCCCCTCTCTGTGACTATGGTATCTGTGTGTTTGTTAATGATCACCCTGTGCCTCTACCATTTCACAGGTAATATAGATATGTATGGACCCACACACCAGATGACTACCTGGCAAGCAGATGCTAGAATGGTCCCTCAGAAACATTTTGGCAACATGGGGAGACCCTACAAGTTTCAATGACTTCTTCAGGATCACACACACACACAGCCAAAAGGAGAGGATGGTCTGAACCCATCTCTTGTCTCCCCATACCTGGGAGGCTGGCTCTATCCAGGGTTTTATTAAAACCTGAGCTAGGGTGTGTTGGTATACCTGTATCCAATGGTGCATGTGGCACAGGGAGAAGGAAGCCTATTAGATAGGGCTCCTATTTTTAGAGGAATTACTTCAGGGAAAGGAGCCCCACGGAAGTGAGGTCACTTCCTTTGCAAACAGAAATTGGAATCCTGGTAGCCAGGCACCAATGGTCCAGTACAGGCCCAGTTGGCTAACTTGAGTGGTGACAGTTAAGCTCGGAGCCATAAGTTTCTGTGTACCAATATGGAGACCCTCAGGCCTCAGGAAAGCCTTGAGTAGGGGCCTTTCCTGATGTCCAGGCACTGGGTCAGTGCTTGGCCCAGTCGCCCCGGGCAATTGTTTTCAAGGAACATGGAAGTGACACAGTAGCCCATAGCAGGTGAGCTTAGGCTATACCACCACTCTCATGCCCTCTTGGTTATCCTCAGACCCTCACAACCATGTGTGTGTGTGTGCATCTGTGTGTGTGTGTGTATGTGTGTGTGTGTGTGCCCACACTTTCTTGTATAGAGACTGGAAAGAAATCTGGGAATCACTGAGCCACACATGTCCCTCACAGGATTGCCCTCCTTGCCCAACAGCAGCATGTGGGCTGCTTGGAACTCTTTAGGAAGCCCACCATGCAGGGGGCTTTGGGAGGTTCCAGATAAAGAAGAGGCCCAATTCCTGATGGCTGCCTACCTCCCTCCTAAGTCTCCTGAGAATAAAAAAGAAAAATCTTAGGATTTCACTTGATTGTATGGCAGGGAGTCATTCTACAGTTTCCTAATATTTCCATGTTGAAATGTCCCTTTTTGGTTCCCCAGACTAGGAAGAACAACACAGAGTTGCACCACTGAGCAGGTGCAGCCAGGCAGAAGATTGTGGGCAATTGTTGTGGAGGACACCATTACCGGTCTGGTGCCTGACCTGCTGAGGGGAACACAGTGTTTGTGCATGGATATCTGCACAACTACCAAAATTCTACTATGACCCAGAAGTTGATGGAGCTGCTGTGTAAAAAGTACATACCACCTCCAAGACCAGGGACATGGCCTTCTCCAGGCTTGGTGTTGGGAATGCAGGGCATCACCTGAGCCTCAGTCAGCTCTGTGGACAGTAGGATTTTCAGAGAGTCCTGCCTGGGTGTTTGGAGGATCCAGGAGGATGAGCCCCAGGAGTGTTTTCCTCAGGCCTGGTCCTGTGGAGCAGGCTGCCAAGGGCACTGTGCTTCTCCTGAGGGCCTGTCATCTATGCTTTCAGGAATTTTTCTGACTCAGGTCTTATTCCTTTGAGGCCTCAGGAAAAGCAGTTTCTTCATTTGGGAAGGAATATGTGGATTGCACCTGACAGGTTCCCTGATGTTTTCAGAACAGGGTCCCCAGGAATGGACTGAGGGGACACAGGTCTGGAGATAGATAGAAAGTAGGTGGTTGGGTTCATTCATCACTCAAATGTATGCCAAGCACCTACCATTGGCATTCACTTAGCCTACCATTCAGGAAATAGTGCAGACAAACTTCCCAGCCCTAAGGAGCTTCCATTACTATCAGGAAGTTAGTCAATTCCACCAGGCATCTAGGAAGGTAGGGGACATGGGATGGAACAGGTGATACCTTCTTGGCCTTCTCTAGGTATGAACACCTCCAGGCAGGTGCTGAGGAGTATTTTCAAGTAAAGAAGTGAGAGGTCTTTGGGCCAAGAGGGTTGGTTTCTTTCTCCACATGGGGACACATGGGGGGCTTGTGGAGAAGAGGGCTGGGCAAACCCCAGGTCCCACCCTTGTGTGATTTCCAGCCGATGCCTAAGGAATGTGGCTTTGCCTATAGGAGAAATACAGATATCTGTGGTGGGGTTCAGGGTATCCAAGGAACAGGCATTGCTGGGGCCTCAGAGCCACACCATATAAAGATCCCTTCCCAACACAGGCAATCCTAGCCAGAACTGCCCACACTTTCTTTTATAGAGACTGGACAGAAATCTGGGAATCACCGAGCCACACATATCCCTCACAGGATTGCCCTCCTTGGGCTGCTTGGAACTCTTTAGGAAGCTCACCATGCAGGGGGCTTTGGGAGGTTCCAGATAAAGAAGAGGCCCAATTCCTGATGGCTGCCTACCTCCCTCCTAAGTCCACAGTGCCCTCTGCTCCATTATTCAAACACTGTTATACATCTACCCTCAAGATTTTGAGGCATCTTCTGACCTGTACACCCTGAAGCATCTCTGAACCTTCCTGCAGCTCACAATGCCTGCCTCAGGGCTGACCCTCCACATCCACAGACTCCTTACATGGCTGGAGGACCTAGATCCCAGTGAGTCTGAGCCCTGTGATGAGGACACCTGGGGTGGTGGTCCAAATGTGTGAGGAAGACTTGTGTTGGCATCACCAGGGACTTACATTGGATCCCAAGCCAGACAAGCCTGGGGGACCCCAGACTGTTGTGGGAACAGGAGGTGGTTGACTCTCAGGGGCAGATTTCTGGGATGAATTGGAAAAGGCCCATGAAAAGACTATCATTTTGGGGTCTTTTGCAGCTCCAGGGCCACCTCAAGTTGCAGGAATGCCTCTGGTAGAAGAGCCCCAGTTTCCATCCTTATCATTGGGGCAGCTCACAGCCATACCTGCTGAGCTGGAGAAAGGCCAGTCATCCAAAATGCAAGACACATCAACAGTGGCAGAATCAGAGCCCCCAGTGGCCACTGTGAAACCTGTGGACCAGGAGGGCATACCGTTCAGCAGCCAGCAACTAAGCTGGGGAATACTGAACCCGGTTGTTCACTTGCTGTGGATGGTGAAACCTGTGTCCACCCCTCTTGAAACAGAGTCACCTCCCTCTGTGGTGGCAGAAATGGACATCACCAAAAAGCCTTGGTACAAGATTCAGAGAATGGAAAGCAGGATATTCACACAGTGATTAGGAAACCAGCTTTAGGATGTTAAGATTTTTCACTATTAGGTATCAGTCATATTAGTGTTTTGGTTCTTTCTTCATATATTGGTGTTTGTATGTTTCTTCATATATTAGTGTCTTATTCATTTCTTCCAAATATATTTTATGATTCTAACATAGATTCTATGTCTTTCTTGCAAATCTATTAATAAGAATCTGACAATTTAGGGTGGGGTGGATGAGTTATTTTTCATAGTTTAAAATAAAAATACTGTGAAAGAAAGCCACTGATTCTTGCGTTCTTTGTGTTTCTGAAACCAAAAACTCTTTTGTATAATAATTAGTCCCCTGGTTTCTGAGTTATAAAATACCACCTATGAACAAAGGGACGGGCCTTCTGCTTCATCACTGAGACCACCAAAGCAGCATGTAGGAAGTAGGCACAGTGAGTGTGCCTTCACCCTCCAGGATGGGAGTGGCAGGCCACTTGTGCCCACAGTGTGCATCTGCTCTGATATCATTTGGCAACTGGTCTTTAAGATGTTTGAACAGGGGCTAGGGCTATAGCTCAGCCGCAAATCTCTTGCCTAGCATGCGTGAGGCACTGGGTTCAATCCTCAGCAGCACATAAAAATAAGCAAATAAAATAAAGGCATTCTGTCCATTACAACTACAATTAAAAAAAAAAAAGATGTTTGAACAGCTTCCTTCAATTCCAATTTGATTTGATTTGGTTTGGTTTGGGATGAGTACATACCAGTATGTGAAGCGTTTCCTCACCACTCCTTTTGTTGATTTCTTAGCAAATATATCCTTCCAGAATAGGCAGTTCTGCAGCATGCCTGCTGCTTAAGAAGCCCAGGGGAAACACTGGTGTAGTACCACGCTCTCCACCTCCTGGAAGACAGGGCCTGCTGACACCTGGGAAAACCCTCCTCTCCTAGCCTCACCCCCTACCCAGCATCCCTCAGTAGCTCAGCCTGGCCTGCTTTCCAGACTTAAGCTGGTGATGCCTTTCCTTAGGGGCTTCTCTCACCACATCACCTTGTGACGCTTCCCTGCGTTTCCAAAGGCTGAGTCCTGCTGGCAGAGGGCATTATTCTTGAGGGCAAGACCACCTGTGGGGAACTCGCATCTGGAGGAACCCTGTGACACTTAATCCTGCCACAGCTCCCTCTGGATCCTTACAGCATGTCCGTGAGCTGGTTCTAGCAGCTTCCTCTGGTTGCTCTGATGCTCCCAGGACTTGCTCCTGGGAAACACCTGCTCAGGTCTTTGTCCATTCACTGAGCAGCAGGCTGTCTCTCAGGCACACTGGCCAGACTTCAAGTGCTCAGTCATGCTGCTGACTGGAGTCTTGGGCTGGCCTGAAGCTGGACAGCGACCTTAGGGCTCAAAGTCCCACTGAAGAGTGCATCTCTATACAGTTGTTCTGCACCAGCCCTCACAGTCATCTGCTACAACCATCTTCTCACTCTGTAGTTTGTCTTCTTGATCACTCTATGGTGACACAGTTGATTTTAATCTTGTCCAATTCATCCACCTTTCCCCTTCTGGTTGCTGCTGTAAAGCACCTGGTGACTTCAAAAACCAGTCCCATCTCTGAAGAGTGACAAGTTTTCTCTCAGGTCTTCACAGGCTACGAGGTGTCTGAGTCTCTCACTTGGGCCTCACACACCTGCAACTGAGTCATGTGTCAACTGTGTTCTTCACACAGAGACAGGGGGTGGGAGCAGAGGGCAGGGGGGCATCCCAGCTGGGATGTCCCTCTCCCACAGGCTAGGTCCGCTGCCCAACAGCCTGGACTGCCTTTGCCTGCCACTGCAGAGCACCCCTTTGCAGTGAGAGCAGCTTTACAACAGCTCTCCACCACTGGCAGGCAAACCTCCAATTTATTTTTCAGAGCATATTTTAGAACCCCTGACTCCAGTTCACAGATATGAATTGGAGAGTTAGCTTGTGAAATTCCACGAAAAACAAAACTCTCAAAAAGTTACATGTGCCATACCTACAAGTCATTCTAGTGTGTCAAGACAGATTTTTAGGAAACTGCCCCACTGGGGGCTGGAGACAGGATTCCAGGAAGAAGAGTAGAGTTAGACAAAGCCAAGCCTGCCCAGCAAAAGGAACAGGGTGGGCGGAGGCCAGTGTTCATGGCAGCAGGACATCTGTATCGGGGTGATTGAAGCAGGAGTCACCCTGTCTGTTTCCTTGTAGGGCCATCTGTCCCCCCACATGAGTCACTGCAATGCAAACTTTGACATTTTCACAATGGGAATAAAATGAGCATCCCCGATACACTGATGGGAAACTGAGGCTTTGTTTTCATGCTCTCCCTCCCACAAAAAGAGAGTCAAGATCTGAATTCAAGTGTGTGAGGCTCAACGGGGCCCAACTGATAAGGGGGGAGGGACTGAATACCATGACATGTCCCTCTTGCTCTGCACTTCCATGATCTTTTGCATCTAGTGCCCATGAAGAGGCCAGGATTTCCGCAACAGCTACACTAGTCCTCATGTTTAAAGACCTGAGGGTCCAGAGCCAGTCTTTTCCACCCCAATTCATAGTCATGATGAATGGGTGCACCCTCAGGGTTGGTGGATTTTGCTCTGACAACAGAGTCCTGATGTGGATGTAACTGAGGGGCACCTTTCATTCAGAGAACATTTTCCTGTTTTCAAAATTTTGTTTTAATGACAAAGTCCTTTACTAAAGATGAAGAGCTTCCCCTTCTAAAAGATGCTTGGTATGTCTAATTCACGTGGACTGTTTGATTCATGGACAAGTCAAAGTCCTGACCTCAGCTCTCAGGACAGAGCTCACCTCAGCCTCACCTCCTGAAGTGCTACAGGCTGCCTTAAAGCATCCAGCACCTGAGAACACTTCACTTTCTAGCAACTTCATTTTGTGCTAATGAAGTAGATATGGAGTGTCTTCAATAAGATCAGCAGGTTACAGAAGCTGGATTCAAAGGAACAAATTTGTTCTTCCAAAGATGGCAAGACTGATAAAAGGAAATGATCCCTCCTAAGAGCATAAGTTTGCCACCTGAATAGGAAAATGAGTCCTTGTCTATCTGAAAACCTCATTCTCTTGCCCACTCCATGTTCTTCCCAAGACATTGCTTCTGATGGGAAGCACCATCCAGAGTTCAATTAGAGATGGTTGACATTAATATTGAATGATTTTTTTTTCATGTCAAATATCTAGTCCAAGCTGGGCACAGTGGTGCTTATGTGTGATTGAGCAGCTTGGGAGGCTGTGACAGGAGGATCACAAGTTTAAGGCCAGCTTTAGCAACTTAGTGAGTTCCTAAGGAACTTATTGAGACCCTGATTTAAGAGAAAATAAAAAAGGGGATGAGGATGTAGCTCAGTGGTAAAGGACCTCTGGGTTTGATCCCCAGTACCTTTCCTGCAAATGTATATAGTCCAAGAGTTCATAAAATAAGTCCATGCATTGTTACCTCTAACAATATCATATACAAGATAAATTCCCACAAGTACTTGTGACAGCATTTCAGTTGGAAGCAGTCTTATATACAAAAACAATCCAGTTTTTCTGCTGTGTTAAGTGTATAATTTAGATAAAATTCAGAGACCATGGAGAAAAAAAATCTTAGTCCATTAATGATGTCAATTTGAGGGATTCAAAATATTTAATTTTTCAAAAGCACCCAGAATGCATAATCTCAGTACAAAGAAAAATACAAAAATTCTGGATGATTATGTTTGATTATACTACATAATTTAGAATAAAATATTTCTTGGGCTGGGGATGTGGCTCAAGTGGTAATGCGCTCGCCTGGCATGTGCACTGGGTTCTATCCTCAGCACCACATAAAAATAAAGATGTTGTGTCTACTGAAAACTAATAAATAAATATTAAAAATTTCTCTCTCTCTCTTTAAAAAATATTACTGGTTAAAAGTTTTTCTGCTTTATTCATTCTGTTGACAGCATTAATTTGGGAACTAAATTTTCTATTTAGTTCAGTTGCATTTATGGAACAAGAGCTCATTTTCAAAACAGGCACCAATTTTCCTGAAGTATAAGAACTTTATTTTTAGCAGCAACTGTATTTTTGAAGGTCAACAATTATATACAACAAATGTTTTAACTGTACTTTTTGTACTTTATAGTCACCAGTTACAATATTCACAAAATGTTAATATTGACATAACAAGTGACTTTTACTCTCCCAACCCCACATCTTGGTTAAACTTCTGCACTTCCTCCCCACCCTTAACCCGCCCCATTTCTGACTTCCTGTGGGGAAGTGCAGAAGTTTCAAATCAAATACTTATGTATTTTAGATGAGATTTTAAGTGAGTGTAAAGGACAAGATGAAATGATTCTTAGCTTATGTGTGCTCCAAATTCCAGTGCTCCAAAAGTGAGTTATGTGACAAACAGTACTTACTGATAACCTAGAAAAAAAAAAAATGGGACATTCAAAGGTGCTCTCTGATAATTAACCCCAAACAGATGAATAGCAAAGTGGCCATTATAATCCACTGTGCCGCAAACATCACTGATTGGCACTGAGGGTGAGACTTTATTGGTAAAGTCTATGGTTATTGGAAAACATCAAAAACTGAAAATACGTTTTAAGAGCAATTTACAGTGAGGGAAATAATGGCTCTAAGGTTTTCTATGTAAAGAATGCTTATAGATAAAGGGAAATAAGCAGGCTAAAGGAATTAGTTTTCATGATTAATGTGTGTAATATGTACATATTGATAAATGATAATATTTCTCTAAAAGTTTCTGACTCTGTAGAGTAATATTTCATGTTAAATTATTATTGAGCTTTAGGTGAAATACCCATAGCAGGATGACAGTAACACAATGCCAGTTATGAAAATTCAAATGAGCTGACAAATTCCCAAAACAGCAAGATAAAGTCCTTCACCAAAATAGTCATAAGGCCATACAGAGATATCTCAAATGTGCAATTTATGAATTAAAATTCTGATCCTATGAAACAAATTCTGAAACGGATGGATTTAATACCAAGAATATTTTTTTCATCAATTCTCATAACAGAAAACTTGGTTGAATATGTCAAGGCTACAAATGAGAAAACAACTTAGGGGGAATATACCCACCAGTAATTTGATCTGACAAAGTAAAAGAGTGAAGTCAAATGAACAATAAAAATTTTAAAAATAATGCTGTGACAAAAAGGACAAAAATAACATGAAGGGGCACAGTTAAGGCATCTCCAAAAATTCCACATGGCTTTGGGTTATTAAAATATTTCACACTATTAAAAAAAAAACAAACGAGATTTGAAAGCATATGAAAAACATTTAAATTGTGTGAAATCCCTGCAAATAAAGGCAGTTTGTGCATAAAGCAGATGTTTAGGAAGGAAAGTGAAGGAGCCTCTTCCCATGAGATCACACATGGTGGGGGAGGGCCTCCTAATTCTTTTATACTGGCTGGCAACACAAAGGTCTATGCAACAGTCACAAATAAGGCATCCTTACATGAAAGGAAAGGAACCATGGAGTTTTCAATGGTTGGGGAACAACCCAGCTTTAGTTTTTCCAGATACTCTGCATGCACAGACTTATGACACTGGAGACTTTGGTTGCTTCTGCTATTTTGAACCATTCTCTCTCCCTTTCTGTGTTAACAGGATCTTTGCAATCTTCTATTTTAGTGGCTCACAAATACTTCTTCATAGTTTTCCCTGGATTCAGGCTCCTTTACATAAACTTCCCTCAACAGCACAGCAGGTCGCCTGCTGGGGTGTACTGGTCTGAGTAATCACCAACAGAACCTTGTTTCTCTGGAAGTGCATGCAGGCAGTGTCTTCTTGAAGACCTCATGGTCTTATGTCTGCTCTGTCTGGTCTTGAACTTCATCACAAGCTCACCCATAGGTGAATAAGTCTGAATCGAGTTGTGGCTAAGCGGGAGAATCGGAAGTTTGGGTCAGTCCAGGATACACAGAGGTAAGCTCAGAGTGCTGGTAGCTAGAGCGCAGGTGCAGGGATGCACTGCAACCCCTTTCCAGGTGTCCACAGTTTTCCCTAGCTCACTGCCACAGGCCTGTGGTCCTCCTGCAGCAGGTGTGAGGGAAGAGTGAAGCTGTAGTCTGGTGCCACCAGGAGATAGGTGTGAGGCATCTCGAAGACATCTCGCAGCTCCACAGAACAAAACAAAAACAAACAAAAGAAAACAACAATGAAACCATTATTTTCACCCTGGGATCAATCCCCAGCACATAAGGGAAAAAAATATTCTATGCACATTTTTGTGTGTGTGTTGTTAAAAGCAATTATGGGAGGCCATTGCTTAGGACTGTTGAAATTAGTGAGAGGACTTGAGTTTGGAGTGAGCACATGTATTGGGCCCAACAGGCCAAGTAAATAAAAGAGTTTAATGAGCAACAGCTTTGGTTGATTAGAGAGGACCTATAACCATTAATTACTTTAATTGTAACCAATTGACTGGTTGACTAAGCTGCAGCCCATTTGTTTTCTATGGCTTCCCTCTGTTTTTCTCTAAGCGCTATCTGATTAGGTGGTTGGCTTAAGACCCAAATTTCTGGGAGCTGCCAGGTTATAAGAAAAAAAAAAGTTTTACTCTTTTTCCTCTGTTATTTTTTTGTTTGTTTGTTTTTTGCTCAGGTAAACTTTACTAAAATTTAGCCTTGGAGCAGGCCTGTAATCCCAGAGGCTCAGGAGGCCAAGGCAGCAGAACCTCTTTCTTTTGCTTTCTCTGGAAGTACAGGCAGGTATTCTCTTCTTGAAGACTTTGTGGTCCTAAGTCCACTCTGACTGGTCTTGAACTTCGTCACAGACTCACTAGTTCATAGCCAGCCTCACTAAATTATGAGGCCCTAAGCAACTTAGTGAGACACTGTCTCAAAATAAAAAATAATATAAGGCTGGGGATGTGGCTAAGAAGTTGAGCACAGTTGGGTTCAGTCCTTGGTATAAAACAAACAAACAAACAAACAAAAAGCTTTACTAAACCTCATTAGTCTAAAGGATTTTCTTTTAATAGAATTAAGCTTCTGTAGTGGGCTGGGTGTATAGCTCAGAGGTAGAGTGCATGCTTAGCTTTGGCTAAACCATGAGACCAGTCTCCAGCACCATCAAATAGGCAGTACACAAATAGGCAACAAGTTGTCTAAAAAAAGAAAAAAGAAAAGAAAGAGAGGAGAGGGAGAAGGAGTAAAAAATTGAATTATCCAAGCTAAAGTCCAAAAGTCCCACAGATATCAAGAGAGAACCAAAGCTCCCAAACAGACCAATTTTAATTGTCATCACAAATGTCCCTCTTTTAACATTTATAAAAAGGCAACTTGAAGTAACCTGATATTAACCAATTAGTTTTTTTAATTTATTTTTTATTGTTCTGTCACCCTATCCTCACCTTACATGGGAATTAATTTGAAAATGAATAATTGTCCTATGATGAATCAGCCCAGGAAACAAGGTTAGGGGCTTGTGAGATGGAAGAAGTTGTAAGATGCAGTAAGGATAGTAGACATGCTTTTTACAGTAATGGCCACAACCTCCAGCCTCCAGTTTCAGCTTCAGCCCCAGCCAGTTCCATTTTGCCCCAAGTCTTTTCCATAGGCCCTTTTTATATGTAGGCCACACAAAGAAGGCACATTGCCAACAGGTTACATCAGTGGACCCCGTACTAAAAAGCAAATGTTTATGACCCCGAGTGCTACTTGAATCAGAGTGTTTCTGGCCTTGATAACCATACCATGGTGGATTCATGGCCTTGCCTACATACTAACAACATAATATAGTCCACCAGAAGCCTTGGTGAGGGAGCCTAACTATAGCCCTCTTGGGCTTGCCCCTGCAACAATTTTATTTTGTGTTCTTGTGTTTCTGCTTTTTCCAGACTTCCTTGTCTATAAAACGACTTCCACTGATCAGCCCATAGAATAATATTCTATTTGATGAAATGAAGTGTTGTCTGGTTCTAGAGTTGTGAAAGAAATCCAATGAAGATCCTTAAGTTGTTTAAATTTTGTCCTGTGACAGTGTGAATATCCCAAATTTATATATGTACAATTTTTTTTCTTTTAATGAATGGTGGGGGGTAGTACAGGCACCCCCCTGTAATCCCAGAGACTCAAGGGAGCTGAGACAGAAGAATGGCAAATTTGAAACCAGTCTGGATAATTTAGAGAGACCCTGCTTCAAATTTTTAAAAATATATAAGGATGGGGGATGTAGCTCATTAGTGGAACACCCCTGGATACAATCCCACTATGAAACCAAAAAAAAAAAAAAAAAAAAAAAAAAGGAGAAAAAGAAAGGAAGGAAGAGCTGGTGGGCTCAGTGAAAGTGCCCTTGCTTAGCATTCATGAGGCCCTAGATTCAATAGCCAGCACCATGAGAGATAGATAAATAAATAAATAAGATTGAACAATGAGCAGAGCAACTGAAAAAGCTCCCATGTTATACCCTAAACCTCAAATCTCTTTGTGTCTCAGCATACTATTTTCTTTCAGTCATGAAAACTATACAATATTACTGAAACTGCCCCAAAACTTACTGATAGATTCAAGTATTGTTGATTTAGCAATGATTTTCTCACTCTATGGCTACAAGTGTATTTTTTTATTCTATCTATCGTTAATACTATCAAACTTTTCCTCATCTTCCTAAGCTGAGATAGTCTAAGGTCTTCCTAGTTGTGTTAAATGTTAATACATGGATAAAATTGTATAGAAAATCTGACAAAAAGAAAAATATATGCAGTCTGGGCTTGGTGGCCCACACCTGTAATTACAGCTACGGGAGAAGTTGAGGCAGGAGGAGCACTTGAGTCTAGGAGTTGGAGGCCAGCCTGGGAAACACAGTAAGACCCTCTCTCTAAAAACTAATTCCACAAAGAAAATTATCAGCTTTACTGTGAGTAAATCTGAATTGTGAAATAGGTCTGAGAATAAAGACAAAATGTTGCTCCTCAGTCTGGGCCTCTCATCCCCTGGGAGCACAATAAATAGATCATCTTGTTCAGAATCAGATTCTGCCTCAGCTCAGTGCAGAAGGCAAAGACAGGTGAGCCACACCTGAGAAATACCTGGATGGCCTCATCTTCCCAGGAAAGAAACCTAAAGGACAGAGAATGATGCTGGGAATGTAGATCAATGGTAGAGCACTTCTCTGACATTCACAAGACCTGAAGTTTCTTCACCAGAACTGCAAGGAATAAAAATAGGGGCGATAGAATTATATAGTAGCAAAAATAGGGGGAAGGAATGCCCAGGAAGGTGGCCAATGCCTGTAATCCCAGATACTTAGGAGGCTGAGACAGGAGGATATCAAGATTGAAGTTAGGCTCAGCAAATTTTCAAGATCCTGCCTGCCGCAGTCTGGCTGGGCACAAAATCACGAGCCACTCAAGCAGGAACAAAGTTTATTTTTTGAAACTGCCACCAATGTCCGGTACCGCCGGGAAGATTTTTTCCACCCACGCGGCCTCCTCTCCGACCGCTGAGCGAGCTCCTCCCCCGGAACTCCCTCCTACTGTACTTCCCCAACCAATGGGAACTCTCCAGGAGTCCCGTAGCCGGCCTAGGTGAACAGCAGGAGTCCAATATCCATATGAATGCAAATCTTAACATAATCATATCATCTCAATGGCTAGCTGGCGTCACCTTTCAACCAAAAATGCCATGCATCATATACTTGGCTCTTAGCATCTCCCCCCTTCTGTTTAAGTAACAAGCAATCTGGCTAGGGACCGTGCCTGTTAGGTTTGTCCAATTCAACATATGGTTCTTACCCGTCATCGGAAAACTGACTTTTAGGCGTCAGCCTCCTGTCTTAGGTTGATACCACTGCAATTGGATCATACCCGTCACTGACTACCGGTCCAGCATATAGCCATACTTGTGGATAGGCCTATGTACCAGTGGGGGGGTGAGGTTCTTTGCCTCACCTCTGTTGGCCCCCAAAATTAGACCATCACTAGTAGAAGGGAGGAGGATACAGAAATGTCATGACACCAAGTCAATTAACGGCTCCTAGGAAAAATTACATCACTGGTGACACATCAGCAAAGATACGCTAGCACTACCATAATTCGCTGCATCAACAAATAGATCACAAAGCATACAAGTGATACATAGTCCAGGCAAGTTCTGTAAGCAGTTCAAAGTAGAGGAATCTATCAATATGTCCATATCCTTCCAAGATAAATCGACTCATTGATTGAGCATTACTTGTTGAGTTATAAATCATTGATGTATCAGCTTACACGGTTTGTTGTGATAACTCTCAAAGAAGTTGTAGTTTGGTTTTATCTTTGTCTTCACCGGCACTGGGATGAAAATAGGAATTTTGACAATGATGCTAAAAAAAAATATGTAACATTTCAACAGGTACTAAGAAAACAATATTTAGAACAATTTACATTATCCTGAACAGAATTATTAAATATAATGAAAAGGAAAGGTGAAAGTAAACAAACAGATTTGTTAACCTTCTATTTGTTCATATATTAGAACAATCCTCAACAGCTGTTTACCCAAATTAAATTAAACTATTAAAATCACGTGAATAATAAAAAAAAAAAAAATTTTTTTTGGATCCATGTGCATGAGCGCCCCTCATATGTGAAATATGGACATACGCACATACAGACATACAACACAAAACAGAAGTGTGCACACGTAACATATAACACATAAGACAATAGTAAAGGCCTTGTATCTTTACCTAGGTGAAATTTCCATTGCAATGTTCAAAAACTCCACAGTCAAAAAAACTGATCAGAAAAAACATTAACCTAGGTCTGTATGAGCTCAAAAATAAAATAGAACTTTATGATGTGGGAAAAAGCAATAATAAAATAGATATTGAAAAAAACATCCTGGTTAATCACTGTCACAGATGTAAGAATAGCCAAGCTGGAGATCTGGATATCAGCTGTTATGGATTTGAGTGGAATCATCTTCCTTTTGTTCTGTAGGAGCTGTTTTAGTTAGTCTTTCTGGAATCCAAATCGGCTGCTGTTCTTCCTGTGGAAAAACACAAACAGAGCCCCGACTCCAGACTATCACTGGGTCAGGACCTTTCCATTGTCCTGTTAGAATATCTTTCCAAAGTACCTTAGGCTTATGTACATTTTTTGGATACAAATGTCTTTCCGCAGCACTAAGCCCTGATGAATCCAAATTTAAAAAGTTTAGAGTAAAAAGGGTTATTTTAAGTTTATCTTTGGGGGATATATACCCCTTTCCAATTCCCTCCTTTTGTTTTAATAAGTACATTTTAATAGTTTGATGAGCTCTTTCAACTATGCCTTGTCCTTGTGGATTGTATGGAATTCCTGTTATGTGAGTAATGCCAAATGATGAGCAAAATTGTTTAAAAGAGGTGGACGTATAACCAGGACCATTATCGGTTTTTAACTGTTTTGGAACGCCCACAGTGGCAAAATTTTGTAAGCAATGAGCTATAACATCTTTAGTTTTTTCTCCAGCATGAAGGGAGCCCATCAGAAATCCGGAAGAAGTATCAACTGTAACATGTAAATATTTTAATTTTCCAAATTCTGGCAAGTGTGTGACGTCCATCTGCCAAATATGGTTAGGTATCAGTCCTCTAGGATTGACTCCAAGATTAACTTGTGGTAAAAATGTCACACAATTTTGACATTGTTTTATTATATGTCGGGCTTGTACTTTAGTTATTTTAAAACGCTTTTGCAAAGTATTAGCATTGACATGGAACCTTTTATGAAAATTTATAGCTTCTTCTATTGTGGAGAAAATATGTATGTCATGTGTAGTTTTATCTGCTAACTCATTGCCCAAACTAAGGGCTCCAGGCAATCCTGTATGTGCCCTGATATGTCCTATAAAGAATGGATCTTTTTTGTCCCAGATTAGACTTTGTATAGTAGAAAACAAAGAGAAAACAGTAGAAGAAGGGGAAATCCTACCAGCATCTTCAAGGGATACTATAGCATTAACTACATACTGACTATCAGAAAATAAATTAAATACAGAATTTTTAAACATCATAAAAGCTTGTAATACTGCATTAAGCTCTACCTTTTGAGCTGATTGTTTGGGTACTAAAAATGTAAAAGTTTGATCAGGGGTAACTACTGCTGCTGTACCATTATTTGACCCATCAGTGAATATATTTGGAGCATTCATGATAGGGGGTTTTTTTGTCATCTTTGGAAAAACTACAGGATGTTTAGACCAAAAAGACAACAAAGGATTAGACGGTAAGTGATTATCAAATGAAACATTAGATTTACACATGATTATTGCCCAAGTATTTAACTCATTAGCTAACTCATCAATTTGATCTATAGTATATGGAGTAATAATTTTATTGGGAGAAATCCCAAACACTCCCTTGGCTGCTTTTATTCCTTTGAGTATTAATTGTCCTACAGCCTCAGGATACCTAGTAAGAATAGTATTAGGAGAATAAGATAAATGTATCCATAATAATGGACCTTCTTGCCAGAATACTCCTGTAGGTATATTTTTTGTTGGCAGTACAATAAATAATAAAGGCAAACTTATATCAATTCTATCCAAATGCATATTTTCCATATATGTTTCAATGATTTTTAATGCCTTTCTTGCTTCAGGCGTCAACATGCGGGGTGAATTTGGATCTGATGGACCTTTTAAAATATCAAATAAAGGTCCCAACTCTCCTGTTGGTATGCCTAGATAAGGCCTTATCCAATTTATGTCTCCTAATAACTTTTGAAAGTCGTTAAGTGATTTGAGTTGATCTACTCGTATTTGAATTTTGGGTGGACGGACCATGGTTGAGGATAATAAAACCCCTAAATAATTAATTGGAAGATTTAATTGTACTTTATCTATTGCTATCTCTAGATTATAATTTTTTAATAAATTTGTAAGTGTGGCATAACATTCTAGCAATGTGTTTTTATCTTTATGTGCCAATAACACATCATCCATATAGTGAAATATTTGTAGTTCAGGATTTTGATTTCTAAGTGGCTGGATTGCTTTGTTAACATAAATTTGACACATAGTTGGACTATTAGCCATCCCTTGAGGGAGTACTTTCCATTCATATCTCTGATCAGGACCTTCATGATTTAGTGCAGGGATAGTAAATGCAAAATGTGGACTATCCTCGGGATGAATTGGAATTGAAAAAAAACAATCTTTAATATCTATAGCTAAAACATACCAGGTTTTTGGTAAAGCAGACAATTGGGGAATCCCTGACTGAGCAGGTCCCATAATAACCATCTCATTATTAATGGCTCTTAAATCTTGTAACAATCTCCATTTACCAGATTTCTTTTTAATGACAAAAATGGGAGTATTATGGGGAGATACGGAAGGTTGTATATGTCCCTCCGCTAATTGTTGTTTGACCAGGTCATGGGCTATTTGTATCTTTTCTTTAGTCAGGGGCCACTGAGGAACCCACACTGGTCTTTTTGATTTCCAAGTAATTTTGATTGTCTCAGTGGCCCTTTCTGAAAACCCAATCCATGTCTATTTGTTTTTTGATCTATTTGAATTGGTGCTGTCATACCTTGTTCTTGTTCTCTTAATCTTTCTTCTTTCCTAAAGCCTTGTCTAGCTCTAGTAGTGGGCGCATTAGGATTGATGTTATTTGTTAATGTCAAACCTAATTGATCTAGGACATCTCGTCCCCATAAATTTATAGGAAGATGATCCAATACATAGGGCTGTATAGTTCCTTCACATCCTTCAGGATCCTTCCAATCTAATACCATTGCACTTCTATGGGGATTAGTTGCCACTCCTAGGCCTCGAAGCGTTTGAGTGGCTTGTTGTAATGGCCAGTGTTTTGGCCATTCTTGACGAGATATTATGCTAAGGTCTGCACCTGTATCAAGTAGCCCATTAAAGTCATGTCCTTGAATATTTAGTTTTAGCATTGGGCGAGAATCTAGATTTAAAGACAGCATAGCCCAATCTACACCTGTGGAGCCTAATCCCCTGGAACCTCTTTCTACAGTACGACTGGAAAATTTATCATGTAGGCTGGGTATTATTAATAACTGTGCTATTCTATCTCCTGGTGAAATTACTGATATACCTCTTGGAGAACTAGCTATAATTTTTATTTCACCTTCATAATCGGGATCAATTACCCCAGGACTTATCATAAGTCCTTTTAGTGTTGAAGAACTGCGTCCCAATAATAAGCCTACTGTTCCTTGGGGAAGAGGTCCTTTTACTCCTGTGGGAATGATTTGAACTCCCATCTCTGGAGTTAGTACTGCTCTGGCAGAGGCGCAGATGTCCAACCCTGCGCTCCCTCTAGTTTGTCTGATGAGGGATTTAATGGATAATGCGTCCTGGGCACTACCTTGATGGTGTTGCTGGGTTCCTCCACTGCCCCGTATATTTGTGGTTTTGGGCCCCGGAGCATTGGGCCCTCCAGTCCGTTTTTTGGCAATGGAGCCTGATGCCTTTCTCCACGATATCGTGGGTAAACACTTGGTCCTTGTCTGTTTTTTGATAACGGAATACCTTCTATGGTGGTTTGAGAATGGCATTCATTAGCCCAATGTTTCCCTCTACGGCATCGTGGGCAAATACCCGGTATTCTATTCCTTTGATACCTAGCCTTGTTAAACCCTCCTCCTATGGGGCAACTCCTTTTAAAATGTCCTGTTTGATCACAATTATAGCATGTTTTTGGCCTGGCATCTAAAGCCTGTTGTACTGCTGCTAAGACTTGTCCTTGTTCATTAATGTCTCTACATAATTTAATATATGTGTTTAAATCTTCATGTTTCCATGGTCTGATGACCTCTCTGCAGCAACGATTTGCTTGGTCATAAGCCAGTTGTTTTATAAATGGCATTGCCTGTTCTGTATCTCCAAATACTCTAGATGCTGTCTGAATAAGCCTATCTACAAATTCAGCGTAAGGTTCATTAGCTCCTTGTATTACCTTAGATAATTGTCCTTGTAAATCTCCATGCCCCTGTAAAGTTTTCCATGCCCTAACCGCATCTACAGCAATTTGTGCGTATACGCCAGGATCATATTCAATTTGTTGCCGTTGACCCTCATAAGGTCCTTTTCCTAATAACATCTCTAGATTTCTTTGAGGGTAACCGGCTGTTGCATTTCGCCTAGCTGTCTCCATGCAAAATTCCTCATTGGCAACCTTCCATAACAAATATTGTCCTCCATTTAGCACAGATCGACACATGTTAGCCCAATCTGCTGGCGTCATGTCTAAGTTGGTAATGGATTCGACCATGCTCACAGTGAAGGGTGCTTGCGGCCCGTAGGTTGTTACAGCCTCTTTTAATTGCTTCACTGTTTTGAAATCTAAAGCACGGTGAATTCGTTGCCCTCCTGCCTGCTCAAGTACAGGGCATGCTAATCTTTGGGGTCCTGCCTCAGGATTCCGTCCATCAACTACGGGAGTTGAGGGCCGCTCAGCTGTAGATGGAGCTGTTGGTTGAATTACGCCCTCTGGTGATAGAACGGGGTTAGTAGCAGCCTCCTGTTGTAATTCCCAGCCTGATGGTTGTTTTTCCTCTAAGCTTTCTTTCTTCAAATCTTCCTCTGTCTGACTAGCTTGAGAGACCTTCTCTTTCGCTTGACCTAACATGTTTTCTACCATAGTCTGGACTTCTAACAATTTACTTAACAGTCTTTCAGTTTGTTTTTTACTAGTTTCTAATCTACTATACAGGTAACGCAACCCAATAAGATAGCATAAAACAAAACCGAAACAGAATGAAACAAAAACCGAACAAAGAATAGTTGTATCAATTTTCTCTTTCTCAGGGCCGAACAACTTCAAACCTTGAGCCAACCAATTTTCCCAGTTTGCCTGAGAAAATTCTAGGGATAGGCAGCTTGAAACAAAAACAAGATAAATCAAAACGAGAACACATTGTTTTTTGAAATGGTCACCCATTTTGTTGCCTTCCCTCAGGGGCGAGCAATTTTACTCACCTCCAAACTTCAGGCGTTCCCCGTGCGGGCCACCAGTTGCCGCAGTCTGGCTGGGCACAAAATCACGAGCCACTCAAGCAGGAACAAAGTTTATTTTTTGAAACTGCCGCCAATGTCCGGTACCGCCGGGAAGATTTTTTCCACCCACGCGGCCTCCTCTCCGACCGCTGAGCGAGCTCCTCCCCCGGAACTCCCTCCTACTGTACTTCCCCAACCAATGGGAACTCTCCAGGAGTCCCGTAGCCGGCCTAGGTGAACAGCAGGAGTCCAATATCCATATAAATACAAATCTTAACATAATCATATCATCTCAATGGCTAGCTGGCGTCACCTTTCAACCAAAAATGCCATGCATCATATACTTGGCTCTTAGCACCTGCCTTGAAATAAAAAGGGCTGAGAGGTTGGGGGTATAGCTCAGAGGCAGAGCTCTGGACTAGTTAGCATGTACGAAGGCCTGGATTCAATTCCCAGGATCACCTCTAAAGTAAAATAAAATGAAAAGGGCTGAGGATATATCTCAGTGGTAAAGTGTGCCTGGATTCAATCCTCATTACTGAAAAAAAAAATCCAAAAACAAACAAACAAATAAAAAGCAGGGAAGAGAAAACAGCTTATTTTTTATATTTTGTTCCTATTTCACCTTTACTTTGACAATGGCTACAATATAATCTAATCAGCAATACATATCCTTAAGACAGCAGTTAATTCAGTCTTCATCAGGGAAAGACTTTAATTCAACCCTTTGTGTTCTGCTTTCTATTAGAAAAAAGTTTCACTTTGGGGAGAGCACATTGGAGATGGCAAGGAAATGAGACTTAAAGACAGACAATGACTCAGTTTCCTGTGCATGTGGCAATAGTTATGCTATTGACTTTAAAGGGGTCATCAGTTTTGTCCGTTTTGGAAAAACACATAACTTGGGACTGAGTGCAGCTTCTGAGTGCCTGCTCATTATAGTGAAGGGACACTCCATATTCTACTTCCCAGTCTACACAACTAATGAGACTGCTAGAAAAAAATGAACCTAAGCTCAGATGCTGAGTCTTCTAAGGCAGCATCTCAGTAGGTGATGGTGGATCCTGAGATCTGAGGTCATGGATTTGACTTGCTGAGTGCACCAAAGAGTCTACATGACTTAGAGGTGATAAGTGTCTCAGGAAGGAGAAAGATTTTCATCTTTAGCAAAGAAATTTCTGTTACTTAAAACAAATATTTGGTAAACAATGAAAAACCATTCTTTGAGTTAAAGTCACCTCTCAGGATTATGTTCTCTGAGCAAAATCCACCAATGAAGATGTCATGGCTGTGATGTGTTGATGATTAGAACATTTTTTCTTGATACAGCACAAACTTTTATGTTAGCTTGGGAGAGGGGGCAATGAACTTGCTTTATATTCAGATTCTATCTAAAAAAAATTGACACCATGAATGTCATAAGGTGCATTAAAATGTATTAAATGAAACAATAGAAAGTAAAGATGTTGTTAATGATTAAATGTATTCTAAGTGATAGTCTGTGATTACTGACTGAGATCATTTGTTCATTAATTTAGATTGAACTATTATAATTAAATGGATCTTTGGGGTGAAGCTGTCTCCCTTAGAGTCTGATTGTAATGACTGATGCATGTGTGAATGAGGTAGGTATATGTAGGTATATAGGTGATTCAACTTGTTTCCACTCATATGAATCTTTGTGAAACATTCAAAACATTCAAAATATCAGTATTACTGGGGGATTTATTTCAAATAGTGACCTTCATATTGCAAGTAACATCTGTTTGTTTTTAGTATTCCTAACCTTTTGCCCACATCAGAGTGATAGTCAGCCCTAGAGTGGTGTGTACTCATGCTGAGCAATGTAGGCTGGTTTTTCCTTTCTGATGAATGTAAATTAAAAAAAAAAAAACCACAAAAGTATCATTGTTCAGAAATTATTCATTAGTACTTCATTGCACTTGTTCATGTGGTTCCCCCAGGGAATCACATTTTTTTTTAAATCTTGCTTCCACCATACAATAATCATACAATATATCATAATCATATATATATATATATATATATATATATATATATATATATATATATATATATATATATATATATATATACAATAATCATGGGAGACTTCAACACACCTCTCTCACCAATGGACAGATCTTCCAAACAAAAGTTGAATAAGGAAACTATAGAACTCAATAACACAATAACCTAGACTTAATTGACATATATAGAATATACTACCCAACATCAAGCAGTTACACTTTTTTCTCAGCAGCACATGGATCCTTCTCAAGAATAGATCACATATTATGTCACAGGGCAACTCTTAGACAATATAAAGGAGTAGAGATAATACCATGCATCTTATCTGATCATAATGGAATGAAACTGAAAATCAACGATAAAAGAAGGAAGGAAAAAGCATACATCACTTGGAGAATGAACAATAGGTTACTGAATGATCAATGGGTTATAGAAGACATCAAGGAGGAAATTAAAAAATTCTTAGAGATAAATGAAAACACAGACACAACATATTGGAATCTATGGGACACATTGAAAGCAGTTCTAAGAGGAAAATTCATTGCTTGGAGTTCATTCCTTAAAAAAAGAAAAAACCAACAAATAAATGATCTCATACTTCATCTCAAAATCCTAGAAAAAGAAGAGCAAAAGAACAGCAAAAGAAGTAGAAGGCAAGAAATAATGAAAATCAGAGCTGAAATTAATGAAATCAAAACAAAAGAAACAATTGAAAAAATTGACAAAACTAAAAGTTGGTTCTTTGAAAAAATAAACAAAATCGACAGACCCTTAGCCATGCTAGCAAAGAGAAGAAGAGAGAGAACTCAAATTACTAGCATACGGGATGAAAAAGGCAATATCACAACAGACACTTCAGAAATACAGAAGATAATCAAAAATTATTTTGAATCCTTATACTCCAATAAATTAGAAGACAGTGAAGGCATAGATAAATTTCTTAAGTCATATGATCTGCCCAGATTGAGTCAGGAAGATATAGACAACCTAAACAGACCAATATCAATTGAGGAAATAGAAGAAACCATCAAAAGACTACCAACTAAGAAAAGCCCAGGACCGGATGGGTATACAGCAGAGTTTTACAAAACCTTTAAAGAGGAATTAATACCAATACTTTTCAAGCTACATCAGGAAATAGAAAAAGAGGCAGAACTTCCAAATTCATTCTACGAGGCCAACATCACCCTGATACCTAAACCAGACAAAGACACTTCAAAGAAAGAAAATTACAGACCAATATCTCTAATGAACCTAGATGCAAAAATTCTCAATAAAATTCTGGCAAATGGGATACAAAAACATATCAAAAAAATTGTGCACCATGATCAAGTAGGATTCATCCCTGGGATGCAAGGCTGGTTCAATATACGGAAATCAATAAATGTTATTCACCACATCAATAGACTTAAAAATAAGAACCATATGATCATCTCGATAGATGCGGAAAAAGCATTCGACAAAGTACAGCATCCCTTTATGTTCAAAACTCTAGAAAAACTAGGGATAACAGGAACATACCTCAATATTGTAATAGCAATCTATGCTAAGCCTCAGGCTAGCATCATTCTGAATGGAGAAAAATTGAAGGCATTCCCTCTAAAATCTGGAACAAGACAGGGATGCCCTCTCTCACCACTTCTGTTCAACATAGTTCTCGAAACACTGGCCAGAGCAATTAGACAGACAAAAGAAATTAAAGGCATCAAAATAGGAAAAGAAGAACTTAAATTATCACTATTTGCAGTTGACATGATTATATACCTAGCAGACCCAAAAGGGTCTACAAAGAAACTATTAGAGCTAATAAATGAATTCAGCAAAGTGGCAGGATATAAAATCAACACGCATAAATCAAAGGCATTCCTGTATATCAGCGACAAATCCTCTGAAATGGAAATGAGGACAACCACTCCATTCACAATATCCTCAAAAAAAATAAAATACTTGGGAATCAACTTAACAAAAGAGGTGAAAGACTTATACAATGAAAACTACAGAACCCTAAAGAGAGAAATAGAAGAAGATCTTAGAAGATGGAAAAATATACCCTGTTCATGGATAGGCAGAACTAACATCATCAAAATGGCGATATTACCAAAAGTTCTCTATAGGTTTAATGCAATGCCAATCAAAATCCCAACGGCATTTCTTGTAGAAATAGAGAAAGCAATCATGAAATTCATATGGAAAAATAAAAGACCCAGAATAGCAAAAACAATGCTAAGCAGGAAGTGTGAATCAGGCGGTATAGCGATACCAGACTTCAAACTATACTACAGAGCAATAGTAACAAAAACAGCATGGTACTGGTACCAAAACAGGTGGGTGGACCAATGGTACAGAATAGAGGACACAGAAACCAATCCACAAAACTACAACTATCTTATATTTGATAAAGGGGCTAAAAGCATGCAATGGAGGAAGGATAGCATCTTCAACAAATGGTGCTGGGAAAACTGGAAATCCATATGCAACAAAATGAAACTGAATCCCTTTCTCTCACCATGCACAAAAGTGAATTCAAAATGGATCAAGGAGCTTGATATCAAATCAGAGACATGCCGTCTGATAGAAGAAAAAGTTGGCTACGATCTACATACTGTGGGGTCGGGCTCCAAATTCCTCAATAGGACACCCATAGCACAAGAGTTAATAACTAGAATCAACAAATGGGACTTACTCAAACTAAAAAGTTTTTTCTCAGCAAAAGAAACAATAAGAGAGGTAAATAGGGAGCCTACATCCTGGGAACAAATCTTTACTCCTCACACTTCAGATAGAGCCCTAATATCCAGAGTATACAAAGAGCTCAAAAAATTAGACAATAAGATAACAAATAACCCAATCAACAAATGGGCCAAGGACCTGAACAGACACTTCTCAGAGGAGGACATACAATCAATCAACAAGTACATGAAAAAATGCTCACCATCTCTAGCTGTCAGAGAAATGCAAATCAAAACCACCCTAAGATACCATCTCACTCCAGTAAGATTGGCAGCCATTATGAAGTCAAACAACAACAAGTGCTGGCGAGGATGTGGGGAAAAGGGTATGCTTGTACATTGCTGGTGGGACTGCAAATTGGTGCAGCCAATTTGGAAAGCAGTATGGAGATTTCTTGGAAAGCTGGGAATGGAGCCACCATTTGACCCAGATATTCCCCTTCTCAGTCTATTCCCTAAAGACCTAAAAAGAGCGTGCTACAGGGACACTGCTACATCGATGTTCATAGCAGCACAATTCACAATAGCAAGACTGTGGAACCAACCTAGATGCCCTTCAATAGATGAATGGATAAAAAAAATGTGGCATTTATACACAATGGAGTATTACTCTGCATTAAAAAATGACAAAATCATAGAATTTGCAGGGAAATGGATGGCATTAGAGCAGATTATGCTAAGTGAAGCTAGCCAATCTCTAAAAAACAAATGCCAAATGTCTTCTTTGATATAAGGAGAGTAACAAAGAACAGAGTCGAAGAGCATGAGAAGAAGATTAACATTAAACAGGGATGAGAGGTGGGAGGTAAAGGGAGAGAGAATGGAAATTGCATGGAAATGGAAGGAGACCCTCAGGGTTATACAAAAGTACATACAAGAGGAAGTGAGGGGAAAGGGAAAAATAATACAAGGGGGAGAAATGAATGACAGTAGAGGGGGTAGAGAGAGAAGAGGGGAGGGGAGAGGAGGGGAGGGGGGATAGTAGAGGATAGGAAAGGCAGCAGAATACAACAGACACTAGTATGGCAATATGTAAATCAATGGATGTGTAACTGATGTGAGTCTGCAATCTGTATATGGGGTAAAAATGGGAGTTCATAACCCACTTGAATCAAAGTGTGAAATATGATATATCAAGAACTGTGTAATGTTTTGAACAACCAACAATAAAAAATTTAAAATAAATAAATAAATAAATAAATCTTGCTTCCTTCTCTTCTTTGAGAAAGTGGGCTTGAATCTGGGGAGCTCTACCAGTGAGCTGTCTCCAAGGCACTTTGAAGTTTTGGAGACAGGAGCTCCCAAGTTTTCCCACGCTAGCCTCCAACTTGGGATCCTCTCACCCCAGCTCAAGAGTGGGTATAACTATAGGTGAGAGGCATTGCACCCAGCCCAAACCATCACATTTGTAGCCATAAGAGCTTTACAGTTAAAGGTGACTGATGTGATTTGGACTCAACACCCATTGCCACCCTTAGGATCTGCATCCTGGGTAATGGCTTCTGGGTAGGAACTGGCCAGTGCTATGCTGCTTTTAAATTGAAGTTTTTCTTTCTTTATTTTGGCCCTATCTACATGAGGTAGTTTTGATGTTACTTTCATTTATTTTGGCTATAGTCCCTCAGAAAGGGAACTACCTCAATTGCTGGCCTTAAGTCTTACTTTCATCTCTTTGCCTAGAATTCTGTTCTCTTCTGAGTCAGATCCCAGGCATGGATGAGCTCAGGTGTGGGGGCCTAAAAATCAAAGATAAACCATTAATAAGGCTTATATGGTAGTTAATGGAATGCATTAGCTTAAGGTTAATTTCTTTTCTTTTTTTATTTTTCTTTTGCTTTATTTGTGGTACTGGAGATTGAACCATGTGGCACTTTACCACTGAGTTATATCCTCAATCCTTTTTAATTGTTAATTTTTGTTTTTGTTTTTATTTTGAGCCAGGTACAGTGGTGCTTGCCTGTAATCCCAGCGACTCAGGAGGCTGAGGCAGGAGGATTGCAAGTACAAAGCCAGTCTTGGTAACTTAGCAAGGCCCTAAGCAATTTAGGAAGACCCTGTCTCAAATAAAATATAGAAAAGACTGGGGATGTGGCTTTGTAGCTAAATTTCCCTGGTTCAATTCCTGGTTTATATATATATATATATATATATATATATATATATATATATATATATATATATATATATATATATATATATATATATATATATATATATATAATTTTGAGACAGAATTTCTGTAAATTGCTGAGGGTCTTCCTAAACTGCTAAGTTGGTCTCAAACTTGTGATCTGCTTGTCTTAGCCATTGAGCTCCTGGAATTACAGGAGTACACCACACTCCTGCCCAACATTAGCTTAAAAGTTTTATGAAAATCTTTACTACTTGGAAAGAGGAAAAGTGAATTTAGTTACTTGACTTTGGACACAGTGTTTGACATGGACCCCTACATCACCATCACATCTTTATAAATGCTCAATACCTGCTTATCAAGACTGATGTTTGTCATGGTCTAAGAACAGCACTTTAGTTCAGAACCTCTGGAGAAGTTGGCCAGGCTTTTACACAGATTTTTCCTTCCTTGATATTCAGCTGTTCTCTGTTTGGTGTTCTCACCTGTATAGGGTAAGTGCTTCAAACCTTGCTCTAATCAAACAGGCTTAAGAGAAAGAGGAGGAGGAGAGGGTTAGTGAAGTCTAGCTCCCTGCTGGGGCTCCATTGAAGTGGCTCATAGAGGAAGAAGAGGACAAGGAGGACATCCAGGAAACCAGGTGACTGGCCTTCTGGGGCCTTTCTGTTGCTTCCACTGCGGCAGCGGTCACCTACCCCATCAACCCCCCAACACCCCCAAACCCCAGAAAAAGGGATGGACTACCTAGTGCCCGCGGGATGAGTACCTGATATGAGGACAACCAGAGCGTCCTGGTGTGCAGAGTGCACCGAGTTGAGTAGCGCTGGCTGTGTTCAGGGTGAGCATCATCAAAGCACCTCCCGCAGGGACACTCCTTCCCCTCAGGCCCGGGGAGCTCAAAACCATTCCGGATACCTAGGAGGCTGCAGCAGTGTGTGACTAAGTCCAAAAGGCTTCTTGCCGCCTACCCCAGGGTCTCCTGGAACTTCCAGCCAGGCGATGTGTCTGGCAGAGATGATTTACAGGGCCAGGGAAGGACCATGAGCTCTACTGGGTTTTTGTGTTGCCTGGTGCTAGATCTTTCCATGGCTCACCTGGCCTGGGAGTCCCCCGCCCCACCTGACAGAGAAACCTAAACAGCTTCCCAAGTTTAAGTACCAAGTACTTCCCACTGGCCTGCATCCGGTGAAATCTACGTGGTGCTCCTTTGCCAGGCCAGCTGGAGATGCTGTCAGGCAATAAATACTGGGCGGAAGAAAGGGCCGCGGGAAGAGCTGCGGAAACCTGGTCTCCTCGCAGTGACCCAGACCCAGATCTCTGAGGGCTAGAACGCGGCAGGCAGGGCTGGACAGCGAGCTGCTGGCCTTCTGGGTCCTAGTTGGTTTCTGTGCTTACGGAGGTCCAGACCCTGGCCCAGGCTTCAGCAGGAATCAGGGCGGGGTGCAGTGGAGAGAAAGAGCCAGACCCGAGGTTGGAGGTCCAGGGAGAAGATGCCTGCCTGGGTCAGGCAAGCTGTGCTGGCGTCCTGGGTAAGCTTCCAGGGAATGCAAACCTTAAGTTCCTCCTGGCCGCTACCATGCCCTCTGGCCACAACAAGGATGGCATTAAGGGATTAGCACTTTCTGAGGGAGCATGTCTTTTTTGAGTTTTCTTTCTCTATGTGTTGTACTGGGGATTGAATCCTGGGTGATCTACACTGAGCAACATCTCCAGCATTTCTCTCTCTCTCTCTCTCTCTCTCTCTCTCTCTCTCTCTCTCTCTCTCTCTCTCTCTCTTTCGGTAAATTGATGAAATTGTCTTTTAACTTGCTTTCCTACTGCCTTAGCCTCCCAAGTTGCTGGCATTAGAGGTGTGAACCATTGCATCTAGCTGTTTTTTTCCTTCACCAGGGAGAGTGACATTATTATTTCCACTTTAGCTGTTGTAGTCAGTTTTTCACTGCTGTGACTAAAGGATCTGACCAGAACTACTTTAGAGGAGGAAAGTTTCATTTGGGGGGTCAGGATTTCAGAGGTCTTGATCCATAGACAGCAGACTCCATTCTTCAGGCTCAGGGGAGGTTGAACACCATGGCAGAAGAGCATGGTGGAGGGAGGCAGCTCACATGATGATCAGAAGCAGAGAGAACAACTCTACTTACCAGATACAAAAAAAGTATTCCAATGCTAGACCCCCCAATGTCCCACTTCCTCCATCCACCACCCACCTGCCTTTAATTACCACCCAATTAATTCCATCAGGTAATTAACTCAGTAATTGGGTTAAGGGTCTCATAACCCAATTATTTCTTCTCTGGACCTTCTTGCATTATCTCACATGTGAGCTTTCGGGGGATACTTCACATCCAAACCATAGCATTAGCTCACCTGGGCAGACAGTTACTTGGGCAAAATCATATTCTTCCAGGTTATGTCATAGGTATCGCCAAGGAGCATTTTGGGTCACATTTACTTTTCGAGCATTTGTCCATCAGCAATATAAAGACATCAGGACTTTGGGACTAGATTCATCTCATATCAGCTTGTCAAAGAACTGCTCTTCTACGAGCTGGGGATGACACATTTGTCATCACAATGAGTGTCTTCCCTTGTAAGTAAGCAGCTCTCTGCTTCAGATTCAGTCATGTTCTGTACTTGTTTACATCTTAAGTTACAGCTGATCTCATCATAAATTCTGGTTATTAGTGATCCACAGTGTTGGGGGGTGGGCAATGGCACAGCTCTCTCAAGAGCTAAGGTATTTTTTATGAGGTCAAGGGATGACGACAAAATGGTGTTTTCACTGTGTGTGTTTTCATTCTTCTACCTTATTTATTTTCATTAGAATAATTTTATTTATGAATTTTGTAGCATGCTATTTTTTAATAAAATGTAAATAACAACAATTGCTCTCTCTTGCTATATATTAATGCTCAGCCACCCTTACATCCTCAGTTTGCTTTTTCAAAAACAAATGGGACAGCTGGGCATTGTGGTGTATGCCTGTAATCCCAGCAGCTTGGGAGTCTTAGGCAGGAGAATCACAAGTTAAAAGTCAGCCTCAGCAATTTAGAGAGGCCCTAAGCAACTCAGTGAGACCTTGAAAAAATATAAAAAGGGGATATAGTCAGAGTTTTAGTGCCCCTAGGTTCAATACCAAAAAAAAAAAAAAAAAAGAAAAAAAGAACAGTTCCACAGTTCCTTAGAAATATATGCTTGGGCCCTTCTCAGTATAAAAGGCCACTGAGGATCCCTGACAGTTCTATAGTAAGGCTAAACATTTTTTTTTTACCATAGTAACAAAATTTTCAGATGGTAGATTTCTTTTGCTTTACAGTTAGGCCCTAAAATTGTGTCAAGAAATAGATAGTCAGTTTTCAGACATTCCCTTGTAAATGTTGCTAAGGAATATTTCTATCTCTTCCTTCTATTTCTTCTATGTTTTAGAGATTTAAATGTTCCTTTTGTGTATTGCAATGTGGTTTTGTTCATAAATATTTGCTTTGTAAAACATTATGTTCTTTGCTACTTTAAGAATAATTTTAACTTGGAACTGAAACAGAGATTGCTTCATATAAAAAATGGTCAGTAGGATCAAAGTATAGAGAATAGTCTTCAAGCTGCCCTTTAATATAGATTAGTGGAAAATGAATCTCCTCATCACTCAAAGTAGGAATTGCTGATGATGATATAAGCCATTCATTTTTTTCTAAAAGCTAGAGGTTTTATTTAAGACTAATAAATCATACAATTAATTATGACATCATCCCACACTGCATACTACCATTCACCAGTCAGAAGTCTAAACCAGGCTGAGGCAGAAGGCAAAATGAGCCAAGACATATGATCACAGTCCTTATTCTCTGCAGCCAGCCTCACCTGAAATCTGTGCACAATTATCTCCTGGGAAAGTGTCAGACAGTGCAAGGACTGATGGACAACCCTACCTCTTGATATATTTAATAGCAAGCAACTTACAAAAGAAATGGAATCTATCTTATGTTTCCCTTAATTTTATTGGTCTGGCCTTTATTTAGGTGAATTTAACATTGCAATTTCCAAAAACTGTATATGAGAGAATAGAATGATCTAAGAGAATACTGAAGCAGAGTCAGCCAAACACATTACTGATCCTCAAGTTCTGTGGCTGTTTTTTTAAATTTTGGTACCAGGAATTGAACCCAGGGTCACTTAACCACTGAGCCACACCCCAACTTTTTTTTTTTTTTTTTTTTTTGTATTTTAGTTAGAGAGAGGGTCTTGCTAAATTGCTGAGGTTGTCTTTGAACTCATGATCCTCCTGCCTCACTCTCTCAAATTGCTGGGCTTACAGGCATGTGCCACCCTGCTTTAATCAGTCCTAGGGGGCACATACCAGCCCAATAGTTTGAGAATCAGGCAAAAAGGACTTCCTTGGGGAGGGAAGAACAAGGTTGTGGGGCAGCAAAATGTACTCAGTGTTGCTAAAATTATTCTTTGTTTTTCACCCAAATGATTTCATGACCCAAATGATATTTCATGATTTCACTATATGCACAGACATCCTAACAGTTGGCAGTGCTATTTGTTGAGGCTGACCCAATCCAGTATAGAATCCACCTTGCTCCTTCCTCTTTCCCTCTTCTGTGTCTCTGAAATGCATAATACTTAACTAATTCTCAAGAGAACTATCCAAACATTTCAGAAACAAATAGCTCACTAATCATTTTAAATTCACCTATTGCTCATCTATGATAAAACTGAAAAACCCAAATATTGTTCAGTTTTTGTATGGTGTTTAAGTCATTGAAATATCAATACGATCAGTGAAAGCAACCTTTAAATTACCAATTGCAACATCTGTTCAACTTGCTTTTGGGAGAAGCTGAAAAGACCTAGGCAAATGAATTGTTGAGTGCACTACAGGGCTCTTTCCACTGCACAAAGATTAAGGTAATTATTGACAGTCAATCTGTGAATGCTGAGACAATGTTATATTATGCTGTGTATACAATAAATGTCCCTAAACAGATAACAGTATCATCTTCTTTATTATTTAACAAATGTGACTAACTTCTTTTGCTGAGAGATGTTTATCAATGATACTGTAAGTTCTAAGTATTAGAAAACATTAAGTTTTAAGAATATTTCCTTCTTTTTGGTTTTTTTGATTACAGGTTTTTTGTTTTTTTTTTCCATATAATCTGCCACAGTATGTTTTTGGAAATGCAGTCCCAAATGTGCATACGGCAAAGAAATTAAGCGAATATTGCCAGTAGTATAAATCTTACAGCATATTGTTTGTAAAAATATATGTCAAAGCTGGTTATGGTGGCACACACCTGTCATCCCAATGACTCAGGAGGCTGAGGCAAGGATTACAAGTTCCAACTCAGCTCCAGCAATTTAACTAGGAGCCTGCAGCATTGTTGCATTAACTGCTGGTGTCCAGGTTCAGTGGTTCCTGCTGTGGGGCTTGTGTTTTCAGTAGGTGCAGAGCTAGACCCACTGGTCTCTGAAGGGCATCCAGTGGTTCCTAATGCCCCCTAGTTAGGAAAGGCCAGGAGTCAGTCCTGGGATGAGGCAGGCTCTAGGACTGCTTAGACATTGCTGATAAAATGTCAGTCTCATTCCTTAAATCTCCTGTTAGTATGCAAAATGCTCACTGTTAAAGCCTTTCTTAGGGATTATGTAATGAATTGAACAACGAGACCTTCTTTTTGCAGGTATAGGCAATAAGAGAAGATTTGTTTGTACTGAATCAAATAATCCACTTAATGAGTTATATAAACATTATTTTCTCATCTGTGGGTAGGCATTGTGCTGGAGTCTGTGTGAAACTTGAAAATTTGGAGGGTAAATTCAATGAGAGGCAGTAAAGGATGTAGTTTCTCTGGTAGACTGAGAATCTAAGTTTTCCCACTTATTTTAATCATGGTCAAATTACATTCTCCTCCTTTGTAGAACTGAGTGATTATTGCCTAGCATTTGGAGTTATCCTAGGCATTAAGTAAGACAATGTTCCAAAAGCAGGTTCCACACACCCAGGCTGCCAAGGCCAAGGCACATAGTGAATACCAAAAGGAAGCTGCTTTTCCTTTGTTTTCTGTTGGAAGGTGATTATTAGTTTGTTATAATGGAAGAGTTGAACGCTACTTGGAAAAAGATGAAATATTTATCAGAGGATGAGGGTGCTAATTCAAGCTTCATGATCTTGAGCTCGTAGATACTTAACTATTGTTAGTTTCTTTGCTTTTAAAATAAAGAGGTTAGACTAGATGAACCTTAAGATTTTTTCAAAGTCTAGTGTTCCCATTGCAAGTAGTGATTTTTCATGAAAATCAACTTGAACACGTTCTACTAGTCCAGAACACGTGTTAGGTTAAAATAAAATGAAAAGGATGTTTTTCCAGAAGGCAGTGATCTAGTTGGGAACATACACTGCCTGAAACAGTGGGCAGAGATGAGAAGTGTAGCCTGTGAGCAGAGGCAGGTGCCTATCATTTAGAATTGTTAGAAGACAGGCTTTAGCAGAGGGACAGAGACTCATGCTGGTCCACAGCCTAACAGACTTGCTATCGCCTATCTTCTATGTCAACCATTGGTATGTCTTCACTGCTCCCTTCTGCCAAAGGATGGTAGGAGCACTGTATTTCAGACAGACTCAGAGGTAACTTAGCATGTTTATTGTATAGGTTTTATTATCAAAAGGTTAATTGTCAAAAGATTCAGCAAAGCAGGCAATCTGAAGGATGCAGGACTGGTGAGACATTAGGGTCATCTTATTCTCCTTAGAACTCACTATCCCTAGGAATTGGTGATGAATTCAAAGCCAAAACTGACAACTGCTGCATGCCTTTGCATGTAGCCTCTCCTGTGATGAGAGGTGGGAGGGAAAAGGAGAGAGAAGGGAAATTGCATGGAAATGGAAGGAGACCCTCAGAGTTATACAAAAGTACATACAAGAGGAAGTGAGGGGAAAGGGAAAAATAATACAAGGGGGACAAATGAATGTCAGTAGAGGGGGTAGAGAGAGAAGAGGGGAGGGGAGGGGAGGGGAGGGGGGATAGTAGAGGATAGGAAAGGCAGCAGAACACAACAGACATGAGTATGGCAATATGTAAATCAATGGATGTGTAACTGATGTAATTCTGCAATCTGTATATGGGGTAAAAATGGGAGCTCATAACCCACTTGAATCAAAGTGTGAAATATAATATATCAAGAACTATGTAATGTTTTGAACAGCCAACAATAAAAAATTAAAAAAAAAAAAAGTAACATGAAACCCAGCTCACATTAGTAGGACCAAAATAGGGAAGGCAAAGCTTCTGTTTAGAAACAGCACAGCACTGGCTTGTTCCCACCTGGACCCATTTCCCAGGGTTTAATTCAGAAGTGTGGCCATGGATGCTGGCTTCATACCCCATGTGTCACTTTAGCAGTGAAAGCTCTTGTTGTGCAAGTGTGATGCTTGAGCTGGGTGTGGTGACTCATGTCTGGAGTCACTACTACTCAGGAAATTGAAGCAGGAGGATGGCAAGTTTGAGGACAGCCTGCGTAAAGTAACAAGCCCTGATTAAAAAAAAAAAAAAAACACATCAAATGGGTAGGGCTGCCTGTTAGTGGTGGAGCATCCTTGGATGCAAACCCCACTACCTCAGAAAATAAAATGAAGCAAAAGAGAAAAACTGCATTGATGCTTTGGGGGAAACACATGAGCAAGAGTCATAAAGTGGTAATAAATAAATTCATTCTTGTGAAAAACACTTTACTGTTTTTTAAAAAATATCTTTTAATTGTAGATGGAAACAATATCTTTTTTAAGAAAACAATTTACTAGTTTGAGCATCCTATTTTAATTATATTATATATATAACATTCATAGTTTCTCCATAGACTACAGAAAAAAAATGAACCTCATTAGTATTTTGCACAATATCTTTGTTTTATTTATTTTTCATGTGGTGCTGAGGATTGAACCCAGTGCCTCACGAATGCGAGGCAAGCGCTCAACCACTGATCTACAACCCCAGCCTCCACTTTACTGTTTTTTGTTTTTTTTTGAGAATTTAAATTCATCAGAAAATATTAATCACTCTTCATGGGTCAGCATTAATCACACACCACAGTAGGGCTGGGGTTCAGTCTGATGTGGGCACAAACTTAGAACCATTAAAAACAAACAGTTATCACCTATTGTACATGGGTTCCCAGTTGATATAAATACTCCAACAATGGTATAGTTTTTGAATGTTTCAGAGTGATCATTCTTTTTTAACAAAGGTCCATATCTCACTGAAAACAAACTGAATCCCATCCATACCTATGTCCTCCCTCACTCATGCATTGGTCATGACAATCACACTCTCACCAGAGGAGATTGCTTCAGTCAAAGGAACCATTGCAATGAAATAGTCAAATCTAACCTGAGGGAAAAGAGATCTTAAACAGCAAGGAAACCAAGCCTCTGTTTTAATATACTCCATCATGCACAAGGCCTTCAACTACCACTATGTCTTTTGAATTAATACATCCACCATTTTCATACTGTTCATAACAGGTCTTGATGTTAATGTTTTTCAGACCAAGTCTGATACACTCTTGGGTACAGAGCAAAGGAAAATTATGTTCAGGGTCCAGGGCTTCTAATTTCAGCTGATATCTTCCCTTTACATGCTAAATGATTGTGTGTGTGTGTGTGTGTGTGTGTGTGTGTGTGTGTGTGTATGGATACAGAATAGCTGTCAGTGCTCATAAAATCAGAGTTATCAACCTTTTTCCAAATTAAAATTAAAGAATTCCACTATAACAAGAATAAATATTCTCTACTTCACACATCAGTCATGAAAACTTGGGTATATCCTGTGAGTTGGAGAAGTTTGCTCCAAAAATATAATCTTAGTGTGTAAATAACGGGGATTTGACTTTAATTCTAAGAATGTTTTCTCAATGTTTTCAGTTTCTTAAGTGCCAGAAACTCCTTTGCTAAAGATAAAAAGTCTTCCTTCTCTGCTAGACACTCAGCACATCTAAATCATGTGGATTTTTTCATGCTTTCAACAGGTCAAATCCTTCCTGACTTCAGCTCTCAGGGTCCAGCATCACCTGCTGAGGTGCTCCAGGCTGCCTTGGCATTAAAGCCTGGATTCATTTTGTAGCAAGTGTGTTAGCTGTGCTAAGAGGTGACTAGAATATGCAGTGTTCTCTCAATGTGATGATCAGGTTTGCACAACCTAGAGATGAACCAAGTAAGTATGTGCTGAAGACGAAGACAATACTGATTGTCTGAAGTGATCAAGCTTAAGTCAACAGCATAATGTTACCACATGAAGAAAAATGAATCACTGGTTATCTTCAAATCTCATTTTCTTCTATCCTTAGCATGTTTTCCATGGCACATTGCTTGTGGTGGAAAGCAGAATTTGTAGATATGAAAATGGACAAAAGGTAGAGGACAGGAGGGCAAAGGAGGAGCCAGACCAATTCTCAATGCTAAATTGAATAAACCAGAGTTGTAACAAGCAGAGCTCATGGAATGTGATGTGTGTGTGTGTGTGTGTGTGTGTGAGAGAGAGAGAGAGAGAGAGAGAGAGAGAGAGAGAGAGAGAACATGAACCTGTTGTTTAAGTAAAAATCTTAAAGGAATTTAATTTCTAAAATTACTAATTAATTGCAGAATTTTTGAGGAGATGAGACAGAGTTAGCAATAAATTGAACTTAGTGAAGTAAGAAGACAGTAGATGAGGCACTTTAATTTTTGAATTGTAATGATTATTGTAATGACTATTATTATAACACAGTACTGGGAATGAAACCTGGGACCTCATTTACACTAGGCAAGTGCTCCACCACTGAGCTACATCCAGGCCTCTTTTATGTATGTGTCTCCCTATGTTCGGGAGGCAGACTTCAAACTTGCAATCCTCCTATCTCAGCCTCCTGCATTGATGGGATTACTGGCTAGAATCACTGAGCTCTGCTTTCGTGAGGCAATTTAATCTGTAGGAAAAAATAAATAAGAGACTATGGCCACAGTAAAAAAATAAGGCCAAGCAAAAATAAATTTCTTCTTTCCTTTTGGGGTGGCCAATAACACACGTGCATAAGAATTTAAAACCATTCTCTTGATAAAAAATCATTAAAAACAAACAGACTTATGGCACACTCTTCACAGGGAAGATATGCTTCAACTTCCTTTTCCTGGGGAAAGAGACAGTAAACCAGTCATCTTAAAATGTCAAAACTTGCATTGAAATTGCATGTTCTCCTTATTTTGTGGGGCAAAATATGTCTATTGACACAGAAATATCACTCTTTTAGGAGATGTGGGAACAGGGTGAGTGTCATCTGGGCCAGCAGCTCATTGGAATGTATGACAAGGCTTTGCAAATATCTCTGAGAACAATTCCCACCTGAGCTGTTGGTGATGGTATTTCTGTTGTAATCATAGACCTGATACGTTGAAAGCAGGGAAACACAATAAGCCAGGTGGGGGTTAAATAGACTCATGTGAAGATGGAAAGATGGATGTAGTTTCCAGCTCTCTCTATGTAGCTCTCTTGATAAATTAGGGAGCTTCAATACAGTGGGTAAATTTCATTCTTCTCTACTAAAGACCTGAACACTGTTACCAAGGTCAGAGTTGGAAAAGGAAGAATGGACACTTGGAAGTCATCTGTCAGTTGAACAACATGGGCCTTGTCAAGACTACCAAGTTGAGGTCTTTCAATGTGGAGAGGACCAGCAATGCCCAGGGTATTCCCACCTCATTCCACATCCCCATCCCAAGCCAGTGGCTCAACAAAGGTGAAAGGAAAGAAAGTTCAAATGGTAGGAGAAGGGAAGAGAGAAAAATGTATCATGGTGCGGCATGTACCTGGTTCACCCAATACCTGGTGGTGATTCCTCTGTCAGATTGCCTAGCCTTGCTTCCCTGCATAGACACTCAGCACATTAACCAGGAAAGCTAATGGAAGATCACTAGCACTGATGGCCATTCTGTATGCACGCGGGCGCGCGCTTGCGCACACACACACACACACACACACAAAATCATTTAGCATGTAAAGGGAAGAAACCAGCTGCAATTAGAAGCCCTGACCCTGGATACAACTTTCTTTATTTTTCTTTAGTGGAAAATACTTGGTACTTAGATGGAGCCTATACAGCACATTTATAGAAATCAGGAAATGGCTATGATGAGCAGAGCACAGGCCAAACACTGACAGTTGCAAGGCCCTTCCCAGCCTGCCTCATGAAGTAAATAATTGGTACAGCTCTTGCAGAAAGACTGCCAAGACTGTTTTGTAGGGTCCCCAAAATGGGAGAACTTGGAAAAACCAGAATAACTCAAATTATACAGCCTTGCTTCTCATATGGTGAAGACATTAAGAAAGTTACAAACTTCTGGTCAGGTTTCCTCAATCTGTCACAATGGCAGCACAAAGAAATGAATGGCCACTAGAACTGTGAGGGTGCATGAAGGAAGGTGAGAGCCATGCAAAAGCTCTGGAATGTTGCAAAGGCTTGAGTGTTTGCATCATTACTGTTATCCAATTAACTTTTCCTTTTCTCATGAAGAGAACATTTTAATATAGACAATACACCATCTAAATTCATGGATTGCACAGCTGTGAGGTTAAGGATAATGGCAGGTATAGATTTTGGATTCAAGTTGCTGAGATTTTAAATGAGATAATGCTGAGGAGGGGATTCATTCATAGGATAAACAAAAATAGATATTGGTAATGATCAGAGAAACTCTGGCCTTCTTTTCTATTTTCTTTCTTTCTTTTTTTTTTTTTTTTTTTTGGTACTAGGGATTGAACTCAGGAACACTCAACCACTGAGCCTCAGTGGACTGGGGGCATAGCTTATTGTAGAACACTGGTTTAGCATGGTTCTGGGTTCAATCCCCAGCACTGGGGGAACTAGAAAAGTTCTATAGAACTATCAAAATTTTTCGTCTTCAGTTAGCAAAGAACCAACAATGACACACTAATGATATTTTTTTTGTCTTTTTAAATTGTGGCATTGGGGGATGAACTCATGGGCACTTTACCACTGAGCTAGGACTTCAAGCCCCTTTTTATATTTATTTTGAGACAGGGTCTTGCTAAATTGCCTGTATTGTCCTTGAACTTGCAGTCATCCTGCCTCAGCCTCCCAAGTTTCTGGGATTGCAAGTGTTCACTACTGCACATGGTGTTCCCTTCTAATTCTGACATTTGTGTTTCCTTTGGAGGTTAGACATATTCTGAATCTTTCTTTAGTGTTAGACTTGGATGTCATGTAAGTCAGGGGACAGGAAGGAAAAACATGCTACTTCAACCCCAGAAAAAGAGGCAGAAAGCGTTGAGAAGCAACTTTGTTAAAAAACCCCAAAGCTGTGGAAAGAGGAAGTTCTCATCATAGCTACTGCCCCCCACCACAAGAGATAGAAGATCAGAAAGCAAGAAAAGAAATAGAAATACTGACACATTCAGTTACTCAGCAACTATCAAACATTCAATCTAGAAAAAGTCAATGTAAAAGCATACTTGCCATTATCCAGAAGAATATATTTGGCCTAATTAATGTAGGTTAATGTTCAGTAGATTGAAAAATGAAGAATCAGATAGTCAATTCTGTATTACACTTCTTCCTTATTCTTACCTTTCTAGAGAACACAGAACCCAGTATCCCATGCAGCAGGTCACCTCTTAGCAGCTCAGAAGTGAACCTGGTTCCTGTTAATGCCCAATGTGCTCAACTAAAAGTTGTGAAGGTACAGAGTTTAAAAGCATTAATACTATAAGATTTTATTATGAAAAGAAAAAAAATGAAGAAAACTCACAAGTTTCTCTGCTCTTAACCTATGCAAATATATATATATATATATATATATATATATATATATATATATATATATATATATATATATATATAAACAATTAGAGCCAGGCATCCTTAGGCAGGCCTGTAATCCCAGCTACTCTGGAGGCTGGAGCAAGAGGATCATAATTTTGAAACCAACATTGGTGACTTAAAAAGACTTTATCTCATAATAAAATAAAAAGCCTGGGGTCTTGTTGAGTGGCAACATGCTTCCTAACATGTTTGATGCCCTGAATTCAATCCTCACTACTGCAAATATAAAATATTATAAAATAAAATAAAGTCAAATAGTAATTAGAATACAGAATAAGTTTATGAACTTATAGGAAAAATCAGGAAGACTTTTTCACATGGGTCCTTTGTATTTTGGTAGAAGAGTTAGATGTAGCTTTGGCTTAGAGCATAATTGTAGTAGAATAGAAATGGCTAAATACAAAGGTAAATCATACTCACTTGAGAGATTTCTGATGTGGCTAACATGTGGAACAATCCTTTAGATGTGTTCTAGATAATAAAGAGAGTTGGTCATTCTGTGAGCCACTCAGAAAGTTAATCAGAACGTCTGATGTCATCCCCAGAGATATTCAAATGGTAAACCAGGGCATCTGTTGGATTGTCACTGTCATCCTAGAGTCTAACATTGAGAAATCTCAGCTGGATTCCCTCTGGATTCAGACACTGGAATTCCCACTGTTTTTCTTTACTTTCATGGGAATTCCTCCTCATTAAATGCCTGATTGTGAGCATCAAACAGCAAATATCCTCTATTATCAAATCCTACATATGGTTTGTGGGTCCTCATAAATAGAAGGTAGTCAATGAGAATATGGAGTTGTATTATTAAAAAGAAATCTCTTTTTTTTTCTTGAACAAGATTTTCTGGCCAGTCTTCTGTATGGCTCCTGAGCTGTCCTAGACCCATTGGGCTCCTCCTTGTCAAATCCTGTGCTGGCAAAGAACCCTGTTATGTCAGTTTAGCAAGAACATCCCATTCTCCAATATCTGATCGTCCTTCATTTCTGATCAGCATCCTCATCCTCTATCATTCTTGGGTGATATCTGCCCACTCTGGTCTATCTTCAACAAGAATCCTGTTAGTCTAGCCAGACTCACCCTCAACCCTGATATTTCTTCTTAATCATGTTCTATACACATTGTCCCATGCTGCTTGGCTATGAATTCCAACTTGCTTTCATGATTTTTGGAGTTGAGTAAAGTCTCTCCCTGTCCTCTGCCCCAGCCTAAGACCCTATTGCAATAGTCTCTATACCTATTATGATGGTCCTGGATAAAGTATCTTCCCATGCTTTAATAAGTATTTTTAGATAATTGTTTCTCTAATACTGCAAGCCAAGGAACACTAATGATGGCTAGCAAGCCACTAGAAGCTGAAAGAAGCAAGAAAGGATCCTTCCCAACAGCTTTCAGAAGAAAAATGACCCTGCTAACACCTTGATTTAAGAATTCTAGCCTCCAGAACTATGAGAGAGTACATTTCTGTTTAAAGTCACACAAAGTTTCAGTACTTTGTTATGGAAGCTCTAGGAAATGCAGATACTGGCTGTCTCTGTACTAAAGATGCCCTTTGTTTCTCCCAATGTACCTTGCTAATCACATCAATATTGAGGAAGCTATTCTAAATTTGAAGAAGAGGAGTAAATGTGGAGAAATATGGATTTTGATCAGGGGGAGGGAACAAGGAAACTGGGCATGACATTTGGAGGGTTTAGTTGAAAGACCTCAGGGGAGGTGTGGCTCAGATAAGGTCAGGATATATGATTGGGAGGGACCTGACTTGATTTTGAGCAACTAATCCCCTTATTCTGAGTCCAGGCCCCCCTAGGGGCATTGCAGTCTGAGAGCCCTGTCCTCACCCCCAGGAGGAGTATCAGATGCAAGTCCAGAAGCTAAATTCTTCTTCCACAGGCATCAAAGTCAATAGCCCAAAGTGTATGGGGCATTTGCCCCCTTCTCTATACCCCCTCTGTTCAACTCATTCATCTGAGATAATCCTCAGCACATTTTAGTCCTTTTTTTTGCTGGGGTGGGAAATGGAGGTCTATCCAGTAGCACAGGAAAGGGAGAGCAATTGCAGGGGGATAAATGCTGCTATCCAGGCTGCAAGGTTGGCCCCTCTGCTCTCCATGAATGGGGCTGGGTCTTGATTGAATGTGTGGATAATAAAAAGAACTATATTACTTTATTTTCATAATTTTTCTTAAAGGTGAAGTGGTGTTTTTTTTCATGTTTCCTTTTGCATAGAAGGATAGTGAGAATAAGATTCCCCTGCAAAAGAAGGGTACATTCCTTCCTTGACTTACACTCCAAATTAACACACACATACACATACACAAACAAATGTATGTGCACAGGTGTGCAGGCACACATGCATACACACAGCCTTGCAACCTTCCCCACCAACAGATACTCATGCCTATTATGTACACATCCATGCACCTGAGCATGCATGTATAACACACACACACACACACACACACACACACACACACACATATGCACACAGCACATGTGAACACATGTATACTTGTCTGGCTGGCTTTCACCTCTGTGGCTATAGCATTAGAGGAAACCAGGAGAAGAGCCAGGAAAAGCCAAGGGAGGAGTCTGGTAGCAGAAGAGTGGTCTCACTTCCTAAGAGTTCACTTTCCCTAATCCAACTCTGCCTCAAATCCTAGATTTCTCTCTCTGGGTTCAGGAATTGATTTTCCAATAATTTAACCATAGTGATTCCAGGCTTATCCTTTTTCAGGTATTGATTTCACGGACACCTGAGCTTAGAATATGAGTTCCCTCAAGTGTTCCTGGACCCTTCTCCTTTCAGGCATAAAAGAGTAATGAAGTTCACAGCTTGGGCTCTGGATTTATTTGGAGACAAAATTTCTTAGGAGACCTACCAACTTACCAGCCAAACCAACCAACAAAACGAGGGGATCAGTGTGGGGAAAAAACACAGATGAATATCCCCTGAACACTGCTGCATTTTTCTTCCTCATACATATCAAGAGATGCAAGTGGAGGATTTGTTTGATTAGCTCTTTCTGGTTTCTTTACAAACGGGGGAATGTGAGGGTTGAGTAGACTTCCTCTGAAGAGATGGGAAGTAGAAGTGGCCACATGTGTCCAGTGGCTAAGATGTGCCTTTATCACTAATTGCTTCCTCTTGTTGCAAACACAGGGAGTTTTCATGTGTCAAGAAAACTTTCTTAGGGAGCAAATGTGAGATTAATATACAGGGACATGATTTTTTAGTGACCAAAACTTGCCTTTTATTCCAGTGAAATATCTTGGAGTTTCATATCAGTTAATGCAACTGTTTATGGTGTTAGTTTTTTGTATTAAAGCTCAGCATATGTAAATCTCACTCACCTGTCTCATAATAATTATAGGCTTTTACTATAGCTGGTTTTAAATTCTTTACTTGCATGTCTTGTTCCACCAAGAAGGAGAAACTCAGGGCTTGATTGGTTAGCTGGAGAGACAGGAAAAATGAGTTGGAATCAAACATTAGCTTTTTTACTTGTTACCATCTCCTTTTCTTAAAATATTACCAAATCCCATAACTGTACTTTATATCCCTATCAAAATCTAAGAAAGAATGGGGAATTTTGTGACTTGCTTAACATACCCAATGACATAAAAAGAAGGACAAAATTTCTGTGGCAGTCAAATGGAGCAAAGTGAACCTCGCTGACCAGTTGTCCCATTTCCCTTTGTGACTCTTTTGTCCTTCCTCATTGTGTATGTGAAAAGCATTATTTGGAGTCTGGATAGACTTATTAAAACTTCTATTAGTTTTACAGACCTAGCAGAGTCTTATGAAGTCTTACCTTCCTAAGGTAGATTAGGACAGGATTGGTCCTCACTTCAGTCCTTTGAATCTCAGGCTGTTCTTGAAGCTATGGACAAAGGGGATAAGCCAGAAACATGAAGAAATTCTATACTGAGAGCAGTTTTTAGGTATTTATCATCAAAATGACTTCTCTGGAGCATTCAAATTACTACTTTTTATTTCTTCAGGAATAACAATAATGATAATATTTACTGATCCTATTCCTCTCATATATCCATATATATGATATATATTGAATATACATTTATATCCTATAGGTATATGTGACAGTTAACTTATATACCCTCTTTTTTTCTTTTTGTGTAGTTGGAAGGTAACTCAGTATATCTGCACATACCTAGATGTCTAAGCCTTCTAGAACATTATTTTTCATTTTTATGACTTTTACCTTAACTGATATCATATAATCTTCCAACCCACACTAAAACTATGGGAATATACTTTAGAGCTGCAAGATCCAGGACATTAGTAAAATCAAGTTGACAATGTAAATATCACAATTTATCATGGGATTGCTATCTGTAAGACATTTTGGGTTTACCTTTTTCACTGAAGCCTGATATCATCTTCAAATCCACAATAACCATGTTGGAGCTGGGTCTTTCGCCAGTATAACTATGAAGTAAGGCAGAGTGATAAACCTTCAAATAAAATTCCTTGGAATTGATTGAAGATAGAAGTTTCCCCTTGTTTATTTGTACCACTCAGTTTCTCTATCTACTGTATCTGTGTTATTGTTCTTTGACAAACCCACCCTTGTCAACTCTACTCTTCAGTTATGGCAATATATTATTAAGGTTAAGGCTTTTCAGTAAGGGTGAAGACAATTTTCTTATAAATACATATTACAAGACTTCCATACCCATTACATAATTAATTTGGACAATAGAGTTCCCCCAATACAAGGAAAAAAAAGTTTTCATATTCTACAAAAAAGTCTAGTTGTGATTTAGGGTTTACCTAATGTTGATATGAATCTGGAATTTCCTGTGAGCATCTACTCCATCACAATTTTGGGATGAGAATCAACATGCAGAGTGAAGGGAACTTTCCCTTCTTTCTTGGGAAGGATGTTATATCTTAGTGAAGTCTTAAAAAAAAAGGGAAATACTTCATCTTTGCACACAAAAAATTCAACAATAACTTTCAAACAATTCATTTCTTTTGTTAGCACACATTTCCTATTTTAACATTCAGAATTTACTCTTGAGACTTTCTCTCAGCATCCCTTACACCATGGCAGTCTCACCTGGAGGTACACACATCCTGACCCCAACACTGTGGTGTCATAATCCCCTGGAATCTCAGACAGCATGACCTCCTGCAGCAGCAGGCGATTGTCATCATCTATGTGGAATTCTTCAGAGAATGTGTTAGAAGATTTGACAGTGACTGAAACTGCCATCTTACTTTTTTGTGAAAGTTGTTGCTCCATATTTGGAGAGGGCTTGGAGAGCTACCACTGTATCCTGAAAAAAGATGGGTACAAAAATTACAGAAGAGGAAGATAGCTAAATCACACCGAATGTAAACCATATCAAATTTATACTCATTCAGGATTATTTAGTAATAAACACAATTCATTAATAAAATCTAAATTCAGTTCAAATCTAGATTTGAATGATGAACTATTCTAGGTACTTTGGAGGAAATAAATAATTTTTTTCATTGAAGTAGCTTACAATAAACATATAGCAATAAGACACAACTATCTGACATAAGGAAAGGCTATTTCAATAATTTATAAATTCATGTAGCAATATTTGTTCAAAAATTCAGAAAAGGCAGAAGAAAATGTGGTCTAGACAGTAAAAGAAGACTGATGAAGGTGAGAAATGATACCCTTGAGTATTAAGGAACATTTCTGTAGACAGAAGCATCAGGGAGTGCCAGGAAGGGTTTAAGACAACACATGGAAATGGAAGTAAGCCAATTCCAGAAAACCAAAGGGCTCTGCCTACTTGGATTTGTGCATTTATGATTACTAGGGATGGGAAATATTTGGGGTGAAACATTAAATAATTTTAGCAGGAGGTTTTCATGATGAAAGAATAGAGGAGGTTGCTTTCCTGGTTTCTCCAGGGAATAAAACCAAGAAAGCAGACAGGCAGCTTCTCAGCAAGGTGGGTGAACAAAAAAAGTCTTGGAGACTTTACTGGAATTTAAAGCTTAACACTGAATGTAGATTGGGGACACAGGAGGTTGCATATAATAAAATAAGAAATCCCCAGTGGTACAGCAAGACTGGAAGCACCAGCCAGAGAGGTCCCTTCATGAGCATAATGAAGAGATAAGGGAATTAAAGGAACCTGTGTTTTGGGGGAAGCCTAAAGCATGTCTGGGTTCGGAGTGTTTAGAGATCAAGGACATTGCCCAACAAACCTGAAAGACATGCTTCACCATATCCTTGTAGAAGGAAAAAAGCTGCCATCTATCCAGGTGGAATTCTCAGGACACAGGAAGGAATAATTTTTCAGCCACTGCCCTGGGACCGGCAGCTGAGAGGGCTGTTTCCTGAGAAACCCAAGTTTGGCTCAAAATATTGGCCCAGTACACACACACATTGCATAACACAGAGTGTGCTTAAGTGACCAGATGAAAATCAAATGTGGAAAGAGGTTTACACAGGGGACATCTGGCTGTGGAAACCCACCTGGCTCTACCTCCTCCCAACTAATCCAACTGCTTGTGGGACCAGCTGGGAGAGATGCATCTGTCCAGGAACTTAAATGCATGATGCAACCATATTTTAAGAGTTAAATATGTAAATGTTAGTATTTATAACTTACATTTTCTCCATTCCTCCACCATCAGACAAATTCCAGCCTGTTTCTTCTATATATGAATTAATGTTCTACCTGTCTTCTAGCCTTTCATTTCTTCTCTCCCTAGTGGACCCTGAGAGCACAGATAGGTCAAATCTTCCCAAACCAATGCTTTCATGGGATTAGTTCCCTGAAAAAAATAAATCTTTATTTTTTATCCAAAATCTAAAATTATCTAATATTTTTTCCCTAGCTTTATTGAGGTAAAATTAAATTAAAATAAACTGCACATATTTGAAGTGTGCAATTTGATCAGTTTTGACATGTATGTAACCAATACAATCAATATAAAAAGCATTTCCATTACTTTTAAAATTTGAAACCATGCAGACAGTGTTTCTTCATGATTTATTACATTAGAAATCAATCACCTAAATATATTTGGAACCCTAACCCCACATGTCAAGTATTTCAAAATTAAATGGTGCATTTATAAATATCTCAGAGGTCAAGGAAGAAAGCACAAGAAAAGTAAATATACTGATACTGATTTGAGTTCACCACAAGATAGTTAGGAGGTCCATTGACATTTCTTCTTTTGAGGTAATCTCTTACCACTGACAAGGTAGCTGATGGCTTGGACTTGATCTTCTCTGTCAGATGTTGTGTCTCATTCAGATAATTCAGGACATAGAAGTTAGGGACAAAAAGAACCATATTTTGTTCTCCACAACCATAGGGCATCTAAAAGATTCTGGAGGTTGTGCATTGCAGAGCCTAGTATATCTCCTGGGTAATGAAATTCATAAAAAAGAAAATCAGAGGAACACAGAAGTGGTTTGTGATGGCCTAGGAAAATAGAAGACTAGATAACTGAGATGCTACAGTAATTAAGAAGGGAAGAACCAGAAAGCACAAAAGGTGAGAAAGAAAAATGAAAGAAAAGCAAAAGGTGAGAAAACAGATGTTTCTAGGATGTTTAAAAAAGCAGGCAAAAAATGAATGGCAGGTGACAACACCTTTTCTGAAGGACCATGCATCTTGTAAAATGGAACTACTAACCATTTCAAAATCCACTAGGAAGCATTGCCACCTAGCAAACCACTTGAAGATGAGGGTTCAGAACTGTGACCCTCCTTACATTTTAAACTATATCCAGGCATCACATGTCACACAACATTCATTGAACCCCCTTTTCTAACTGATACAGAGTGCAATCCTTAGCTTAGTGTTCTTTTTTTTTTTTTAATCCAATGCTGAGTGTCAGTGATTTTATTAATCCTGGGTAGTGAGCCCATGCACTAGAATTGTGGAGAGAGACAGCTGTTTCTGTTGATCTGAGAGACTCACCCAAAACTGAATATGTTGCCCTGGCAGATCCTTCAACCACATTTGAAGGAACTCTCAGTGACATCTTTTCAGACACTCCACTATCTAATGAAAGAAGACAAACACATATAAGGGAGGGGCAAATGAGAGAAATGTTCTGTTTTTGTTATAAATCTTTTTCTTCTACATGATCCAGATTCAACCTTTCATTTCTCTCACACACTTTATCATATTTTTTGATGCAATCCAAGTTTCTTCTGAAGACATGATTAATCTCTTAGAAAAATTAATCATATATAATCACATTTATAATTAATCATGATATAATCACACTAATCATATATATTTGTGCTAATTTTTATGGTCTTTCTTATAAGCATGGACCTTAAGATATAATTATTACCTTCCTTTCATGGCTGATTTTAATTTCTACTATTGTTAGTGCTTTTACATAATCACATTTGTTCTATAAATATGTATTGTGTGTTATGTACCAAGTTTTCTTTTAAGTGAAGTGATATAATAATTTTTTAAAATAAATTTCTTGAACTTCTGGAGTAAGGTAAATAAGCAAGGACATGTGTAGTATGATAGAGGTTGATAGGTGTTATGGAAAAAATTAGAAGAGGACAAGTGTTTATCTGGTGAGCTAGTCAACCATGTCTAATCAGAAAATGCAAGGTGTGGAGAGAGAGGGGGCTCCCTATTGAATGGCTTATTGGTAAAAATCGTATGTGAGCAGACACCATAATTAAGGCAGGAAGTAATAATTATAGATACCTGGGGAAAGGTACTTCCAGAACAAAGGAACCGAAACTAAACCTAATTTAGGGATTGGAGCATCTTAGATGTATTCCAAGAGGACAGAGTGGGCAGTGTGACTGGAGTGGAGTGAGCAAGGGGGAAATTAGTGGGATATGAAGTCACAGATGAGATGAGGCTTTATAGGTGCCATTAAAGATTTAGGCTTCAACACTGAGGAACATTGAAAACCCCTGAAGGGTTTGGGTAGAGGAAAGATATGATCTGATTGATCTGATATATGCTTTAAAGGATCCCTTTGCTGTAGTGAAACAAGGGGAGATGATCAGGAGAGCAGTGAGGAAGTTATTGAGATAGGCCAGGGAAGAAAAGACTAGAGAGAAGTGCCCATGATGAGAAGTGGGCAGATTTCAGATGTTACTTGAAGGTGGAGCTCACTAGATTTGTGAATGGATTGGATGTGGAGTGGAAGAGAACATAAACAAGGAGAACTCTAAAATTTTGTGCCCAGAAAGCAGAAAAAATTAAATTTCCATTACTTGAAATGGAGAAAACTATGGGTTAAGTAAGATTATAGGAATGAGGAGAGCTTCTGTTTTTTAAACATGCTATTAGACCTGCATGCCCGTAAGTGCAGATAATAAGTGGGAAGTGGAAATCATGGCTGTGAGTTCAGGAAGGAGATGTGCATCAAAATGTCAATTTTATGGTCTCTAGTACATAGTTGGTACTAAAGCTACAAACCTAGAAGTGATTGACAAATGATGATCGAATTAACATTATGCAAATGTGATGTGTATTCAGTAGCAACTACAGACACTGTGGATTTGAATTTTGATCTTTTCCTGGAGTAGCAATATGCAATATGATACTTTCTGGCAATTTTGGGCCATGACACTGAGCACAGATCCCCGCCAGACATGGGATCATGATGGTGAAAATAGACACCCTACTCTGTACTATCTACTAAACTAGGATGTTGGGTTAGGTGCACAAAACGCATGAGTTTTTTTTTGTTGTTGTTGTTTGTTTGTTTTTGCGGGGGGGGGGGGGGGGTACAAGAGATTGAATTCAAGAGCATTTGACCACTGAGCCACATCCCCAGCCCTATTTTGTATTTTTTTATTTAGAGCCAGGTTTTCACTGAGTTGCTTAGCTCCTTGCCATTGTTGAGGCTGGCTTTGAACTTCTGATCTTCCTACCTCTGCCTCCCAAGCAGCTGGGATTACAGGTGTGTGCCACCCCACCTGGTACAAAATGCATTTTTGACTCATGGTGTTTTCAATTTATGGTGAGTTTCTTGAACTGTAATTTCATAATAAGTTGAGGGCATCTGCATAGAGAAAAGATGTGTAGATGGTGCATTGTCTTCAAAATGTTACTAGATGGCACAGAATTAAATTTTTAGTAGTAGTTATTTTATATGATTACATTAATGATATTAGTGAAATACTGATTTTTTTGTGCATGTAAATTTCATAGAGTTTCCCAGGAATTAATAGATTTACACAAATATGAGTAATTTTTAACTACTAGTTCAATAATAAATAGTAATAATAATAAATAATAGTAAATACTACTAATAAATAGTATTAAGCACCATACCAATATTTAAATATTTTGAATACAGTTTCAGGAGAAGTTTTTAAAATACAGATATATTAGAAAAATTTCTAATATATGTCAACAACTTTAGTCCTTATTATTAGCCAATAGCTTTAAGGCAAGTCTTCTCGATTCTCTGTGCCTTTTACCTTTATCCTTAAAATATGGCAATAATAATAACACCCTCCAAATGTTCTCTCTCATGAGTGGAGGCTGATCCATAATGGGGGGGGGCATGGGAAAAATGGAGCAATTTTGATTGGGTAGAGGAGAGTGAGGGAAGAGGAGGAGATATGGGTGCAGGAAAGATGGTGGAATGAGATAGACATTATTACCCTAGGTACATGTATGACTAACTGCACATATGGTACAATACTACATGGTGTACAATCAGAGAAATGGGAAGTTGTGCTACAATTGTGTACAATGAACCAAAATACATTCTGTTGTCATATATACCTAATTAAAATAAATAAATAAATAAATAAAAATTAATACCCTAATAATATTTCTTTTTCACTCCCCTGAGAAAATAGAGCCTAATACTAAGTGATTTTTGTCAGAAAAAGGATGTCCTTTGTCAAATGTCTTTAGAGTTATTCACAGGAGAGTTTTTCAGAGGGAGGAATGGACCAATGGACATTTATTCCACATCTATATACTTTGTAAATGGCTTAACATGAGAATTTTATCTACTTGTATAATTGCCTGATGCACATGACAGTGTGTTGTAAGTTTCTTCCTTTTCTATTCCTTCAGGCTTTATATTAAAAATAAAAAAAAGCAAAGTGATACTGAGCTTCCAGAAGAAAAATTCATTCCTTTAAAGTAGGGGAGAAAGTATTTGTGAAAAATTGAGTTGTGGATACACCCATTTCCTCTTGGAAACTAACAGTCACTGTCAGGCACAGATTAGATAATAATATATGATGAAGCTTTCAAGATAGGAAATATATTCACATATCTCAACTATTAAGGACTTTACAAAACAAAAAAAGGAAGAAAGAAGAAAGATGTTGTTTGAAATAGGTCAACCATGACGCTTTCAGTGCTATGCATGAGGAAAATGTGGCTCCTAAACACGAACTCATGTGCTCTTCCAATTCTACATGGTGTCTTGGCATAGATTCAATGACATGTGCCCAAAGCCTGAGACCCAGAGTTGGCAGGGTAATTCCAGGTGCCATCACATTTCCATTTGGGTTTACACCACCCAGGTAGGGGGTGGTGGTTCCACTCCACATTGGAGAGCAGGAGACCTAAGTGTGACCACACTGGCAAAGACACATCTTCTGTCGGATTCTACATTCCATGTCCATGGTCCTAAGGGACATTGCCCCCAGAAAAGCAGCCCCTTCTGGTGGCATGGAATCCTCAACCTTTTAGGCAGTCACCTTTCCCCCATACTCAGGGGCCTCTATCTCACCTCCTCTAGAATGACCTGTGTGTTCCCCCCCACAAGACACATGTGCTCTTCTGGGGTCTCTCCCATGGAAGCTACACAGTGTTGGTGGTGGCACAGCCTTGGGAATGGATTGAGCAGGCAACTTGATATCACACAATGTAAAAATTTATTAACATACTTTTTAACACACCTATCTCAACAATGAAAACTTATAGCGAAATAACCATAACAACAATGAAAGAACCCCAAAACAACAAAACAAACCTTAAACCAAACAAGGTAATAAATAAATAAATAAATAAATAAGGAAGTAAATAAATAAGTTTTAGAAATCCAAAAAATTCTGGAGGAGAGGAAGAGGAGAGGCGTGGTGGGGATCTGGATCTCAGTAGTCCTCAAGAGCTCACAAAGGTAGAGGGGCCAGAGGAGACATGAGCTCTAGGGCAGTGTCAACTTTCCAGCACACGTGGAGTGGGTGCTGGCCTGAGAGATGGGTGACCTGGTGCCTCTGGTGTTTGGCCGTGTTTAATTGAAGGTTTTTCCTGGAGAGGCAGCTGCAAGAGAAAAGAGCCCCAACATGACTGCCTTTCCCTGGGTCTTTCCCGATTCTCAGAAGAACCCTGGTTGTGAGAAGAGCCCAGCCCCTATCCTGGCACCAGGACTTCTTCCCGGATGAGGGCCCTCCAGCTGCAGGTGGGGTCAGGAGTATTTGGTTGGGGACCACAGGCCAGTTCCCAGCAGGAGCGGCAGAGTTTCCCGGACACACACATGCAGTCACCCACCAGAGGCCCCCTCATCACAAGCCTGGGACTCACTGGGATCTGTGTTCTCCAGCCCTGTCAGGAGGCTCTCCACCTGGACTGTCAGCCCTGACTCCGGCATGGTGTGGAGCAAGAAGGTTCTGAGACTCCTCAGGCTGGCCATGGACCCCACAAAATCTTCTGGGTATAGGTAGAGCCACATTTGGACAGTGGAGCAGAAGGCCCTGGGGACATAGGAGTGGGGCAGGGAGCCATGAGCGACTGGGTATCTCCTTGAGCTGGAAGCCCCTTTGGACCACCTGGATGATGGGCTTCCCATAGAGTGGCCAAGCGTGTCCCATGCAGCAGGGCGAGAAGGGGGACATCCTGTGAGGGCCATGTGTGGGTAAGAGGCTCCCCTCTCCTGTGCATTGGGGGCTCCCCACATTTGCCTCAATAGAGAAAAGTGAGGGCCATTATGGCTGGGATTGGCTGTGGAGGGGAGGGATGCTCACAGGGCCAGGCTCTGAGACGCCAGCCCCACCTGCGGTCCTTAGCTACCCAGAATCCCACCACAGCTATCTGTGCCCACTCCAGAGGGAAATCAACAGACCACATCCATGGGCCACAAATCATAGAAGGTGGACGCCTGCGTTTTTGCCCACCCATCCACTGCCAAGGTTCCCCAAGTGACCCTGGAGTCAGAAGCCCACTCTCGTGGCCCCCAAACCACTCACATCTGTCCCGGTAGGAAGACTTCCTCCATGCATTGCTGCTGGTCCTCATACCTAGAGAAGGCCAGGAGAATGTCACCTCGTATATCCTGTGCCCTGCATGTGCCAAGACGCCTGGTGGCTTTGACTAACTTTCTGCCAATACTGAAAGCTCAGGAGAGCTGGGAGGTGTGTGTGCACTGCTTCCTAATGGATAAGCCATGTGCCTGCCAAGGGCAGGTGCTTCACATCTATTGGGCCCATGAATGAACCCAACCAGGTCCCCCTCCATCCACCCTAGCTGTCCCCGCTCTGCCTCCAGGCAGGTCAGGGGCCCTTCCACATGCAAGCCACATGCTCCTTCCCCAGTGTGCAAACTGCTCTTCCTAAGGCCTCTGTCCAGTTGGGCTGAGGCAGAAGAGTTCCCCAGAGGGGCAGGACAGGCACCCCGGGGGAAGTCCTGAGGCCTTGGAAGCCTGGCCCAGTGGACAAGGCCTGAGACCTACACTCCTAGGGCTCATCCTTCTTGGTTGGCTCGACACTTCAGCGGGGTTCTCCTGTGAATATCCTACATCCCACAGAGTTGCCAGAGGTCCAGAGTGGTGCCCGGCATCCCATCCACCATGCCAAGAGATGGCCATGTCCCGGGGCCTGGAGGTCATACACACTTTTGACTGAGGAGCTCCAGCACTTTCTGGATGCTGAGCACCTTTGGGCGTCTGCACAACAATCCTTCCAGCCAGGAAGAGTGCCCCCTCTGCAGGACGTTCACGAGGTCCTTCTCCAACTCCTGGCGGACCAGTGAGGTGAAACTGTCCACCAGACGGGACACAGCCAGGGACGAACGTTTGTCACCTCCCTAGTTTCAGGGATCAAAGAGGGACATTTCAACCAGGAAACAGTAGAATCTGCCAAATGTCTCACTGTCCTACAGTCAGGTGGAAACTGAACCAAAGGCTTTCCTTCCCTTCTAATTCTCAGTTGAAATGAGGGAAACACACGCACCCACACCCACTCGCATTCAGTGAGGGTCTGGGGCTGTCCCAAGGGGAGTCACACAGGCGGGTTAGACTCTGCTCACCTGCAAGGTTCTGTCCTGTCTCACCTCCGGTCTCCTTGTGAAAAATCGCCAGAGTGTTCTGAACCCACGGCTGACCCAGCGCCTCCACGCACGTGAAAGGCCACTATGAAGGGTTTTCCTGAGGCCAGAGTGTCCGCCGAGGACGGGACCACAAGAGCTCATGGCTCTCTGCTTGTCTTGTCAACACAAGTGAACGAACTTGGGCTGGAGGTGGACCGTTGGCACCTAGCTAGGAGGATTCCAAGTTCTGTATGTTCCATCGCCAAGGAAGTGAGGTCACTTCCTCTGGGACTCCTTACCTGAGTCCCTTTTTCACACATGATGGTTCCAAAGGCCACCTGGGGTGCTGGCTGCTGCCATCTTCCATGGCCTATGCACAAGTGGACAGAGTTCTGCCAACACAGCCTGGATCTCTTCCCCAGGAAGATCTAGGTCTTGCCAGAAGCTGCCCTGGTTGGGGGAGACAGAGCTGGGTTCAGACCCATCTCCTCCTTCTGACCATGGGTGTGAGTCTCAAGAATCCAGGGGGCCTCACAGGCTCTCCAGAGCTTCCTAATATATCCTCGGGATCCTTCCACCCTCTGCTTTGGAGATGATCATCAGTCGTATGTGCCCATGGGTGCGAGAACCACCTGGGCAACCCTCATGCTGGAGCCATGTGTCTGTCATGCACAAACACAGAGGTGACACAACACAGGAAGGGGGGGAACCAGGGATGACATGCAATTCTACCCCGCCCTGAGTCCTACAGTGAGAGAGGCAAAGTGGACTTTTCTCTTGACTCTGATTGTGCCCGACTGTGCCCGACTGGAGGTGTGTAGGGACTGATTTTCAGAGAGAGCCTTTGTTTGCCCCAGAACTGCCAGTGGCTTCTGGGAGATTTTGAATAGCACCCATGTCTCTTTCCATGGTATCATGTGGGTGCACTACAAAGGCTCCCAATCTCCAAAGCAGCCCTGTGCCCAAGTCCTGTAGCTCCCTACCCTCTAGAAGGAGCCACATCACTACCTGGATTCTGAGAAAGAGGCAACAGCCAGGGTCATGGGGTATCGCTTGCAACTTGGACTCATGAGAAGTCTCAGGACTGTCTGGCTCCATAGCCCCCCAACATGAGGGACTGCTGGGATTGTCCAGCTTTTTGACCAAAAAAGTGGAGTGGCCAACAGGCAGAGACCCATGGGCCCCAGAAAATAACTAGAAGCTGGCATTTCTCTGCTTCTATTTCCTAGTGCCCCACATAGGTGAAAATCCTGGGGTTACAAAATTCACTGATGTACAAAATATATCAAGAAGCGAGGGTGGTGTCAAGTGGTCAAGAGCCTGTCCAGTATCATGGTCTCGAGCATGGGCTTGAGTGCCTCTTCTTCCACATCTCGAGAAAGAGGCGACATTGCTTCTTTCAGGGTGGCAGCAAGCCACTTTGGGTTGTTTGGTGCAAAGTGAAAGACAAAAGACTGTTGTCTCCCATTCCTTCAACACAGAGGAAACCAGGCCCCAGTATTAGGAGCAAAGAAGCCTCCCAGAAGGCAATATCCATACAATAGCCAAGGCTTCTGAGCAGGCCCAAGGACAGACAACTCAGTGTGGAGGAATGGAAAGGGAACAGGAGGCCACTCCTGGCAGGGGCACTCCCTCACCAAATGCGTGTTGACTGAGCACCCTGTGCTCACCGTTTAGGGCAACCCAAGAGGCCGAGGCCTTTCCCTGCTCCCAAGGAACTTCAAGAATTCGCCACCCATGCCTGGAGCCTCAGGTCCACCTTCCTGGTGCACACAGAGCTAAGCGGCTGCTCATGCTGCTGCCAGCCAAGGTCAGAGGCACAGCATAGACCACTGGCCAGGAAAGACTGGAAGATCACTCCTCACATGCCAAATCACCCCTGAGGGGCGGGCTCCTAGCACAGGGCATCCCTGGCTGCCTCTGTGTTCTTGGAAAGATGCTGGAGAGTGGCATCTGGGCAGGGAAGGCCACAAGAAAGACCAGCAGCCACTCAGAAGGGTGATGGGCTTGGTCCACCCTGAGGCTTCATTCCACTGGCAAACAGGAAATGGCCCCTGCGTCTGAAGCCACTAAGAAGTCAGAGGAATGGAAAAACTGCCCTCTTGTGTCCTGAAGCTACAGCATTCAGTTCCTGGCCTCAGGTGATTACATCCCCTAGGCCACTCAGTTTCTTGGGGAAGGAGGAAAGTGCCCTGGACCAGCCTCTCATGCCCCTTTGGGACCTGTGATAGGAGGAAGTTCAATCAGGATCCCTGTCACTAAATACAACCCTGAAGCTGACAAGGGCAGCTGGCGATTTTTTGTCTTTGGTGGCCCCTCCTGGGGAAGCGACTCAAAATTGCTTGGCTCTGATCTTCACGGAACTCTCCCAAACACAAGAAGGAGTCAATACTCTCTTCAAGGACTTACACCTGTAGAATTTCATCCCCCTGCTGTGGACGGAGACTTCAGGTTCCGGTTTCCTACATCACAACCAACTTCCTCTGAGAGGCAAGCAGGCCCTGACTCCGTTTCCAATCCTCTTGTGAAAGCTACAGTTGGACTGTGGGGAATAAATGTATCTCATGGCACCGATTTCTGTCTGGGGAGAGAAGGATTGCTGGCCTAGGTTCAACTGCCTCACTGAAAAGTCCACACATTTCTCAGCTCATCCACGAGGGTCACCCAAGGTCTCCCTACCTGCCTTCTTGTGACACGCAGGCTAATGCTCGGGAAACGAGCCCACAGGTGTTTCACCCTTCCTGGCCCCATGCTGGAATATATCCCATGCCAGACTTGGGCAAGAGCCTGGTAGGATTTGGAGGACATAGCCTTAACTTTCAGAATCTGAATGTGTAGCTGAAGTCAGCCATAAATCCACACAGTGGGTTCAGACCTTGCCACCGTGGAACGGCCTCAGCCCCTGCTAGTCCTGCCCATGAAGCAGGGAGGATGCTTCTTTGGAAACAAGCCTCCTGCTCTGGTGGCCATATACTCCAGGCATGGCCCTGAGCATTGGGTCTACTCAGGTGAAGCCATGCTGGGAAGAAATTGGGGCCAGCACAGGAATGGCTCATATGTTCTCCCCGAAATATCATTCTTTCATAGGAATTTTCATAGGCTTTTGGATCCCCTAGAGAAAAGCATTTCTGGGTCTGGCAGGAATTATAAGAAATGGAAAGCACAATATCCGAATCAGCCACTTTCAAGCAGCTGAGACAGCATGCCTGCATGCGGTGGCAGGCAATGGAACCCAGAATCATGAATGGTGTAGTCTCAGGCTGTGCCTATCTGTGGACAGATCCCTGACAGGACCCCAAGACCCAGGAGTCCTCAGGGACTTAGGTGCAACCCATGCTCAGAGACAGGAGTCTGTCCGTTGGCCGCCAGGGGGCACGCGCTCCAGTGCTGCGGGCGGAGTTGGTGTGTCCTCCATTCAGCCCAGTCCTGCTCTGCGCCAAAGGGCGCTGCGGAAGGTGCAAGTTGCGTTCTTCCCAGAGGAGGCCACCGGCCTCTCAGTCACCCCAAGCAACCCCTTCTCTGCCCCCCAGCGCAGGCCCCGCCTCCCGGTTGCAAGTTGCCGAAGGCAGGACAGCGCCCCTGGCGGCGGTTCGTGGGCCCTGTGGAGTGGCCCAGATGCTCAGGGTCCGTGACCCTGGGGTCATTGCTTGCATTGCACACAGGATGGGCTCCATCTGAGGCTCTTCCATGCCAAGACCTCCAGGGGGAGGCAGCAGTCCCTGCTGCCTCTGCAGGGTTTTCCTAAGTCCAAATTGGGCAGAGGACTCCTGGCTTCCAGGTTTCTCTTTGGATTCCACTTGTGGGAGGCATTTATATATGTAAGGAGAAAAAGAAAGACCAAAAAAAAAAAAAGTCATCCTCAAGACTCAGGCTCACTAGCAAGTTAGGGCTTCCAGCATTATCTCTAGGCTGCAAGTGTAAAGAGGGTTGATATGGAAATGCTTGCCTGTGCAAGGAGGTAACCACAGCCCTGCCTTCCTGTCTTTCACCTACATACTTTTCCTTCTGTGTGTTGTAGATTTTCCCTTTCCACATGCTGGTTTGCAAAGCCAGACCTGGGAGAAGCATGCACCAGAAAGACCACCTGGATGAGAAGCTGCAAGAGTGGCAAGCCTGCATTTTGGCCTGTGGAGTATTGAAGGGGAAGGGAATCTCTTGGTATTCCCTTGCCTCTGGTTTTTCTTGAAAATCAGCAGGGTCAAAGCAGGCTGTGAACCCAAGTACAAGAGCAGGCCCTAGATAGGGAGAGCCTCAGGCAGTGTTAGTCACAGGCAATTTTTTCTGAAAGTTCTTTCTCTGATGAGCAAGACCCTTGGGGTGGGGGGAATGCCTATGAGTCTCAGTACTCACTGAGGCTTGCCCTTTTCCAGCACGTGGTTTTCTGACTTCAAGTCTTAGGCTTTAGTTAGCGAGCGAAGGTAAGTGTGTTTTCAGCTCAGCCTCTTCAACGTGACAGAAATAGAAAGATTTTGCTCTAAGAGAAAATTGCACTTGAATGTTCTCATTTGAAAGAACTAGAAAGTTTCTGACACAAGGCTTCTCTAGTAGTGAGGTCCATCTTCCACACTTTTTCTTTTTCTTTTTCAGACAGAATCAGGACAATTGCCCAGGCTCTCCTGGATCTCCTGATGTCCAAGGAGACTTAGATTCCCAAGTAGTCTGGCATTCGCAGAGGGCACTTCTGTGCCAGGGTTCTGAAGCACAGGGTATTTTTTGTCTTTCCAGTATGGACCATTGAACCCAGGATGCTCTGCCCCTGAGCTCCATCCACAGCTCCTTCATTTTGAGGCCAGGACTCTCTAATTGCAGGGTGCGGCCTTCCATTTGCAATCCTGCCCTCCAGGGTCTTCAGTGTCTGCACGACCTGGATCATGGCCCATAGCATTTGGAAAGAATGTGAACTCTGGGGAGGGACGCTACTACTGGCTACTACTGGAACGCACCTGCTGCCATGTCCCTGAGTACAGGCTACCTCACTGGAGGATGACTGTGGTGAGACAACCTCATCAACCCAGTCACCTCTACTAGGCCCTCGATGCAGGCTGGCACTAGACATCCCATCTGCTCACTGCACACAGAGGTGTGGATCCTAATGAGCTGGAGCCAATCTAGCACAAAGCTGGATGATCCAAGGCACTGAATTCCATATTGCTGAACCTCCATCATGTCAACTGAAACATTGATGGTCACTTTGAAAGTCAGCCAGGAGCTCCAAAGCAAAAGCAAATGGATACTCTGAGGTGTAGTGGTGATGTTGCAGTGTTCCTCTGGTGAGATCCCCCATTCAGACCATCTGCCTAGGTCCCTGCACACCATCTGCAAGTCTCCCCCCCACCCCCCATTCCTGTGACATTCAGCACCCAGAGTGCGGGCACCTGTCTCTAAGGCACTAGGAAGTATGTTATCTTCTTGTGGGTCAGGTGTTGGGGTGATAGGTGGTGGGGCATCCTCACCTCCTAGGCATCTAAAGGGCTGCACTGTACCAGGAGAGGGCCCCACCCACAGCAGCTCTCCCTGACTCAAGGAGACAGCACCCAGGGCTCTGAATCTGACAAGTTCCAACCTTTATTATGGCTGGCTATCTTTGGCCTGGTCCTGAAGGGAGTCTTTTGGACATGTGACTTCTGTGGATTTGTTTGCATGACATTACCAGGATCCAATGTGTGTAAGTTCCTTAGATGAGGGCTTTGACACATACACTCCACCCTCAGACACTGTGGACATCGGGAGCAGTGGTCTAAGTCGATCCTCATACTGGGCCTGTGCCTATCAACATCCTGCATGATCCAGTCAGGAGGATCTCAAAATTTGTGCCAGCCTTCGCCAATTAGGGAGTTTTTCACAAAATGCTCCAAGAAAGAGTCCTACCCAAGAACCTTGGTAGCAGAGCACCCTGGTTTCCTTGCACATCACTGCAAAAGAAAACAAAAACAAAGAAAAAAGTAAAGAAGAAAGATGTCGTTTGAAATAGGTCAACCATCACGTTTTCAGGACTTTGCATGAGGAAAATGTGGCTCCTGAACACGAACTCGTGTGCTCTTCCAATTCTGCATGGTGTCTTGGCATGGATTCAATGACATGGGCCCAAAGCCTGAGACCCAGAGTTGGCAGGGGAGTTCCACTTGCCATCACATTTCCATTTGAGTTCCTACCACCCAGTAGGGGGCGGGGGTTCCAGTCCACATTGGATAGCAGGAGACCTAAGTGTGACCACACTGGCAAAGACACCTCTTCTGTTGGATTCTACATTCCATGTGCATGGTCCTAAGGGCATTGCCCCCAGAAAAGCAGCCCCTTCTGGTGGCATGGAATCCTCAACCTTTTAGGCAGTCACCTCTCCCCCATACTCAGGGGTCTCTATCTCACCTCCTCAGAATGACCAGTGTGTGTTCTCCCCCACAATACCCATGTGCTCTTCAGGAGTCTCTCCCATGGAAGCTACACAGTGTTGGTGGTGGCACAGCCTTGGGAATGGATTGAGCAGGCAACTTGATATCACACAATGTAAAACTTTATTACCATACTTTTTAACACACCTATCTCAACAATGAAAACTTATAGCGAAATAATCATAACAACAACAATGAAAGAACCTGAAACAACTAAACAAAACTCAAACGGAACCAGATAATAAATAAATAAATAAACAAATAAATGAATAAAGGAAGGAAGGAAGGAAATAAATAACTAAAGGTAATAAATAAATAAATAAATAAATAAGGAATTAATAAATAAGGAAATAAATAAATTTTAGAAATCCAGAAATTTCTAGAGGAGAGGAAGAGGAGTGGCGTGGTGGGGATCTGGAACTGAGTAGTCCTCAGGAGCTCACAAAGGTAGAGGGGCCAGAGGAGACATGAGCCCTAGGGCAGTGTCTTCTTTCCAGCACATGTGGAGTTGGTGCTGGCCTGAGAGATGGGTGACCTGGTGCCTGTGGTGTTTGGCTGTGTTTAATTGAGGGTTTTTCCTGGAGAGGCAGCTGCAAGAGAAAAGAGCCCCAACATGACTGCCTTTCCCTGTGTCTTTCCCGATTCTCAGAAGAACCCTGGCTGTGAGAAGAGCCCAGCCCCATCCCGACACCAGGTCTTCTTCCCAGATGAGAGCCCACCAGCTGCATGGGGTCTGGCATATTTGGCTGGTGACCACAGGCCAGTTCCCAGTAGGAGAATTAGAGGTTCCCAGACACACACACAGTCATCCACCTGAGGCCCCCTCATTAAATTGCTTCAGACTCACTGGGATCTGTTTTCTCCATGCCCCAGTATTAGGAGTAAAGAAACCTCCCAGAAGGCAACATCGATACAGTAGCTAATGCTTCTGAGGAGGCACATGGACAGACAACTCAGTGTAGAGAAATGGATGGGAAAGAGGAGGCCACTCCTGGCAGGGGCACTCCCTCACCAAATGCATGTTGACTGAGCACCCTGTGCTCACTGTTTAGTGCAACCCAAGTGGCTGAGGTCTTCCCTGCTCCCAAGGGACTTTCAGAATTCTCCACCCATACCAGGAACCTCAGGTCCACCTTCCTGATGCACACAGATCTAAGCGGCTGCTCATGTAAGCCAAGGTCAGAGGCACAGCATAGACCACTGGCCAGGAAAGACTGGAAGATCACTCCTCACATGCCAAATCACCTCTGAGGGGCTGGCTCCTAGCACAGGGCATCCCTGGATGTATGCTGGAGCATGGCAGATGGGTATATATTACCAGAATGAATACTAGCAACTTGGAATACTGATGGCTTTATGCTTTTCCATGTTCCAGTCATTGTGAAAACAGGAATATGTACCTTGTTTTCTAAGCTGGTTGATGTCAATTAATGGAGAATGAGCTCTGGTCCTGCCATCATGGGTCATGCCCTAAGCACAAGTTTAGCCAGGACCCTTCTCACTTAATAGATCCTGGAAGCTATGAAGGACATCTGGTGATGTTTTTTCTTTCCTTCTTTCTTTCTTTCTTTTTTTTTTCTTGGAAACTTTTCTCAATATTGCCTTACTCTTGTCTTTTTTTTTTTTTTTTTTTGACTTTCCAAAATTGAAGACAGCATCAATAATTTCTGGAACTAATTATGATCAAAATGTTTTTTTTTTTTTTTTCCCCAAGCTGTGGTCTTAGATTTTATATTCAGGTTTCCTACATGTTAATCAAATTTTTTTAAGACGCAAGTGTGTCTGACTCCATTTCCAACTCTTTTGTCAAGACTGTAGTTGGATGGTTGGGAATGGAGGCATCTCCTGCTAGCATTTTGTTTCTGAGGCGAGACTAAAGGCTGCTCTTTGTTCAAGTTGAAAATTCACCACATGTCTCAGCTCACCCAGCAGGTACAGCATGTTTTCTCTACTTTTTTGTATTCTTATGTCAGAGAGAATAATGTTCACACAATGTGCCCACAGCTGTTTCACCAATCTTGGCCAAATGCTGAAATCCATTCCTTCCCAGGTTTGTGTGAGATACCTGGAAAAATTTGGATGTCTTTGTCTTCAAATTTGAAGCCTGAAGTTGTAACTGAGGACAGCAATATATCCACAAAATGGATTCAGACAATACCACCATGGAAACCCTCATCCCCTGCTAGTCCTTCCCATGAAGAAGAGGTATTTTTTTTTTCCCTTTGGAAACAGGCCTCCTGCTCTATAGCCATATTCCCCATACATGGCCCTGAGCACTGGGTCCACTCAAGTGAAGCCATGCTCTGAAGAGTTTGGGACCAGCTCTGGCCTTGGGTCCGTGAATAGCCTGAGTGAACAGCAGCTGGGCTCCAAAAGCAGCCCTCTGCAGTCCTCAGCTTACCCCAAAAGGGCCAGCCATGTGGTGGCTTGCCTCACTCTGGGCCACCAAGGAATAGAGCAGACACCAGCCTTGATGACTACCTACTTTCTATGCCAATGCAACATCCAACATTGTCAACCTTAGGAACTCTTAGGAAGAGGCTCTACAATCACAACAGGTGTGAGTCCCAACTCTGCCACTTCCTAGCCATGAAGCCTCCTCCTGTATCTCCTGTCTAGTCCCTTTTCATTCAGTAAAACCCCAGGACTTCTCTAGCACATTGCAGGCTGTGTAGGTTACACCTTACCCTGCTAACTGAGACTCTTGTTTCTTGCCCTTTCTATCCTTTCTGAACTCACTGTGTGTTGCCTGTCAGCATCAATCACACTCAACTCCCCACACAAAGGTTCCTTGCTCATCTCCTTTTTTTTTTTTTTTGTCTCCATCTTCTCTCCCCTTTTTCTTCTTCCTGAACACTTATATATAATTTTACTTATATCTCTCTTTGGACTAACACCAGAAAAGCAATCTTCCAAACATCTACAAATCTCTTCAATTCTGTGTTTTTCTATTTCTTTATTCCTTATTTTTTTCATGGTAGTGAGGATTGAACCCACATTGTCACATATGATAGGTACATAATGAACTAGGTTCTCAAACATTTCCTCATTTAATTTTGATAAAAGGTCTGCTAAGTTGCTCAGGCTTGCCTTAGACTAATGGTCTTCCTGCCACAGCTAACTTGATTATTGGCATTGAAGATGTGTATCACCTTGTGTGGCAAAGCAATAATGTCTAATCTCTTTGGTTTAATATGACACATCCAGCATGCACAATGCAGACCCACAGTAGGTGCTCCCTAAACAATGGCATGCTGCTGGGCTCAGCTTTAGAGTATATACTTCCGGTCAGGTGGCCCCCACCTCAGATGTGACTCAGAGGAGCTGAGGCATGAGAATGCCAAGTTCAAGACCAACTTGGCTAACTAAGGGAAACCTACCTCACCATTAAAAAAAAAATTACATATGTAAACACATATAAGAAACGACATGTAGTTAAGTGGCAGAGCACCCCTGGGTTTAGCTCCAAAAAGGGGTAAAAAAGTGAAAGAGAAAAAGAAAGAAAATGAAAGGCATGTAGTTCAGTGTGAGAAACCTTACCTATTATGTGATCATTATGTCCTAGGTTCAACTGCTAGTGTTACAAAATTTGATTAATTCATTAAAGATCAAACAATTTATATAGCTACCAGAAAGGTTCACATCTTCTCCCCCAAACATCATACTTTAATATGAATTTTAATAGCTTTTTTTCCATTTAGAAATGAATTTCTCTGTGTTGAAGGAATTGTGAAGAATTACATGCAAAATAATCTAATAGACAATTTCCAAAGAGGTCAGAATGCATGCTTGAATGCTGTTGCAGGCACAGTGGTTCATGGGTCTTGTGGTGAGGCACAGAGCCTCAGGGGCACCTACTCTGGAGTCAGGACAGGCTTTGCAGACAGGAATGGGCTCCACCTGTGGCTAGGCTTCACCATTACCACCTTGATGACCTTTCAGTCGCTGCTGCCTCTGCAGGCTTTTTCCTCCTCCAACTTGGGAGTGGCCCATTTCTCTCTTGATTCCACATCTGGAAGGCATTTATTTATACTCAAAAAAAATTTTTTTAAGAAAATTTCATCCTCAGGACTCACAAGTAGGGTAGAACTTCCAGGATAAACTTTAGGCTATAGGTGTAAAGAGACTTCATATGGAAATGAATTCCTATGCAAATGGATAATCACAGCCCTGCCTTCCTCTCTTCTACCTGAATAATTTTCCTTCTGCATGGTGTAGACTTTTTCCTTTTCCAGGTGCTGGTGTGCAAGGCCAGGCCTAGGTGTAGCCATTGGGAGAAGGAGGTACAAGAGCCATCACCTGGGTAAAAAGCTGCAAGCAGTGGGAAGCCTGAGTCTTTGCCCCTGGAGGACTGAAGGTGAAGGGAATCTGTTTGTAATTCTCTTGACCCTGCCTTTTCTTGAAAATCAGCAGGATCAAGACCAGGGATTGAGCCTAGTAAAAGGGCTGGCCCTAGATTAGGGAGAAGACCCCATGTTAGTCTTACACAGTTTCTTTCTGACAGCCCTCTCAATTATTCACTCAGGCCAATTAGACCTTCCACTTGGGAACCAGGGGATCAACCCTCCCTCTTTTCAGGAAAAGTCCTGCCTGTCCCACACCCATTGCCTCAGCCTCTTCTTTCTGCTCTCAAATGCACTGTCTATGCGACCCTACATTGTTTGTTGTTCCTTTTCTCCCAGGCTGTGAGCACGTGTTGTCAGTCTCATCTCTCCTGGATCTTGGATTTGGAGTCTGGCCATACCCATAATCCACAGGCATGACTCCATCTCTCATCATTGAAGTGGGAAATAAGTAAGCAAAAAATGTACTGACTCTTATCTAGATTTGTCCTTCATAACTCTTTTGGAGATTCTGAAATGCTCACTGTTTATATTCAGACTATTCTCCTAGGATTTCCAGATGGGAGCTGGGCCAATACACAATTCTGTTTTTACTTTGAAAATTGACTTGTCATTTCTATCTGCAATTTTGATTTGTGTTATTTCAAAGTATATTTTTCACTTGTGCTCTGTTCCTTTTTTCCCATTATTTTGTGATGAACAACAACCAAAAATAGCCTGGCAGCCAATGGTCATATAGTTCACCTTAAAACAAATCACAGGAACAAGAGGGGTGAAGTCTCATGGGAAGGACAATAGGAATGTTAGGGGAGCCATCAATGGGGTGAACCAGGATACCAAACAGTACTTTAATAAGTATACATGTTAGAAAGAGTTCTTTTCTCATTGCTCTGGCTCCTAAATCATCTCAGTGAATGGCTTCCAACTCAAAACTATCTTTCCCGATTATTTCCTTTATACTCATTAAATCACACTTGAACTCTGAGAGGGATTCCAGAATACCTATTTGTATCTCAGTGAGAAAATAAGTATTGCAGTTGTCAGGATGACTTTGGAAGAAGGAGAAAACTTATTATCAATGAAAGGTAGAATTTAGTAATTAGATTTAATGCAAAAATGATGGATCCACAAGAATCAAATCACATAAAGATGAAGGGATAAAGCAATAAATAAATAAGAAAGAAAGAAAGAAAGAAAGAAAGAAAGAAAGAAAGAAAGAAAGAAAGAAAGAAAGAAAGAAAGAAAGAAAGAACACCAACTCGGGTCTGGAAAACATTGAAACAAACAATAGAAATATAAAACTACAAAAAGTGAGAAATTGATTTTGGAGAGCAAAGAATTATGGGAAGAAGTGAGACTCCAGGAGAGAGAGTAGGAAAGCAGAAAATGCAGTGGAGTTTGGTCTGAATTCCTCCTGTGTTACAGGTTACTCTCTTCTCCTTTGTTCTGAGGGAATTTCTAAGGTCTGTGCTGGCTCTCACATTATTATTATTTTTTTTTCCATTTGAAGCTTGTTTTGTTCATAGTCTGACTTTACAGTCGTAAGTCCCTAGGACTCTGGTTTCCCCAGGTCTTTAGCATTGCAGAGTATCATTGTACATTGTTCTTACAGATGTGACAGAGAAGGGACTCTTTTGGCTCCAAGTAACCCTCTGGTCTACTGCTGTGAACCCCAATTCACTCCCCAGTGCCTGCTTCTTTCTCAGTTCTTTGGATGAGTTTTTGGCAGAAGTACAAAGATGCCTGCATCCTCTAGGCAGTTACATTTATCAATTGCCTGAAAATTAAGCTCACCTCTGTTGATAAAAAGAGGCACAACTAAATGGGAATGTTATGCTTTCATTGTTATCCATTATGTTATTTTATTTTTTTGGTGGTGCTGGAAATTAAACCCAAGGCCTTGGGCATGCTAGTCAAGTGCAGTAATACTTGTTTACACTGTGTCCTTTTAAAAATGTTATTGTGAGATAGGGACTTGCTATGTGTCCCAGGCTGTCCTGCAATTCTCCTGCCTAAGTCTTTTGAGTGGCTGGGATTACGTGTGCACAACACCATGCCCCACGTGATTCATTATTTTAGACAATTTTGTCTATTCTTCTAGGATAATTTTGCCTATGCCTAGTTAAATTTCCCATATTATGATCATAACTATCTCAGTCAGCTCAGGTTCTCTCAAGAAAATGCCAATTGAGTAGCTTCAAAACAAAAATATATTATCTCACAATTCTGGAAGCTGGAAATTTCCAAAGAGGATGATAGTAGCTTGTCTGTTGAGGGGCTCTCTCTTCTGGCTTGCAAATAGAACCCAGTCACTATGTCCTCACATGGTAGACAGAGAGAAAGGTGATAGAGGAGGTGAGTCATCAGTTGTTTGCTTCTCTCACTTTTTTTTTTATTTGTGGTAGTAGAAAAAAACAGAGTCTCTTAAGAGGGGGGCAGATGCCCTACTACTAAGAATCATCCCATATCCAAGATAGAGGAGTTTGATTCAGTTTAGCCTCAAAATCAGAATAAAAGTTAAGATGTGTGAAGAACTGAAGGGATGCAAAAGGATAGATCTTGCTTCATGGACATGCCAATCAAAAGGAAGTTTAGGTGTATCTCAGTGGTAGTGAGTTTGCCTAGCATGAGAGAAGCTATAGGATCCATCTCCAGCACTTAAAGTAAAAAAGTAAGAACTCATTCTTTTTTTTTTCTTTCTGAAGAACTTATGATAAATGTGTTCATGGCACAAATGGCAGAAAGTTGTTTGTGTTACAAGAGTATCACTAAGATCCAAGTCTGACCTGCACAAAGGATGTAGAGGACAGGATTGCAAAAGAACAACTAGACTTCTTTTGCTATTAATCCAATATCTGAATTCCGGGTCAGACTTTTTATCTCTTTGGCAAGGACACATTCATGTCCCAGGCTAATTTATCCTAATGTGCTCTTCAAATAGTTTCATAAATACACACACACACATACTTATTAATATTAGATATTGAACCCAAGGGTGATGTAGCAATATACAACACCTCTCTCCCTATAGAATTTTTAATTAACTGGGAATTAAATATACACAAGATTCACAGAGACTAAAATTATTACTGGATGTGATGGCCCCCACTGTTGTTCCAGCACCCCAGGAGGCTGAGACAGGAGAAATTCTGGAGTCCAGGAGCCAACTTAAATAAAACAGGGAGACCCTGCCTCTAAAAACAAACAAAAAGAAAAAGAAAAAGTAATCAAAGGAAAGTTCACAGATTTATTGATGGTTGATCTGAATTGTGAATTAGGGCTGAGTGTACGGATTAAATGTTGCTCCTATACTGGATCTGACAACCCCTAGGGAGATATTTGATCAGTTAGTCCAGAATCAGGGCCCACTTCAGCTTAATGCAGAAGCCAAAGATGAGGCAGCTGTACCTGAGAAATGCTTCAATGGTCTCATCCTCCCCAGAAAGAAACTCCAATGTAAAGTGTGGAGAATGATGGTGGGGAGGTAGTTAAGTGGTAGAGCACTTGCCTGGCACTCACAAGACACTGAGTTCCATCACCAGCACTGTCAGGAAGAAAAAGGAGATTAAAACTAGATATACTCACTTTTCTAGAGAGAAACCTGTGAGAAGACCAGTGTCTTCTCTATTCTATTGAAAGGGAAGAGGCAGAGTTAGGCAGTGAAAAAAACAGGGAAAGGGAATGCCCAGCATCGTGGCTTAAGAGACAAAGAGGGCTGAGGTAGCTTCAGCAAGTGAGCAAGACCTCATCTCCAGATGACAATAAAAAAGGCTGAGGATGTAGCTCAGTGGTAAAATGTACCAGGATTCTTTTCTCATTAATGAAAATAAACATACACACAAAACACAACAACAACAAAATAACAACAAACAACAAAAACAAATGAAAGAATAAACAAAAACCTGGTTGGGTACATAGAGAGGGAGAAAAAAGGACCTTATTGGAACTCTATGGAATGTGCTTTCCATCAGAAACAATGTTCTGGGGAGAACACATTGGAGGTGGCAGGAGAACAGGATTTGAAGAAAGACAATGACTCTTTGTCCTATTCATGTGCAAACCTACGCTCTTGACTTAAGAGGAATCATTTCAAGTTACAAGTCTTGTCATCTTGGAAAAACATACTTCATGGGACTCTAGCTTCTATAAACCTGCTGATCACATTGAAGGGATACTCCATATTCTACTTCCCAGTCAGTACAGTTAATGAAGTTGCTAGACAATGAACCCATGCTTGGGTGATAGGTCCTCTAAGGCAGCCTGGAACCACTGAGCTGCTGATGCTGGACCCTGAGAGTTGAGGTCAGAAAGTGTTTGACCTACTGAATGCACCAAAAAGTTCATATGAGGCAAATGTACCAGGCATCTTGTAGAGGAGGAGGATTTTCATCTTTGTCATAGGAGTTTGTTTTTCACCACAAAAATTTGAAAACAATAGGAAACCATCCTCTGAACTAAAGTCACAGAGGAAGTATGTTGTCAGAGCAAAATCCATCAGACCTGAGGATGTATGGACCCAGAAGTCATGGCTGTGTGTGCCATGAATGATTTAAATGTAATGTATTTCTGAATGATTTAAAATAATTTGCACATAGGAATAAATCTAAGAAAACTAAACACAAGATATATTTTATATTCAAATTTCCAAAGTTTCCTAAAATATCTTTTAGAGTTCCTTCCCCTTTCAATCCAGAAGCCAAAGTTTACACTTTGCATTTGGTTACTGATACAGTTGGTTCTTTTTAACCAAGAATAATCCATCCTTTCTTTTTCCTAGTGGCATTTAGTTATTGATGTCTAGACCAATTTTATTACAGAATTTATTACACTGTGAATTTTTTTGGTTGTTGACTCAAAATTTCAGTGTTAGTTTTATCTGTGCCACAGCTCTTAAATGTGATTAGGGTTTTACTTCTTCATGAAATGGAGTACAAGCCAGGTAGAGTGGCTAATGCCTGCAAACTCAGCAACTTCAGAGGCTGAGGCAGGAGGATTGCCAGATGGAGGCCAAACTGAAGAGCTTAGCAGGGCCCTAAGCAACTTAGCAAGACCTTGTCTCAAAATAAAAAATAAAAAGGAATGGGGTTGTGGCTCAGTGGTAAAACACACCTTGGTTCAATCCCCAGTATTATAACAATAACAACAGCAATAATAATAATTTAAGAAATAAAAATGGAATATAGAGAGAATGATGCTGTATGACATGCCATGCCAGACACAAAATTTAATGTGGTTTCTGCCTCATCCTCCTAGGTAGCTTGCTCTTAGAATTCAGCAAGAGAAGTGATATTACAAATAGGTATTCTAGTCAACAATCTATGTCAAAGTTCCCGATGACAAGACAAGAAGCACTAATGATGTTTTATCACAATCACCTATTATCTTCATTTTCATAAAACAAAACAAATGGTGAGATCCCTGCTCCAAAGAGATTCATGTCCCAAATTCTTTGTTATAGTACTTGAGGTTTTCAACAAAATCTATCAATCATTCATTTTTTTAAGTGTTCAAGTGACTACTATATGATGTCTAATATTAGTGCCAAATTGTTTCTTATATTTTATTTTTGTTTTCCTTAGAGATGATGGTATGGTAGCTCTAAAAGTCTGTTGGTTAGCTATTCCTTCCTTCTAAAAAAGTCTCTTGTAAACAGGAGTATAATACAGCATATGCAGTGAGAAAATAAATAGGCTGGAGCCCTATCTGGCTACCTAAATTTTGTGATCTTGAATAAGTGGCTAAATCCTTTGGAAGTTTAATTGGCTCATCAAAAACAATAGCATTCAAGACAATAATAATAATCTTCATGAGTAGGACTTTTTGGCAATATTTTGTGCATGTATGTAGGTTATGCTGCATTTATTAGAAATGCTCTATAATTGTTGTTTGAAAATTTTTTTCAGTTCAAGAATTATTTAGAAGACTGATTTTCCTTCTTCTAAGAATGGTTTTTGTTTTAATTAGAATATTTTGATATAATTTCTAAAATAATGACAAAAGATTTACTACTTTTTGAGAAAGGAATTGTGTATTCACTGAGGTAGGTACATAATTTTAAATAGTTTGTGAATCTGTCCCATTACTTTTATTATAGTTTGTTATATCCAAATGGGCCTTTAGTCAAATAAACCTAGCAAGTATAGAGTATGATATGGTGAAGCTTCTCACTATAATTTGTTTCTGTATATCTCAAATATATTTTAAAACATTTCCTTAGATATTCTTTATGTACTTGTGGTACCTAAAAGTACAAGAGCAATAATTTAAAGACAGCAATTGACTGACAATATCCAGTGATATTTTTGTTACTGGGGATACATCAGTCAACAAAAAGGGCAAAGATCCTGGACCTTGTAGCACTCAGATTCTCTGTTGGTCATATTGACAACAACAACAACAACAAAATAAGAAAATATGTAAGAGTAAAAAAATATGTGAGAGGTGGTGGTGACAGAGACCATTGTATTCTATAAGGTATTGAAAGTTGAATATACTGAGCAAAGATGTGAAGGGGAAGAGAATTTTAGCCAATAATTGTCAAGGAGATGAGAGACAAGAAAGCAGGATCCAGGCAGAAGGAAGAATGGCTGGTGTGTTCCAGTAATAGCAAGAAGAGAACATCTGAAGAGAAGTAACAAAGGCAAGTAGTAGGAATTGTCAGCAGGATAGCAAGGCAAGATCATGTAAACTCGTGTCAGCCATTAGAAGGACTTGGCTTCTACTCTATGAGAAATGGGAAGAGCAAAGACTTGATTTGCCTTACATTTTAGTTTTTAGGGATCACCTTGGTTTCTGTATTGGTAAAAGGCTATGAAGGTAAAGGTAGAAGCCAGCAGCAGACAGGTCAGGAGGCCCTACAGTAATAAATCAAGGAAGGAGGGTGCTCAGAGCAGTGTGAGAGCGGTGGAGACAGTGAATGGTGCTTGGAGCCTGTTATATTTTGAAGGTGGAACAAACAAAATTTTCTGAAACATGGGTTTGGGAGGTGAGAGAGGACAATAGAGGGTTTTCTCAAGGGGGTACAGGGAAGGGAGATTTGTTACCAAATATAATGTAGATTGGATTGATGAATTTATCCAATTGCCTAGTTGACCTTGCTGGAAGATGTCTGAGGAAATGTATTTATATGTTACATACATGTAAAGTAGAACTCTTGATGATGTGCTCATTAACACTCTACTTCAAAAACTGATATTACAACTGGGTTTGGTGCTGCATGCCTATAATTCCAGCTGCTCTGGAGGCTGAGGCTAGTGGATCACAAAGAAAATTTTGGCAATTTGGCTAGTTCCGAAGCAATTTAGGGAGACCTTGTCTCAAAATATAAAATAAAAATGGGCTGGGGTTGTGGCTCAGTAGTTAAGTACCCCTGGGTTCATTCCTGGAACTTAAAAAAAAATGGTATTATCTATTTACCTACTACCACTAACAACAACAATTCTTGACTCCTCACTAATTTTTTATCCTGCCCAGCAAGTTCAAGTGGCTCTACTTTCTGAATATTGCTTATTTAACTCCCCAGCTACTATCTCATTAAAAAGCCTCCTAACCTCTCATATTTATCTTCTCTATAGTCTCTTCTGGTGGTCTGCTTCCATTTTTAATTGCTTAAAACCTATTCTTATCAAATAAGCTAAAGTAATTCTTAAAAATTAAATTTTATTCATACTAATTAACTGAATAACTGATGTCTGATCATTTCAACCATAATAGAATTTATTCATTGAAAAAATATTCATTGAGCAAATACCATATATTGTATATAAAAATACAGGAGAAGACACAGTTTTTGGTTTCTGTTCTCACTGAGCTCACAGAAAAATACAGAAGACAAATGCTAAAACAGCACTTTAAATGCAATGGATTATGAAGGAAAAATCGTAGGTGGTACCAAGGGAAAATTTACAAAATGATGACAGAAGGAAGATTATGCTAATTTTCAGATTCAATTTAACAATGTATTATTTTACACCTGGGTCAAGTGTAGGCATTTCCTAGGAAATGGCTATAAACTTGTTATAACAAAGACTTTTATATTTGAGAAATAGATAGAAGTTCATTAGCTTCATTAGACACTAGGCCTGAAGAGGGATGAATATCCTTTTTAAAACATCATTTATTTATTTACTTTTATTATAGAAGTTAGATAATTAATTAGTTAATTAATTAATTATTATTATTATTATTATTTTTTGGTACTGGGAATTGAACTCAGGAGCACTTAACCACTGAGCCACATCCCCAGCCCTTTTTATATTTTATTTAGAGAGAGGGCCTTGCTGAGTTGCTTAGGGCCTTCCTAAGTTGCTGAGGCTGTCTTTGAACTCATGATCCTCCTGCCTCAGCCTTCCCAGCCACTGGGATTACAGGGATGTGCCACCATGCCTGGCTTAAACTTTCTTACTATAAACTAGGGCTTGGATAATAAAAGCAAGTTTAAAAAGAAAGTTTGTGTTACTTTTAAGTTGTGTAAATGAAATTCTTATAAAGCAGAGCATCAGTTCTCCACAACTTGAAAGAAGATAGCCTTGCAGTTTTAGAATCTTGACTTTGATCAATTCCACAGGTCCCAGGAAAAATCAGCCCCACTTGGTCAGCCTCACCAGCCTCAGGTTTAATGCTGATAGTATACATTAAGTAGAATAAAGTCAATAGTCCTATGCATTGTAAGACAGAGAAAAGTGAATGTGATTTGACTTAATTATTGAAACAGGATTTTTATCTATTTTTTATTTTCTTTCATGTTCCAGTACACATTGCAATGGCATCAAGAAAGGGCATTCTTATAGGTCTGATGAGACAAAACTAATTGATTTTAAATGTTAGCTTATTTCAGCCATAGATCATTTGAGAAACAATATTTCTAAGAAATGGATGAAAGGTTAGTGGAAAAATTGGGCTTAAATGGAAGAAGAGAACTTAATCTTATAAACAAAAGCTACATGATTCTACCTATATGTAGCATGGAAATTGGTAAAATTTAGAACTGAGTAGAATGGGAGGAGAGAAGGAGATGGGGAATTTGATGTTCAATGGGCATAAATTTTCAGTAATACAAGATGAGTTAGTTCTACAGATCGACTATGTAACATTGTGCTTATAATTATCAACATTGTGCTTGTAATACAATATACACTAGAGCACTGGTTAGGTCTACTTCCTAGAGCATTAGAGCACTCATTAGGAGGTAGCTTTAATGAGTGCTCTAGGGTATAGATGTTAAGTGTTCTTAGAATTCTTTAAAATGGAGTTCAGGAAAAATGTATTCAAATATATGTGAAATTTTGTGAGAAGTAGTAGAGGGAAATCATGTCTTATTTATTTTATTGATATAATAGAATAAAACTTGGGAATAGTTGAAAGATTGGCAATTGATGCAGAGTAACTTACATAGCTGGATTGCCAGAAATCTTTCTCTACAAAATATTCATTTGTGTAGTTGTGTTATTTCTTCAAAACTAGGTCATGAATAAAAGTAAGAGCATATTATTATTCAAGATAGCCCTGATCAAGAATAATTATCTTATAAAAAAAGAAAAGCTCCATTTCTTTCCCTTTCTTCCTTTGGTACTAGATAATAGCACTGATAACTCTTTCCTTTATGTCTTTATTACACTTTAAAGATTTTATGGTTTGAATATAATGTGTCCCTCCAAGGCTAGTATGGTAAGTAAGGGCTTGGTCCCAGTGCAGCAATATTCAGAGGGGGGATTTGGGGAAGTGACTGCATCTTGAGGGCCTCACTTTGTCAATGAATTAGCCCATTGGGGGATTCATAGCTGCAGGACAGTTGGGATGTGGTGGTAGAAACTGTAGGATGTGGAACCTACTTGAAAGGAGTTGGTCCTTGGGGGCATGCCCCTGGGCACTATATCATGTCCCCAGCCCCTATCTCTGCTTTTCAGCTGCCATAAAGTGAGCAGCTTTCCTCTGACATGCCTTTCTGCTATGATATTCAGGCCCAGAGCCAGTTGACTGGGAACTGAAACCTCTAAAACTATGAGCCAAAATAAATCTTTCCTCCTTAAAGTTGTTTTTCACAGGTATTTTGTCACAGTGACAGAAAACCAACACAGAAGATGCCACAAGTCAGTGACCAAAAGGAAATAAACACAGTTCTGATCTTTAAAAAGTTTTTGGGGCTGGGGATGTGGCTCAAGCAGTAACGCACTCACCTGGCATGTGCGGGGTGCTGGGTTTGATCCTCAGCACCACATAAAAATAAAGATGTTGTGTCCACGGAAAACTAAAAAGTAAAAAAAAAAAAAAATTTAAAAAAAATTCTCTCTCTCTCTCTCTCTTTCTCTCTCTCTTAAAAAAAAAGTTTTTAACAAAGACCTTATCATTATCTTGACTCTAAACTATTTTCTAATGCCAAATAAGTGCTTTCCTATTGGCACAATCTTTAGTTCATAAAAGAAAACCTGGCTTTTAAAAGAGCTGAGTTAATGCTTGGATTTTGTGTTTGTAGGTATTTTTAAAAGTTAGTATTATTATTTCTTTTGTTTTGCTTTAATTTTGCACCCTGGAAGGGTAAGTAGTCAAGGAAGCAGTTTGCCAATGTATGTGCTGGACTAAATTAAACAAATATTATTTGAATAATTTCCACAATGCCAGAACAATTACAGTTCAGCACATGGAAAAATATTTATGCTTCTTCCTTCTTCCTGGAACAGTGCAAATCACTGACCTGGTAACAGGAAAAAAAACCACTGGCTTTTCTCAATCATTGATCCTTTCTCTGGCTTGAAATGTCAGTTGATCTAACCACAGAGACAGGCTGTACAAACACAGATGGAATTGTAGAGGCTACACATTGTACAATGGCCACATTCTACACAAACAGAAATGGAGCCAGATTAAGTTCAAATTCTTATGTCACCTTATAGGTCTTAAATTTATGAATTCTTAAAATGTGCCAAGCATTGTTCTAAGCACTTTAATAACTCTTTAACCCTTTTAAGAAACCTATGCAATAGATACTAATATTTTTCTAATTTTAAAAATGATAAATTAGTTTCTGAAAGGTTTCAACTTGCCCAATATGAATTTGTGCTTTAAGAAGCCTAGATTTGAAGCATGTCAGACTCCAGAACCCACAATTTAACATAGTATATTCTTATTCTCTAACACTTTATAACCAGCAATATTGTCTAACCAATTTACCCAAACATGTGAAACTATATATATGTTCATTAACATATCAACATAATTGTTAGTCATATTTTATATCTTATTTATTAACATCAACATAATTTAAAATTTTATGTATTTACTCTAGTGTAATATACATTGTATTTATCAGCAAATGGTTAATCCCTTTCTCATGTCGTCATCATTAATGTCTTTATAAAATATTTAAACAGTTAAACACTAAATACATTAAATATATTAGATCTAAAAATATGCAACAAGCATTTTTCTAAAAATTTTATACTACATTTCCCCCCTTTTCTAGTCAGTCAGTACCAATAAATCTTAATTTACAAGAACTTTTTCTCCCTGAGACTTTTACAAAACTCCAACTTTATTCCTCTCTCTATTTTTTTAAAAATAATGTTTCTCCATTTCTTGTATATAGAAAACATTCAGAAATTTTAAACTAATGAATCGGTGGAAAAGGGAAATTGATGCAAATCATTAGAATCTGAGTTTCCTGTTCTGCAATTACAATTTGGAAAAACTTCTCCCTAAACAGAAAAGGAAAATATATATCAGTAACTGTCATCATTTCAAGATAACTTTATTATATATTTGAAAAACTCAATACTTTAAAATGTTCCTGTACAACAAGACAGTAAAATATAACATGAATATTTAGAAATTGAATGAAAAAGAAGAACTAAAGCAAAATGTAAATCATACTTCCTGCTCTCCATGAATAAATTTTTTTTTGTATTTGACTTAAGTCCGTTCTGCTAGTATTCATGAAACACTCAGCTTAGCTCTTGTTTGTGCTTAAGATAAAAATCTCAAATGCTTCACAGTTCTTGACAGTTTGGGGGCTGAAAATGGGATACCAACAGACACATACACAATAATCCCCATGAGTTGGGATACAGAATATGAGAATACTTCCTGAGGTCTGATGGTAATTAGTGTTACCCAAGTAGTAGGCAGAGAGGGAGAATAAAATTCTTCAACTGACCTATAACTTAATCAATGTTTAGGTGCTAAGAAGTAAAAGATAGAATTGAAGCAAATTTCCTGAATGATGCCTTACGTTTTGCTACACGGTCCTGCAGAAAGTAACAGAGGCAGGCAGTATCCGGTCTTACAGGGCCTCATGGGTCAGGCCTTAGTTCCATTTTCTGTTCCTCCTAACCTTGATTAGCTTCCACAATATAGGGAAATCACTCTTCCTTACCTTTTCCATGAAAGTGTTCAGCATCTACTGTTTCTCCATGTATAGCACTGTGACCCCAAAAGAATTTTAGAAGACAGCCATGCCTATATTTTACAAAGACAAATAAAAAAGAAATATAATTTACCATGGAAAAATGATCCTTCAAGCTCTTGGAGAAATTAAAAAATGTATGACACCTCTATTATATACACCATTCCAATTGTTTCTTCCTTTCTTATTTTTCCTCTTCTTTCCTTCCTAGGATAGAGGTAGTAGGATCTATCTGTAGAGAAAGAACCATCATTGCTTTTCCTTGGAAGCATACAAGTGCAGAGACAGTGAGGGGCCAAACAGAAGCACACTGGAGGTAGATGAGGATTTGAAGAGAGGAGGATATTTCTAAGGGTGGTTTGAGGATATTAACTTGAGCAAATTAATTTAGTTGAACAAATAGATAAAAGCATGCAGATAATTAGAATTGGGTTTCTCTCACCTGGAAAATATATTTACAAACAGGTACACTTAGAAGTCCAAAATACCCCTACAGTATTGGATTAAAATGAATTATCCGTGTGAACTCACAATTATAGATGTTGCATGTTTATTTCTATCTTTCTATTTGTCTTTTCTCTTGTGATCATCTACCTCTGCTAACTCTGTGTCCACTGACAGGGCCTAGAAACAATAGTACTCCAGTCATAGTGCACACATACAGCACCCAGTACTTCTAAATACTGTCCTCTTCTAAAGAAACCAAAACTCCTTGGAGGAATAACTGACTTTAAGGTTGAAGCAGGGAAAGTACAAAATTAGTTTCTAAATTTATTTTTTGAACTCATTTTAGTGGGAAAACCAAATAAATAAGCAAGCTAATATACATATATAGTTTGTCATATGGGAATGTGTTGAAGAAAAATAAAACAATGAATAGAATTGGAGCTGCTGAGAAATGTATAAAATATAGTGGTTAAGAGAATGCCTCAGTAGAAGTTGGCATTTGAGAAAAGACTTGGAGCTGGTGAGGGTGTGAGCCTTGAAGTTATATGCAGAAGAAGGTTCCATGCAGAGAAACAGCAAACAAAATGTTGTGCTGTGGGTACACCATGCTCCTTCCGATCTCTTAAGAGGGAGAGGGAAAAATCTGGCAACTTCCAGGTTCTAGATCTGTAATAAGGGAGGCTGCTCCTAACATAAGTTTGCATTTCACTTGCAGCATTAGACCTGAACAGACTCTTCTCAGAAGAGGATATACAACCAATCAACAAATATACAAAAAAAAAAATGCTCATCATCTCTATCAATCAGAGAAATGCAAATTAAAACTACTTTAAGATACCATTTCACCCAGTAAGAACAGCAGCCATTATGAAGACAAACAACAACAAGTGCTGGTGAGGATGCCGGGGTTGGGGGGGAGAGGGGGAGAAGGTACACTCATACACTGCTGGTGGGACTGCAAATTGGTGCAGCCAATTTGGAAAGCAGTATGGAGATTCCTTGGAAAGCTGGGAATGGAACCACCATTTGACCCAGCTATTTCTCTTCTCGGACTATACCCAAAGGACCTAAAAACAGCATACTACAGGGAAACAGCCACATCAATGTTCATAGCAGCACAATTCACAATAGCTAAACTGTGGAGCCAACCTAGATGTCCTTCAGTGGATGAATGGGTAAAAAAAATGTGGCATTTATACACAATGGAATATTACTCAGCTATGAAAAAGAATAAGATCATGGCATTTGCAGGGAAATAGGTGGCATTAGAGCAGATTATGTTAAGTGAAGTTAGCCAGTCCCCTCAAAACAAATGCCAAATGTCTTCTCTGATATAAGGGAGGTGATTCAAAATGGGGTAGGGAGGGGGAGCATGAGAAGAAGATTACCTCTAGATAGGAATAGGGGTGGGAGGGAAAGGGAGGGAGAAGGGGAATAGCATGGATGGTGGAAGGAGACTCTCATCATTATACAAATACATGTATGAAAATGTGAATTTGGTGTCAACATACCTTATATACAAACAGAGATATGTTAAATTGTGGTATAAATGTGTATTAAGAATTGTAATGCAAAAATAATAAGAATAATAAGAGAGCTCATGTATAATGGCATAATTTGGCATGAACATACTTTATATTCAGAGTTATGAAAAATTGTGCTGTGAATGGATAATTATGATTGTAATGCATTCCATTATTGTCATGTATGTAAGAAATTAAAAAAAAAGTGTCTTGAAACACATGCACTTTATGATTCCAAGGCACAGGAGAGTGAAGAAGATTTGGAGGGGTGGAGGAAAGGAGGGTATGGGAAAGTCTCCATTGCTGAGGAGGCCTGTTATTCTTAGGAATCATCTTCAATTAGTATAATTTCCACTTATTATTTTAACTAACATGGACTTATTGTGTGCTTACTCTGTTTGAGACATGGTGCTCTGACCTAGAATAATATACTTGTGAACAACCAAACAGATTCTCTCTTCAGAGGAAACATAGCACAATAAATATTTACTAAAAGAATGTTTTTCAAAAGAAATGTCCATTTCTGGCTGGGGGGTATAACTCATGGGTAGAGCATTAGCCTAGCATGAGCAAGTCCCTGGATTCAATATGCAGCACTGGGCTGAGCCGGCAGCGGGCGCGACTGGAGGCAGTTTCTGTTACTATGGCAATGACGGCAGGGACTACAACAACCTTTCCTAGGAGCAACCATACCCGGGAAAGAGTGACTGTAGCCAAGCTCACATTGGAAAATTTTTACAGCAATCTAATTTTACAGCATGAAGAAAGAGAAACCAGGCAGAAGAAATTAGAAGTGGCCATGGAAGAAGAAGGATTAGCAGATGAAGAGAAAAAATTACGCCGATCACAACATGCTTGCAAGGAAACGGAGTTTTTACGGCTCAAGAGGACCAGGCTTGGCTTGGATGACTTTGAGTCTCTGAAAGTTATAGTAAGAGGAGCTTTTGGAGAGGTACGGCTGGTCCAAAAAAAAGATACAGGACATATCTATGCAATGAAGATATTGAGAAAGGCTGATATGCTTGAAAAAGAACAGGTGGCACATATCCGAGCAGAAAGAGATATTTTGGTGGAAGCAGATGGTGCCTGGGTGGTGAAGATGTTTTACAGTTTTCAGGATAAGAGGAACCTTTATCTCATCATGGAATTTCTTCCTGGAGGTGACATGATGACATTGTTAATGAAGAAGGATACCTTGACAGAAGAGGAAACACAGTTCTACATTTCAGAGACTGTTCTGGCAATAGATGCAATCCACCAGTTGGGCTTCATCCATCGGGATATCAAGCCAGACAACCTTTTATTGGATGCCAAGGGACATGTAAAATTATCTGATTTTGGTTTATGCACGGGGTTAAAGAAAGCTCACAGGACTGAATTCTACAGAAATCTTACACACAACCCACCAAGTGACTTCTCATTTCAGAACATGAACTCAAAGAGGAAAGCGGAAACATGGAAGAAAAACAGGAGACAACTGGCATATTCCACAGATGGGACACCAGATTACATTGCTCCAGAAGTCTTCATGCAGACTGGTTACAACAAGTTGTGTGACTGGTGGTCTTTGAGAGTGATTATGTATGAAATGTTAATAGGCTATCCACCTTTCTGCTCCGAAACGCCTCAAGAAACATACAGAAAAGTGATGAATTAGAAAGAAACTCTAGTATTTCCTCCAGAAGTACCTATCTCTGAAAAAGCCAAGGATTTAATTCTCAGATTTTGTACTGATTCTGACAATAGAATTGGGAATAGTGGAGTAGAAGAAATAAAAAGTCATCCCTTTTTTGAAGGCGTAGACTGGGGTCATATAAGGGAAAGGCCAGCAGCAATCCCTATAGAAATCAAGAGCATTGATGACACTTCAAATTTTGATGACTTCCCTGAATCTGATATCTTACAACCAGTGCCAAATACCACAGAACCAGACTATAAATCCAAAGACTGGGTCTTTCTCAATTATACCTACAAAAGGTTTGAAGGGTTGACTCAGCGTGGCTCTATCCCCACCTACATGAAAGCTGGGAAATTATGAATGAAGATCACAGTCACCCATAACCAAGAGAACTCAGGTAGCTGCATCACCAGGCTTGCTTGGCATAGGTAACAAGACACTGAAATACCCTGAAGACGGTGGTGCTTATTGACTACAAGAGGAAATTCTACAGGATTAGGATTTCTAAGACTACTACAGGAATTGGTTGGCAGTGCCAGCTGGCTTTTTTTAAAATATTTTATTGATTTTGTTAACTTTATTATACGAAGGTACTGGAATAAAAGGAACGTATAGCCCTTTCTAACTGCACTGCCTACGTGCATATTAAGGTCCATTCTGCCTGTGTGTGCTTTGGCTTTGAACTGTAACACCTCTAATCAATTCAGGAGAAATACATATCATTTAAAGCAGCATAGGCTAACCTGTAGGTAACACTGCAGTATTGCTGATTCACTGCAAATCTTATGGGTCTAGATAATCAGTAAAAGCCATCTTCCATAGTTAGAACATTTTCCCTATTGGTTTGGACATCTGTAGAATATATATGAAGACAATTTCTATAATGGTTTTAAGAAATTTAAAAAGAGATACACTGGTTCTTTAAAAATAGAATTTTATCATCAAATTATTACACAAACTCCACTGTAGGGAGTGACAAGTTTCTAATAAGGAAAAGGAAGTTTTAATACTTTCACTCAAGAACTCCACTAAGATATTTACTTTGTGGTCAGAAATACTGATGACCTTTGTATACGTAGTCTGTATATTCATAGGGAGATGTACTGTATTATACAAAATGAAAAGTTGCTTTTTTTGTGACAAGAGGACTTCTTTTTTTAACAAGAAGACATGGCATTATTTTAATTTGATTATGGTGAGTTGAATTTCAGAATTGACCGTAAAGGCTGCTTGTAGAACCTAGCATATTTTTATTAAACTATTTTTTTAAATGTCAGACTTCTGATTATGTAAATGGACTTATAAAGAACAAAGAGCTATTTACTTTGGTTTTATAGAAAGTTGTTACATATCATGGCTAGTTACCTTTTATTTCTTTTGATCAAATTTTTTCCTTTGATAGTACTTGTATTATTGTGCCATTATTTTCTTATGCTCCAAATGTACCAAAGATCCTAAACAGAGTGGATGCTCACAGCGGAATAGAATTTTACTTTCCTATGGGAATGCTGTATTCAGACATGAAAGATCTCTGTCTGATGGAGATCAGCTTATTTGAGGGCAGCATTATTTGGGTTGAGTTGCACCACTCTGGTTAATACCAATAGAAATAATGAAGTAAATGCAAGCCAAGAGATTGTTATTAGAGGAAGAGAGCAAATGTCAGCATCAAATTCTTTGGGTATTTCTCTAAGAATTAAATAATCTTTTCTTGCTCAACATTTTAATTCTAAAATGACTATCCCAAGGTTTTGGTTTCATATGTACTAGTTGAAGATAATACTTTATTAAAGAATGGCCTAATGTTTATCATAACTGTTAATTGATAGAATTATAAATGAATGATCTGTGATCAAAATCTAAAGTGATGATTTATTTGTAGGATGTCTTTCCTAAAGGGAAAGAATTGCATAGGAGCATTATACAAATCTACAAAAACTGATGACTGTTGCTAAGTAACTCCCAATGTTTCAGAAAGGCCATCCTGATGTGCCCCCCTCCTTTGGTTTGTTTCTTTATTTTTAAGCATTTGTTGAGTACTTTTTATGTGTTCATCTAGTAGTTTATCTCCATTTTTCTAGTTAGATCATGTGACTGAATATTTAGGAGAGAAAATTGTGAAAACTCTGGAGTTATCTCAATTTAACTGATTTTTCTAACTGCCTTTAATTTAAAAAAGAAAAAAAATTCTTTAACTCTTGCTGGGGTTCGTGAGATTTTCTCTCTCCAACACAGTCCCTTTTAAAAGGGATTTTAATCAGCAAAGATCCCTAGATACTTGACATATTCTCTCTCTGAATTGTTAAAATTTAGAACATTTACAGTGACAATTTGCTGCAACCATGATTATTTCCTGTTTTCTTTATTTAAATTTCACATTTTCTTTTTAAAAAGGACTGTTTTGCTAGTGTGCTAATGAATAGTTAAGACACAAAGAAACTGCAATAGTCTGTAGTTTAGGTATCATAACTATGCTAGAACAGAAAGAATACCACTAATTCAAGTTGACTGAGAGACTGTAATCAATATAAGGAGCATATAAGAACAGAGCATTTTAGTTTTATTTCCTTCATTATTATCAGAAACAACTTAGAAATAGTTATGATTTCTTGGCATTAGAAGGGACATTTTGGAAAGTTTGCTTTGTTTAGAGCCTCATTCTTTTCTGGAGTTAATAGAGTGGTTCACATCTTTAGGGATTTCTCCTCATCAGAAGCGTTTCTTAAGTAAGATTGTGTCTGCCCTCTGGAAGCTACGAATTTGATTCATGATGCAAATTAGTTAGATAATTTGCAAAGTACCCTTGAGATTAAATTTTCTCTATTATACATTTCCCAAATTTCAGGTGAATCATTTAATTTAAATAACAGAACCCTATCTAATCAACTTCGCATAATGACATTTTCTTTAAATTAGACTCTATTTTGAATTAAAAGAATTTTATTATAAATTGTGTGCTTTTGGTTTTTTAAGTATATAGAAAGCTTGTATAATTCAGATTTTTCGGTTTCCTGATTTAATGTAGACGTTGACTTTTTTATTAAACCTTTGTATTAAATAAAAAAAAAATACCCAGCACTGAGAAAATTAAAAAAAAAGGAATGTCTATTTCTTCTCTTAAGTAAAATGTATATTATATCGTCTTTAATACTGATCCACATATATAGGTTAAATAACCAATACAATGATACTCACTTTGAAATTTATACAAAACCATGGAAAAGAATACTTCACAAGAAAATTTCACAGAAATATATTTTTTAAATAATTACAGCAAAATAAATGGAACCAAACATCCAAAATTTAGCCAAGAATATCTAACTACTTGTACCAAGAAAACCCTGATAGGAAACACTGAATCAGAAAACACTGAATCTTAGAAGTTTTATTGGAGAAGTTAAGCTTTAATTACAAAAATTATGCAGGTTAAAATTCAATACCAATAAAACATTTATAATAGCAGAAAATTTGAAGTGTGCCATGTGTTTATTGACGAATAAAAATAAAACAATGTCTTAAGGCCCAGAAAGTATGCCTGCGCTCTGCGGAGCAGTCAACCTGCTTTGGCACAGATCTGCTTCCAACAGGAAGGGGAGATTCTGTTCTCATTCTCTGATATAAGGAGCCTGACTCATAGTGGGGTAGGAAGGGGGAGCATGGGAGGAATAGACGAACTCTAGATAGGGCAGAGGGGTGGGAGGGGAAGGGAGGGGGAAAGGAGTTAGAAAAGATGGTGGAATGTGATGGTCATCATTATCCAAAGTACATATATGAAGACACAAATTGGTGTGAATATACTTTGTATACAACCAGAGATATGAAAAATTGTGCTTTATATGTGTAATAAGAATTGTAATGCATTCCACTGTCATATACAAATAAAATAAATAAAAAAAAATAAAGGGGAGAAAAAAGGCCCAGAAAGCATGCCTGTGCTCTGCTGGGCAATCAACCTGCTTTGGCAATGGATCTGCTTCCACCTGGAGGAGGAGATTCTGTTCTCATCACACAAGGATGGCTACAGGGACTGATGGCAGCCATACCATTAGGAATCTGAAATAACCCAAGTATTTCTTCATTATGTGTTCTGAAGGAAGGTTCCTTGGTTTCTGATGGTTCCATTTAGGACCCGGCTACGTTAGCAGGACAAAGATCCCTTCTTCAGTCAGAGACAACATTCTCTTCAGTTTGTCAACTAGTCACTGAAATTTCAAAGCCTCTTCTGAGCAGTCTAATGAAACCACTCTGGGGCTGTGAGGGGCTTTCAAGAGAGGTCTCAGCACAATGTCGGTTCTCTCTCAGATACAACTTCATGAGCAAATAGCTTTTCCAAGTTGGCAGTTCAGGAGATAAGGAGAATTTCATGCCTCAAAGAAATAGGAAGGAAAGACAAGAAAGCAAACAGAAGACACTCAGGGATGATTCCATAGGCCAGGCCAAAAACAACACTGTAGTGCTTTGTCAAAACTCCTCCCAAAGCATAGATTTAGATAATAGATCTACTCACAGGAGCAGGAAGCCAGAGACTGTGCTTGCTTCATACCTGTGAGTCAAACTGCCCCATCTTGTGCAATGCCTTGGAGCACATTGGCACCATAAAAGAATATCATGTTCAAGGAACTCTGTTTCAGGTTATACTGAAAACTACTTAAATGGAGCACTTGTAATTGGCATTTCTTATTTCCTTCTCTTGTGCCAACACTGCTATCAAAGTAGTTTCCATACTGTTCTATAACTGGGTTGAAAAATGTCTTTCATATTAGGTTTTAAAATCTCTGTGTCGGAATCATGTCTTGCTAATTATTGAACACTTGCTACGTTTTGCAACGCTTGGGAGATAGTAACTAGTCAGTATTTATTTGTTAAATGGATGACATTATTTTACACAAACTATCATGCTTATTTTTATCCTCACCCAATTACTTGAAGGACTTTTCAAGCAATGTTCACATTACAAGCATTGACAGAGTCCAAAGGCAAGAGAGAAATGATGACCTTCAATTTGTTATGCACAGTAACTTGGTAATCTACCTTGAAGGTATTGTTGGAAATTCATGATCACCAATGAATGGACTGACTGATCATGAAAAAGCAATTAAGATAAATTATTAAATTGTCATACCTTGTTCCAAGAATGTAATAACAATTTAAATTTGCATGCTTGATATTTACTGTTAGAGTAACAACGTCAGTCAGATGGAATTTTGAATTGGCCTAAGGCAAACAGGATGTGAAATATACCTTTGAAACTAACTCCAGCATAGAAATATAATTTATAACCACTAAATGTATCATCACTGTATAATTGTGATATTAGAAAGTGGTAGAAAGATGAATGTGTGCAATTCCATTAAATAATATAAGAAGAGTAATATATAGATATTGTCTTTAAATAAATAATATAAAAAGAGTAATATGTAGATATTGTCTTTAAATATATCCACAGTAGTTACAGTGAGCTAGATGTACAGACTAAAATGATTATTTAGAGTAGTCTGAGGACTGCCTAGATCACAGTGAAGTAAGTTAGACCTACTCAGTTAAAGTTATTTCATTTCACTATTTCTTCATAATGAAAAAATAAAATAAAATACAATTTCCCAGTGCCTCCCTTGTTTTGCAAAGAAATACCTTCTTAGTTGATTTTACCAGTCCAGGAGTTGCTGATAGGAGGAAGAGTTCCCCCAATTCAGATGAACCCAAGGTAACACATTAGCTAATTATTGAGCACTTTTGTTTTAAATAGAAAACGGGAAAATCATACTTCGTATTCCAAATGTAGCATCCAATTTCCAGATTCAATGTTTTGATTCCATAATTTTATAATCAACTTTTTCCATGTTATATATATTGCTGCATCATCTAGCCTGTTTGTGTAACAACAGTTTGGGTTATGGAATTCAACAAAGTAAAATTAACACCTGAGGATTCTCAGTGGCACCTCTTTTGTGGAATCTTCTTTGATCCTGCTCCCCTCCAGGTAGAAAATATATGTTTCTAAAATGCAGGCTCCTCTACTCTTTCACTTACATGGTCTGGATTTGTTTTTGTGTTGATTTCACCAATCATATCTCCACATCCTTGAAAAAGCAAATCATACATCATTTTCCTTGATTTTACCCAATTTCAACACCTAAAATACATATTTATTGGTTAAGACATTTATTGAAAAGTGTGTTGACTGAATAATACTAATTGAAAGCAAAGTGTTTTGCTTAGGCCATGTTTCTCAAGATGGGTAGCAGAAATTTCTAGAAGAATGATTGTTTCTTAGATGAACTCCATAGTTATGAATGCTACATTATATTTTTATTGTTATTACATATTCTTTCTTCAATTTAACCATCCACCCCTTTAATGTTTTAGTATTTTCTCTTGCAAAAAATTGTGGAACTAAAAGTGTCTGACCTATATAGTGGTGGTAGCATTTAATAAGTTTTTGTGCCAGGCATGGTGGTGGTACATGCCTGTGATCCCAGCAGCTCGGTAGGCAGAAGCAGGAAGATCATGAGTTCAAAACCATCATCAGCACCTTTGCAAGGCCCTAAGCAACTCAGTGAGACCCTGTCTCTAAATAAAATAGAAAAAAGGGCTGGAGTGACATTTGTTTAGTTTTGTCTTTTTGTCTGTGTGGAATTAAATTGTTTAGGCAAATAGAAGGATAAAAACTGATCCTAAATGATCTTGGATAAAATTATGTCTGACATTGTTAAATTTTGTTTACAGTGTTGAAAAAAATGTAGTAATCATTCACTGGGTCCTGCTTTAGACATCTGTTTCTTTGCTACTTTATTTTATTTTATTGGTATATTTTAATTATACATAACAGTGGATTTAATTGTTACATATTTGTACATGCATCCCCCATTACTTCTTTTCAATAACTTATCAATGGTTGTGAATATTTTTTAGAAAATTTTTGAAAAACTAATGATCAGACAGTGATGCAAGAGATAACTTCTGAGAGCAAGAAGGGTAGTTTCACTTTTATGAAGCAGCTTATTCTTTTATGAGGAAAAAGCGATTTCCCTTTCAATGGATTGCCATATTAGAAACTGAAGAGTTTTATTTATTTAAAGCATAACTAACTTCCTAAACACCACTGATCTTGGGCAATACTCTTGCAGTGTTAATTTTAAATTTTATAAAGGTGAAAAAAGAAGTTTAATATGTTCTCACTAGCTCTCTAATAAAACTATTTTTATTAAGTTCTTAATGGATTATAACACCATATAGCTAGAAAAACTCAACAAAATATTTTCATGTTTTAAAAAATGTGTAAAACATAAAACAAGTTTTTTAAGGCATCACCTCAAATTTAGTTAAATGGAATTAGAGAAATAAACAGATAGAAACATATGTTTTGTTTTTGGTAGTGAGGATTGAACTCAGAGGTACTTAGCCACTGAGCCACATCCCCAGCCTTTGTTTAATTTTATTTAGAGACAGGGTCTCACTGAGTTGCTAAGTACCTCACTACTTTGCTGAGGCTGTCTTTGAACTCATGATTCTCCTGCCTTAGCCTCCTGAACCACTGGGATTACAGGCATGCACCACCACACAAGACATATCATCACCAGTATTTTTCTACCACTGACCTTCTTCCCTTTTGTAAATGGTTTCCCCATGTAATTATATCAAAGTCCATGATGATAATCTCATTCCTGTACTATAATGACTCCCAATTCTATATCCATATCTATTTTCCAGAGCACCAAATTATTTCCATTAACTGAAATCACCTCTGTTGAACTGCAGTTTCATCCTACTTAATATATACCAAAGTTAAATCCTCCCTTCATCTATGCTTATTTTGTCTTTAAGTGCAAAAGCATTCATCTTTAGTGTTTAGTTCCCTCCTCTCTTTCCTCTTCAATCCCCTATCAAAACAGCCTCAACTTCTAAGAATTGGAGTGAAAAAAATCTCTCTTCAGCTATTTCCATTGTTCAGAGTCTGAGCAAAGCTTTATATGTCTTTCTTATCATTACCCTCTTCTTACTCTTTTTTGTTTATCATAAAATAGAAGCGTTGTTATACTTACTGCTCTTTGCTATAGCATTCAGACTTCTTTGCACAAGTTACAGACCTTCACAAGGCAAACATATTTTAATCCGCTCATTGATTTATTTCATACCACACTCTTCAAGGAGTGATATCTTGGCATGGCTTTGATTTGCATTTCCATGCAAATTAGTGATTTTTGGCATTTTTCATATACTTGTTGGCCATTTGTATATTTTCTTTTGAGAAATATATTCATTTCTATTTATTCAAATCATTTTCCTATTTTAATTCAGATTACATTTTTTGCTGGTGTTTGAATTCCTCATATGTTTAATATATTAATCCCTTGCCAGATGAATAATTCATAACAATTTTTCTCGATTCTGTTGATTCATTCCTTTGCTATTTATTTTCAAGCTTGTTATTGATAAGACACTCTCTTTCAATTTTTGTGTTTATCCTTTGTTCCTTTCCATCCCTTGTATTGTATGGAGTGTGATAGAGAAGTCCCTTTTCTTCCACCATCACTTAGCATAAGATACGGGATACAGACTTAAAAACACACAGAGACTGGGAATATCAAACAATTATGACTAATATATAAGAGCTAATGGAAAATAGACAACTGCAAGACCAAATGAGTGTCATAGGAAGGATGGAAATTATAGAATCATAGGTGTTAAAAATTAAAAAAAAACAACACTGTAATGGCTATAAATAGCAGCCTTGATGGACTTATCAGTACACTGAACACAGCCAATGAAATAATCAGAGCTTGGAGATGTGGTAAAAGTAACTTTGCCATCAGAGGTACAAAGAAATGAGGGAAGGGGAAAATATGGCATAATAGACATAATATTGTATAATGAGTTAAGAAATTACAATATAAACATAATTGTGGGTAAAATAATTATCAGAAGAAACATTTGTGGTAATAATGGTTGAGATTTTCCAAAATTAATAAAAGAAATGAAACCCTGAGCACTCAAAGCTCAGGCTCACCAAGCAGGATGAATCCTTCCCCCAATCAAGTATCCTTTTCAGGCTGCTGGAAAAACTAAACGTAATTAGAGGAAATCTTGAAAGAAAGCAGAAAGAAACTAATACCTTAAATATGTAGGAACTATGATGAGAATTACAATGGACTTCTGCTCAGAAAACATGAAAACAAGAAGTAAAGTGAAATAGTGTTGAAAGAAAGTGCTGAGGCTGGGGCTCAGTGGTAGCACCCTTGCCTGGCATGTGTGAGGCACTGGGATCAATCTTAGCACTGCATATAAATAAATAAAGGTCTATCAAAAACTAAAAGAATATTTTTTTAAAAAATGTGCTTTAAAAATAAACTATATTATAGAAAATACTTTGACTCATGCTCAGGTGGAATGTGATCAAGTGGAGTTGACTTGAAATGTCTTAGGAGAGAAAGAAAATACAGAAGAGAGTATTGAAATTCATACATTCAAGTAAAATTGGGAAACAATGGGCAGTAACCACAAGGATGGACTTTTAACCCATAACATTACAAGATCTTGTCAAGTTCTCTATTCTTATGTTTCAAATTTGGAGAAATACAAGGAAACAAATTATTCTGCATTGAATATCATCCAATTTAGTTGGCAGAGATATTTAAAGTCAACTTTAGGTTTGTGTATTATTAGTTCTCTGAGTCTTATTAAATCAACAGTTACCCTCCAAGTGCTGGTGAGGACCTCTGTAGTCAATTGTGGTATCAAATAGCTTTTAATTCTCATCAGCCCAAGGACCTCTGCTTTCTATCTAAGTGGTTAGAGGGAAAGAAGAAAATTATCTTTTTTGCCTTAATTCTAGGATTATTTTACTAATTTAAAGTTACTGGAGTGCATTGGCCTTTTATTTACAAGTGTGCATGAGAACAATAAGACAGTGGCACACAGCTGAAGGAGACTTCTGGCATCTAGGCCTCACTTTGTTGCACATTGAAATCACCTGGCAGGTTTACCAAGTGCTGATTCGAGGCTCCCACCTCTAAAGACTTTTCTTTGTTCTGAGGTGTAGACTTAACATAGGGATTTTTAATGTGCAGCCAGACTTGAGAAGCTAGAAGAAGTTCTTTCAGCACAGGAACATCTACCCTATGTTGAGTAGTGGTGGGGCAGTGAGCATGCCCTTTTTTACTCATAAATGTGGAGACATCATGATCTCTTTATTTGTTACAATAGTCTTTCTTGCCACCTACTCTCCAGGTGATCTTATGAGGATTAATAGCTCAGTGTGAACTCCAGAAACACATTTGTGTTTTCTGAGGATTGCATGTAAGTTCCAGCACCAGGCCCAGCGCCTGCTACATATTCATGTTCAGCTGCTGACTTTACTCTCTTGAATTTCCTAACATCCTCCGGCCTCTCCTTCTTTTCCTACCATCACCTATGCTACCTCTGTCTTCTTCTTGCTTCCTTTTTATCTTCCTTTCTTCCTCCTTGTCTTCCTTTCTTCCCTTCGCTAATAGAAGGTAAAATCCTTCATTTTGTCTTATTAATTTTGTTATCTTTAGGAACCTAGCACCAACCTGGATGCATACAAGTTCTCAATAGGTATGTTGGGTTCATATATAAATTTTCTGGGATCAGAGCCCATTGGCCAGAAGACTAAGCTGATCACATGAAATTATTTTGGTATATCACGTTCATGGAGGGCGAGCTACCAAGAAAGCATGTTGGTTCTCAAGACAATTTTTAAAAATAGTGTATGACATATACTTTTGATAACACTGAGTTGTCTGGATAACAGCAAGAAAATTAGGGTCATTTATTCAACATAAAAGTTTTGCATTTGGAAATATACAAACACTTTAGAGAAGTTTCACTACTTTAGATTATTGGCCTTGGATATAAATATTTGGTTACTCTATACACAATCTGCTTTGTGGTGTCTTAGATGCTGGAGAATGAAAACTGGTGTGTTTCAATTATTTTGAAGATAGTAACTTAATTTAATATGAAGAGTCATTCTAATCATAAGCCTAATAGGCTGTCAGAGGAAAGGGTATCAGTCAAAACCAGAAAATAACAGTTTGAGGTTCCATTGGAATGAACTTATACCTTAAAATTATCAGGGAAGGCCAACAGTAGAAAATTAGCTTCTCTAGCAAATTTGAAGAGAGTTGGCTTTCTGTGCAGGGTTGAAGGGAAGGCATACAGAGACAGAAGTCCTAGATGGGAATGAGTAAAGAAGTAATGTCTCAGCTCTACTGAGAGCAATGTGGTCAGAATTTTCATAAACACTATTCTGTCTTGGTAAAAATATGTGGTCAACAAGGAGGCCCTGTTCTCACGTGCTTTAGATCTCGTAGTTGCATGTATTTTACCACTTGCCTTATAAGTCCTCAGCTATTATGTAACACACTGCAGACTGTCAAGAGTTTTCCAGTTTCTTTGCCATGGCTTGTTTGCTTTATAGAAATGAGATGTTTTTCAATTAAGATTATGGTATTGTTGTTTGCCAAGAAGTGGTGTGTGTGTGTGTGTGTGTGTTATTCTATTTAAAGATTTATTCCTATGTTGGGAGAAGATACTGAACATGGGTAAAGTAAACGTCATCAAGAAAATTATATTAAATGTTGAATGCATATCAACATTTTAAATGTTGAATTCTGCATTCTGAAATTATAAAAGAATCACTTAACAATTTCAGTTATATATAAAATCAGCCTATAAGGAGATCTGTTTGCATCATGTTTTGGCAATATCATAAATGCCCCTTCTCTCATAAGTCTGAAAAATTTACGTTTTGGGAATTGGTATGATAATTCTTTGGAGAAGCAATTTCTTCCAAGTGCTACCCTGGTGTAGCAGTGTTTTGATAACTGCGGTTAGTCCTGTGAGTGAAGTTTGGAAATGTGTCCAAAGTGTCACACAACTAGTTTCTTTGTTTTTCCTCTTTCTTCCTGTCCAACTTGTGCTGCTGATTCTAAAACCAGAGCATTATTCAGTGAACTTAAGCATGAACTTTATATAAAGTGATACTCCCTGGAGAAGAAATAGGAGATGTGATTTAAATGTGACAGGTGGGTCTCCTGACATTTGCTCCAAAAAGAAATTGATCTTTCATTGTGCATGACTATAAAAGCAATGATATAAAAAGGCAGAACAGAATGAAGAGAGAGTTGAAGTAGCTGATTTCTAATGAGAAAGTTTATTTTAAAGTTGTTGCTGTTCAGGCATTGGGATTAAAATGGTGCCTACCATTTTGCTGAGCACCTTTTTGCTTCATTGGACTATTGCTGTGGCTTCAGAACTGTAAGGGAATACTCACTATTTATACTAAACTACTAAAAATATGACCTTGTTAAAATAAGTCCAAATAAAATTTAATTGTCTTTTATCATTTCAACTTCTACAACTGAGTGCTGATTTTTCCTATAAGTGCTTAGCAAGCATAACATCTTAATCTTAAGACATCTCTTTCTCTACCAAAATTTGTTGTAATGCTACCTATCATAAAAGTGTATTTTAGGAATATTTCAATAAGCTAAAATAGCTTCTGGTGGATGTTATGTATTTTTCATATTCTTGTTTATAGAATGTTGGTTATTTTCTTTGCATAGGCAATATATCCTGTGGGTCCCCTCTGTGATACAGAGTTATTCTGCAGAAATAGCTTGCCTCCATCTTTTAAACCTCAATGAATCTGCATCCTTGAGTGTTTTCTTAGAATATGATGGATCTAATACCACAATTTTTGACCTGTCTGTGGGAGAAGACACCTTCTATGCTTGTGCAGATTTCAAGGTGAGGAACTGAATTTACTATTTCAGAGCTGCAGATGAGGACATTAAATTATTATTAAAAGATTATTTTTAAATAACAAAACTAGATTTTGGATGAGTTGTAAAAATTAGGGGGCACAATTAGGAATTCCAGAGAGGCAAGGAATAAAAGGAAAATTTATACATGCAGCAAGACTAATGAAATGTTGCTAATCTTCTATCATAAGAATTGATAATGAGATAACTACCTCACTTTAGATAGTAAAAATGTTTCACATTGTGAGGAAAGAAAATTTAGGGAAAAAAAGAAAGGTTTGAATTCAGGGCAACAGCAACAAAAAAAGTAAATGGAAGTCAAGAAGATACAAACACAGTTTATTAGAAAGTGTCCTCATGCTAAATTAAGCAATTGTAACAAGCAATCATTAATTCTTTTTTAAATTTTTAAATTTGTTTTAATTAGTTATGCATGACAGTAGAATGTACTTATATACTTTAGTATATCATACATAGATGGAATATATTTTCTCATTTTTCTGAGTATACATATTGTAGAATCATATTGGTCATACAGTCACATACATACATAAAGTAATAATGTCTGTTTCACTCTACTATCTTTCTAATCCCCACATCCTCTGCCTTCCCCTCCTTTCACTTCCCTCTACCTAATCTAAGGTAACACTATTCTTTCTTTTTTTTTTTTTTGCATTACAATTCTTAATACACATATATACCACAAATTTTGTATCTCTATTTGTATTTAAAGAATGTTGACACCCAATTCAACTCTTCATACATGTACTTTGTATAATGAGGTCCATCACATTCCACCATCCTTGAGTTCACAAGGATCTCTCTGCCTAACAAGTCAAATTAAGACATTATTTATGATTTTCAAACTCTCTGCTTTCCTATATCAACAGGTCTCTCAGAAGTCTTCTGAACAGTTTGCTTTTGTGACACTCTTGGCTAAGGGAGATACTCTTACAATCTTTGAGAGGAGATCTGTAGCAATCAGTTCAGAGGAGAAAGTAACTTTTGTGCAGACAGATAAGCCCATCTATAAACCTGGAGAGAATGGTAAGTCAAAAATCCCCTTTCCTTTGTATCATTGACTTTAGAAATATATTCTTCAAATTAAAAGCAATCCAAACATGTAAGATTTAGTCATGTTATCCTCAATATCATTGGATCATAAATTTTAAAAAATCTTATTGATGATCTAGGTAAAGTATGGGATAGTACCCTTTAACACAAGTCACTGAATATTTTGATTTGTAAAATTTACCCATCTTCCCCTTCCCTGTGTATAAACTCTAGTAACATAAAGGTATAAAGGTTCAAGCATGGAATGGGGAGTATAATTGATTTATTTGAATCATTGCTCCATAGTTTGCCAATTGGGCAAGTTAATTAACCATCTTCTTTTTTTAAAAACATCAGAAATTTATTAGTTGCTCAAAACATTACAGTGATCTTGACATATCATATATCATACATTTGTTTCAAATGGGATATGAATTCTTATTATTCCCACGTGTACAGATTGCAGGATCACATTGATTATACAGCCACGTTTATACATACTGCTATACTAGTGTCTGATTAACCCTCTTCTTAAGGTTCAATTATATCCTATGTAGAGAAAATGAAAATTTATCTCAAGAATATTGTGATAATGAATAGTAAAAGTGCCAATATTAAAGAGTGCCTAACACATAGTAAAGATCTCATAAGTGATATTTATTATTTTCACTATTATTACTGATTATCATAAGTGTAACTAGATGGATGATAACCTAGGCAGAACCCTGTATTTTTTTTATTACTATAATAAGAAGAAGGTGGCAGAAGGATGCAAAACTAGTGTTCCAAAGGGATTGGTTTTGGCTTGGTTAAAAAATATATATTGGGTTTTGTCAAATAAGTTTTCATCTTTGGAATTTAGTTTTCTCATTTTTAAATTTAAAGTTGATTAAAAGCATCTTTACATTTGGTCCTGATGAATATTATATGTTGCTATGGTTTATTGAAAAGAAGTACATGAACTAAATACAGAATTTTTATACTGAGATTTTTTGCTGCATTATATCATCTCTTCTGAATTTATTAAGTGTTATGATGATAGCTTCTATATTCTGTATGCAAAAAGAATCAAAATTTTTCTTTTCAACTGTTAGCTAGCATCAATTTAGTTTTTTAGGAGTACTATGTTCTCTCTTTCATCATACATTTGACATATTGTTCCTTCTATGACTATTTCTGCCACTTGGTCTTTAAGTGTTCCTCTGGCTCTTGGGGTAAAAGTCTCTGCTGGTAGCAGCAGCCAGTGTGTCAGCTTTGGTCATAGCAAAACACAATTAAGAGAAGAATGACAAATGCAATAAGAGATATTTCTTTCCCAGTGAAACTCAGTCTCAAAGGGTCAAATTGGAGCTGGGAAAAAAGGGGAATATGGTATTCTGTGATAGCAGGACAATTTAATTTCTTTATGTATTTGAAAAAGATTGTTCCTTTGTTTCCTTTTAGTTAAATTTCGCATTGTGACATTGGATACCCGCTTCAAACCTATTGAGGATTTGGTGAGTTCAGTCATTTCTAATGGTGCAATAACATTTGAACATATTAAACAAATCCATAGCTATCTAACACATCTTCAGGAAGCTTTCTAAATGCATGCAAATAAGGTTCCAAAGTAGAGTACAAGATAGGTATAACTTCAGTGCTAACCTCATATTTAAATATAAACTTTCATTTATAGGGAGTTGAGTTACAATTTTTTAGGTCTTTTTATCAAATAAAGAAGCGCGTGTGTGCGTGCACACATGCACACACACACACACACAAAAAAAAAAAAAAAAACACACAAGTTGCATGAAACTTCTTTCTACTTCCCAGAGAAATTTAGGTTCTATTTCATATTTGGGATGTGTTTGGCACTTTTATCTATAGAAATTTTGTTCTCTGAGAATCAAGGGCTAATTCTACAAGATATCATATGTATAGTACAGTATTTGGCCAAAAGAAATGTGCTATTAAAGTATTAATCTGTGTTTTCTCTCTTTCAGTATCCTTTAATCACACTTCAGGTAAGAGAACTGCTTTTTGTATCCATTATTTTAATTACTCATATAAATAATGTATGTCTTGTTCTTGTTTCTATAATTAGAAATCAAGATGACTGAAATAAAGAGAAGACAGTCTTTATGTGCATTACTCTGTAAGGCATCAGATTGAGATCTAAATTAAAGTCTGTTCCTTTTTATGTTAGCATGTTGGGCAAATGCAATATCTTGGGTTTTATGGAATATAAAAGATTAGACTCTAAAGCAGATATATATTTGAAAGGGTCTGATTTTGGTTGCCAAGCCCTTTTCAGTCTTAATTAATTCATATCTTATTATAAGAAAATGGAAAACACAAATACCTAAAATATAGAAATATATGAGAAAGTGACATTATTATAAAGTGGATTGTTTGCTTTTAGAAAATAATTAACAGTTTCCTTCTACCAGTTTGTCTAAAGTATTGTGGCCTTCAATTTATTTGCTATCTTATGCCTATTAGTAAATAGCTTGAATTTTAATACATTCAGAATACATTACTGAAGTGATGTTGTTTTAATGATTTAAGACAATTAGTTCCATATAATGATAGTACTTTCTTTACTTCTAAAATAAAGAAGGAAAGAAAAATATGCAATTTCTGATTGTCTTTATTTATTGTTTCCTAGGATCCTCAAAACAATAAGATTTTTCAATGGCAAAATGTGACCTCTTTCAGAAATATTACCCAACTGTCATTCCAATTGATTTCAGAACCAATGATTGGAGATTATACAATTGTTGTAAAAGGAAAATCAGGAAATACACTGATACATGAATTTACTGTTAATAGATACGGTAACCAATTTCTAGGTTTTATTTTCTCATATAAATGAGTTCAAATAAATGAGTAAAATTTTACATTAGACTTAGGCGAATGTAGGTGAAGCTTGATTTGGTTTTCTGCAATCATCTTCTGTTCTCTTATCAATCCTTTCTTGCTCCTCACTCATTATTCTGATCCCTACTTATCTGTTTCCCCTAGGAAACATCTATTTTTTAGAATCCAGATAGTTTTCTAGAATGTATTTAATATATTTCAACAACAACAACAAATGAACCCAGGGACTTGTGTATGCTTGGCAAGCACTCAACCAACTGAGCCATATCCCAGACCCTGTAAAGTTATGAGGACAGGAAAAAGGAAAAAAGAAGGGAGGGGGGATACTGAATTCTTAATGAGACACTATCACTTACTGTGGTGGACTAGTTTCACATACAAGTGGGGGCAATTGAAACATGGTCAGCACAAATGTAAAAATAGGAAAAAATTATGCCATCATAATTTTTTATGCATCATCACTATGGTTATCTACATGATTTCCATTAGTTTTTCTTCCAGCCATATGGGAGCTGAAAATATATATCTCTTTGTTTTCAGTGTTGCCCAAGTTTGAAGTTAAGGTCAGTGCTCCACAAACAATAACTATTTCAGATGATGAATTTCAAGCGGACACATGTGCTAAGTAAGTATTTATTATGATTTGTCCCCACAGGTAACAGAAAGCTCAGAGATAACAAAATAGTTTAGCTATTAAATTTGTTCATATGCTCACATTAAAATTCTTAGAGTATTTTTGAATATTTGAAAAATATAAAGGAAAATGTAAGAAATTAGCTATAATTAATTGTACTCATTGTCATTAACATTGTGATTAGTTTTCCTGTAATCTTTTAGGAATATTTTCTTTGACAGCAATCTTACCTTCTTATCTACAATACTTAAGAAAATATTTTTTCCTTATTATGTCATCCTTTTAAACTATTCTAATTCCTTTCTCTATCAACATATCTTTACATAGTTATCTTTAGCAAATTCACTGAACCATTATTATTTTATTATCTAACATGTGGGCTGTTCCATTTTATTTTTTTAGTAATTAATAATTTTGTAGCATGTACCATTCTATATTACTGTATAATAACTTTGAATTAACAGTTGTTTACTTAGAAAAGATTTACAAAAGGGGAAATACCAAGACAAAATAGATAAAAATCTTGTAATCTTTTGATTGCCTTATTGCTCACCAAAGTATTGTGCCAAGGTACAATTCCAACAGCTGGTACAAAAGTACCTACCTCACTTAGTCTTCACAATCACTGAATATTCCCATAAAAAATAAAATGAATATGAAAAGAGGGGAAAGAAAATCTAACATAGATACAATAAAATATTATTAATTGTATCTTTAAAATACATAAAAATAATAACAGAAAATGAGCTATTGAAATTGTCATAGTGGAACTAAGGAATTTTATACTTTAATTTGAATTCACTTGAGTCCTCTTAATACAAACAATCCAAATTTCTATTTTCTCCTTGGGAAATTATTTCTGATTACTGATATGCTACTTAGTGTCAAATCTCTCTGGCATATAGTGTAAAGTTTCAAGAAGTCAGAATAATGATCGTAATTTAAAGTAATGTAAGAAATAACTTTTCCAACACTAAGGGAGCCCTTTGATGACAGAACCAGGATTTACACCTGGGCTTTATGGCTTTAAAGATACTTCTTGATTAATAATTCCATTATACTTTATGTAAACACTTAAAATATCAATATTTGCCATATCTGTGAAATAATTTATGGCTGACATAAATTACTATTTTTTTAGTATTTTGGCAGTATATTAAAGATACATTATGTAAAGAACTGTATAGTAAACATGTGAGGATAATTTTTGAAGTTCTTCAGAATCTTGGAAACTTTTAGTCTTTTTTAAAGTAGTATTTAATATCTTTGAATTCTAGGGAAATGATCATAAAATTTTTCAGAGTTTCAATGTGAATCTGTGTCAGAATTAATATATGTGAGATTACATATTATCTGTTAAAAATCATGGGATAATCAACATAAGAATGAAGAAATCAAAGATCATAAACTGGTTTTGCTAGAAAACCCTACAGGAAGCCAGAAATTTTAATGCCTTTCGCATTTCTAATGTATTCAAATACCTTGTATTATGCTAAGAAAGTACAACCCCACAAATCAGGAGACCCAAAATGTTTATGCAAAACTTTCTAAGCCAAACACTAACATGAAATTGATTGTTTCTTACATTACTTTAAATTATGATCATTATTCTGACTTCTTGAAACTTAACATTATATGCCAGATACATTTGACATTAAATAGCATATCAGTAATCAGCAATAATAATCTCCTGCCACATGACCAGGCAACTACATAAGAGCTGTGCTTGCTGCAAAGATGTTACTGAGCAGGCTTTGATGGAAGGACGTGAAGTCACTGTCCAGATCTCAATTAACACAATCAAGGAGTTACCTTTTGGGGGTTGAATAGTACTGTACCAGTTGTGCCCAGAGATTTAGTTGGAATGGCTAAGGAAAACAACAGCAAAATTAGATTATTTTAGCAAACAATTTCAGAAATGAATTAGGCTTTTAAGAGTGAAGAAAATTTACCTACAGATAAAGAGATTTTTAATAAATTCCATTAGCACCATCAAAAGCTTTTCAAATCACAAAGGGCTTTCCTACTCTGTGCTGCATGAAGAAGTAAACTACATGTTCCAGGGACAAACCTTAGTCTGTAAATAGTTGTATGATAAAAATTTTATTTTATAAATAAAAGTTAGAAGAAATAATAAGATATTTGTCTTATAATTCTTACATCTTACATGCATTAATGAGACCTAACATTTTTGGCCCAATCTTAGTTCAACTTCTATTTTACATGTGGTTGATAATTAGAACTAACAAATGATTATAGTAATTTAAGTTGAATCAAGATGTCAAAAGCATAAAGTATTTTTATAAAAAAAGAGAAATAGGTTAGCGGAATGACAGGAGAACAGACCATGGAGTGAAACAGATCTGAGTTTGAGTTTTCATTCTTTCAATCACAACATGGGGAAGTTAGCAAATCTCAGTTTACTAATCAAGTTCACTGGAAAAATTAAATCATATAAATAAAGATCTGGTACAGATCAAAGTCCAACAGTCATAAAAGCAAAATATTGTAATCTATAAATTTCCTAATATTAAGATTGATTATCTCCTATGTATTTGCTCTCTATTTTTCTAAATCCAAGTGGAAAGAATCCTTAAGTTAAAAAATACAAGGGGGAGAAATGAATTACAGTAGAGGGGGTAGAGAGAGAAGAGGGGAGGGGAGGGGAGGGGAGGGGAGGGGGGATAGTAGAGGATAGGAAAGGCAGCAGAATACAACAGACACTAGTATGGCAATATGTAAATCAATGGATGTGTAACTGATGTGATTCTGCAATCTGTATACGGGGTAAAAATGGGAGTTCATAACCCACTTGAATCAAAGTGTGAAATATGATATATCAAGAACTATGTAATGTTTTGAACAACCAACAATAAAAATTTAAAAAAATTTAAAAAAAGAAAAAAAACAAACACTGATATTGACTAGCTTTGTGTTTGGTTGAAATTTTGTTGTTGTTGTTGTCAATGGATCTTTATGTATTTATATGTGGTCTGAGAATGGAACCTAGTGCCTCACACATGCTAGGCAAGTGCTCTACCACTGTGCCACAACCCAAGCCCACTGGTTGAAATTTTTCAAAAATTTGCATTATAGTTTTAGGAGAAAATGAGGTAATTTGTGTTGTGCTTGTATTATGCTAAGAAAGTGCAACCCACAAATCAGAAGACCCAAATGTTTATGCAATGTACTATGTACAAAAATACTTTCTAAACCAAACACTAACATGAAATTGGTTGTTTCTTACATTACTTTAAATTATGATCATAATTCTGATCACTCCAGAAGGTATTATAATTTTATTCAAAATATATCCAATTTATGTCAGTTCCAGAAATTTTTTGATTTTTGGAGTGGCAAAATGAGCATTGTTACTTAAAATGCTGATCTGGACATACTTCAAGAACCTGAATCATCCCAGATTTACTTACTTAAATACATATTTTCTGCTAAAGAAAGAGTCACAACTAATTTTTTTCTGATACTTCTATCAGATTAAAAATTATTTTAAAAAATTAATCATTAAATTTTATTTGTTGAGATTTTAAATTACTTCAGATACTATGTTATTGAATTTGGTTTTTTAAAAAGCAGCCACATCCTCCTAATAAATCAATTGACCAATTCTGCGAGGAAGACAGTGCCAATAGGTGAGGATTTGTAATTGAATTGGGTTAGATTCAAGTCTTCATAGTTCAGAGATTTCATGTATAATTGTTGAAAGAGTCCAGAAAATACTGCTCTCATGTCATTCATCTGTAATCACAAGTGCACCTTTTCCCACTAGGTACACTTGTGGCCAGTCTGTGCAAGGAAAAGCCCAAATCCGAGTATGCAGAAAATTTTTTTCTTCTACAAGTTGTGAGAATGAAAACAATGAAATATGTGAGCAATTTATTGCACAGGTACTAACTATAATACTAAAAAAATCTAATTTTTGGCTATTTTATTTCTTTGATTTCATTTATAAAAAGGACTTAACACTATTTTCATTTTGTATAAAATGGAGGACTCAATTACAAAGGGTAAAAAATAAGGAGAAAATACAATGTCTAAAAGTTTCTTACTCTCTAGGCAATGTATATTGTTATTTATTTATCAGTTTTTAGAATTTTTAAAATTTGAAAAAGATTTTTTTTGCGTTCTTCATTTTATATACTAAGTGGCCTCCCCAATCTTTAAATAAACTAATCTGCATTATTTTTCACTATGCAGCCTAGACTTGTCCTTTTAATACAGCTTATGTTCAAACATCTGCAATTCAGATCATATACATCTATTGCTTTAGATTTGCAGTGGTATGTGTATGATGCTGGGGATTGAATTTGGGGCCTTAATATGTCCCCACACCCTGAGATTCATACGTCAAGCCCATAGTTGCTTTCTTCATCTATAACATCATAACTTTAAGATAATGACTCCACCCATTTCTTTTAGTGAGAATTGACTTTGGAATTCCCGTAGTGAAATTTGCATATATCCCATAGTATATATCTGGTTGTCCTGAAGTTACTCCTCAAATTTGATGATCACCCTCTAGGTAAATATCAATAATTGCATATACAGGCAAAAAGAACCCCTAACTTTGTACAGGAAATGCAGGCTAAGAAGTGTTAAATGAATTTCTTCCACATCAGTTGCACATCGTTTCACTGAGGTTGTGATGTAATGCAGTCAACCATTTTACCTAGTGAAAGGTGTTCATTCAGCTAATGTTTTTTCTTTCCCTATATGAAAAACATAGCATTAAAAAAATCTGATGCAACAATCTCTATGTGAGAAGTTTTATTTATTTGAAACATTCCTTGGAGTGAGTTTCCTGAATCTAGGAAACTATAGATTGATATAAACATAAAGATTATTTCAAGAAATATTAGCATATTGCTATCCATAAATTTTAGGCATTCAAATTCTTGTCAGCAAAACATGGGAGTATATTTCCAAAGTTATTTCTAGCAATATATTTAAGACTTCAATTTTTTATCATTTTGTCAGACAAATTTATTTTGTTTTAACATGTATTATCTAATTCCTAGCTAATTTGGGCATCTTTTCATATTTTTGTTATTAATTTGGATTTGGTCTTTTGAGAACTATTAATTGGCTCTGCTTTTCCCTATTAATATAAAACTAAAACTTTCTTTCATTATAAACATTATTCTCTATCCTCTAAGCAAATTTTTCCAGTATATTTAATTAAGTCAAAGCATTGACTTTGAAATTATGCTATTTTTGACATCCCAAGGTTCTTACCATTTATGGGTTTCAGGATTATGGAGAAAATGTCTGATTTGTCCTTCTGTTGTACATGTAACTACCTAAGTATGCTTTAAGAGTATTTCAATTTCTTTAGTAAACATAAAATTAATTTTTTATATGTTTAATATAAGAAGTTTGTTTTCTCCCATATGGATATTGAGTTCATAGCACTCATTTTACATGTTTGCTTTCCCTCTTCATTCTAAATGACTCTTGTGTTTGCCTATTGTATAGGTTTTTAGTATAGTCTTATGTTATTTTGGGGTCATCATCATTAGCCTTCATCTTATTAATTCTTTTTCCTAATATTTTTAGTTGAAACTTTAAATATACAGTCATCCCTCCCTATCAATGGAAGTTGGATCCACAACCCCCATATACGAAAATCTATAGATAGCCGGGGCGCTTCTATAAAAGGGTGTAGATTTGCATATAGCCTAGCACATCCTCCAGTACACTTTAAACCTCTCTAGAGTACTTATGATATGTACAAATGTACATGTGATTTCAATAGTTGTTATACTGTATTATTAAGGAATAATGACAAGTAAAAAAGTCTGCTTGCGTTCAGTGCAGGTACACTTTTTTCCAAATATTTTTTCCATTATTGGTTAAATCCATGGGTGTGGAGCCCACGAATACAAAGCTTCATTTAGTAATACACATATTCAGTGCTTTATATTTTTCTTTCGCCACACAGCTTAATATTATTTGATGCAAAGCTTTTTCCTTTACCCCAATATCTAGATTCTTACTAGTTTACATTATTTTTCTCTTTGAAGGATTACTGAAAATGTTTTTCTCCTAATTTTAAAGACATTAAGATTCTTTTGGCCACTTTTAATTATTTCATTTTAATTTGTATTATTTAGACAAAGTAGAAGTAATGTTTTTGATGTCATTGATAAAATAGTTCCTAGTCTAGAGGAGTACACACTCTACAAACTACACACTTGTTTAGCTCCAACACCTTTTAACTCTGTGGCCTTGAGTAGGTTATATAATGTACTTGTGTTTCAGTTTATTCATCCTTATAATTGGTTTAATAATAGTGCCTGGCTCATATGACAGTTTTGAGGACCAAATGAATTGACAGGTACTTCTGTTTAAAATTTAAATTAGTAAATATTTTTTTCAAATAAAACAAAATCTTTTAAATTATTGATGTTACTGGTCAAAGGTTATCTACAGATTTTTCCTTATTTTAAATGAACAATTGATCTGAAGAAGTGTTTATTTTGATGGTACACCTTTAAAGAGTGATTCTTTTCCACCTGTTTTAATGCCTTTCAAGATGATTTTAATTAAAAGTAATTAAATATTACTTTAAAAATATTATTCAACTTCATTTCCATCCTTTAATCTCTTCCCATTGACACTGCTTTCAATAGAATTTATTTTGAATCTGTAAAATAAAGATTATCTACTTTACCTTTTTTTGATATGCTGATATAATCTTTCCCCTCCCCTCCCTTCTCCTCTTTAGTTTTTTTTCTTTAATTATTTCAAAAGTCAGGGTTGGTGGTTATATACTTTTGCTAAAATTTCATAGTTTTTAAAATACTCTTAAATCCCTAACTTTTCCACTATATTTCTCTTTATTTTTCAGTTGAAAAATGGTTGTGTTTCTCAAATTGTACATACAAAAATCTTCCAATTTTATCGTTCTGGACTTTTTATGACATTGAATATCAATGTAGTTGTTACAGAATTTGGGACAGGTAAGAATTGAATTTTATGTACAACTGGGATATCAGCTTACTGGGAAGAAGCTTTTTGAGTTAGCAGTATGTACAAAATACACATCAATTATTGCTCAAACTGGTAAAATGTACTTTTTGCCTTTAGGTCAACTTGAGGTTTGTTTTTGAATAAAATTCTCCTAATTATATTTAAAGATAGAATAATTATGTAACTTTTTTATATTTTCATCTGTTTTTGTGACTCTATTAATCAGAAGTAGTAGACTTGAGCTAATAAATTGGCTATTCCTTTTTAATTATATATATATATATATATATATATATATATATATATATATATATATATATATCAATTGATAAAAAAATTACCAAAGTCTAACATCTGATTTAATTCTCAGTTTTTAAAATCTATGTCCCCAGGACCAATCCAGTTTTTTTTTTTTTTTAAACACAGTCACATTTTGTTTACCTTGCTTAACAGCTATAAGCAAAGTAGAGAACTTCTGTCAAATACTCAACCCAGAGTGGCCCACACCCTAGAATAACTGTTAGGCTCTTTATGGAAGTTTATCAACCCCTGATTTATTAGAATTGGGAACATTTGCAAGTGAAAAAAAAACTATTAGTGAGAAAATAATTTTGTACTATGTATGTACAAACTCATACATATATAGTGAGTGCTCAGTAAATATTTGTAAAAAGAATAAAAAACCAGGAAAGTGAGATTTTAATTTGGGCAAGGGAACCAATTGAATTGCTCATAATTTCTTGTTACTTAAAAAGGGGTTGGACGTATGCTATTTAGTGATTTATGTACATATACTTGATCAATATTGTGATAGCTCTCACAATAGGTGAGTTTGTCACACTTACTATTAGCAACTTAGCTAAATATATTTCATTCTGCCTATTTACTTGGTTTTTTGATATCTCAAGCCATTTCTTTTTACTTTGCTTTTCAAATCTGAATAAAGTCTAAATATTACATTTATTTTGTAGTGTCGAGAAAGTTTTCAGAAAGTGAAAATCCTATTGTGGAGATGTTTAAGATATTCTCCATCATAAAGTTACAAGCCAGAACTGAGTGAATTGATAGGAAGGAAGAATTTGAGAGCATTTTCTCCTGCTCCTGATTTAATTATTTCCATACTAACATCATCATTCCTTTTGAAGATACAGATTGTGTGTATTTCAAACAATTTACATCTCCTTTTCAATATAGAACAAAAATGTAAACCTGTGTTTAGAGAGTTCTCACATGTACCATGTACCTTAAGCTTTTTTTTTTTTTTTTCTTTTGGGGTTTTGAGATTGAAGCCAGGGCCTTGCCCATGTTAGGCAAATGCTCCATCATGGAGCTATATCCCCAGCTCTGAAATATTTGGTGGAATAGTTAATTCTTTCTGGACACTGTGTTTCCTCATTTCTTACAGGTGTACAGATCAGTGAAAAGACCTCCATTTTTATCACTCCATTGCTTGGCAGAGTGAACTTTGAGAATACGGACCCTTTCTATAGAAGAGGAATTTCTTATTTTGGAACTGTAGGTTTAACTTTAAAAAATGCAGGTCCTATTTCATTTTATTAGATCACTGATTATCCTTTGAAAATTTCTGGATACTTTTTTTTCTACTTTCATAATACATTTTCAGTATTACCATGTCTGATATACTGAAAAAGTCCTAGGCTAACAGTAATAAATACAATCTTAGCTGTTTCCATATTTTATATATAAACACATAAATACTTAATGAAACATCTTTCTGTTCATTAGAATTTAAGAAAATTTCTATTGTGTGATCAAAGTTAAGGACAGAAAATTATTTCTCTGTAGGAATATGACATTTTATATTCAAAGAGTATTAACATTTTTTTGTACAGCTTAAATTTTATGGTCCTAATAATGTACCTTTGGTGAGCAAGTTATTGCAATTGGAGCTCAATGATAAATTTATAGGAAATTACACTACAGATGAGGATGGTGAAGCTCAGTTTTCCATCGATACTTCAGATATATTTGATCCAGAGTTCAATCTGAAGGTAAGACATCAAAGAACAGATGAAGACTGGTAGGTATCCCACGTCATATTCAAATGTTAGTAATTTTGAACATTAGGAATCTCTCTCTCTCTCTCTCTGTCTCTCTCTACCTCTGCCTCTCTCTCACTCTCCCTCTCCCTCTTTCTTTCTCTTTTACAGATCCTCTCTCTGAGGGTATTTTTTTTAAATTATTGTTTATTTTTAGTTACATGACAGCAGAATCCATTTTGATATAATTATTCAAGCATAGAATATATCTTATTCTAGTTAGAATCTCACTCTTATGGATGTGCATAACAGTGGGATTCACTGTGATGTTTTCATATATGTACATGTGAAAATCACGTCAGATTCATTCTACTGTCTCTTAAAAGACAACATATGTTTTGTTATTTGCTTGTTGGTTAAATAATGTGTGAGATTTGCTCAAGATGATGAGAAGATAATGATACTACAATACAATCATTATAAGTTCTATAACAACCAGTATTTTCTTCTGAGGAGTTAGAAATAGCTCATGAAGAAAATTTGGCTTTTTTTTTCCCTCAGATCATTTCATACATAAATAAGGGAAATACTCTGATTTCTCTTTTCTGCTGCTTAAATGGAATTTTGCAGTTAAACAATTTGTCAGTCTTCAAATGTAGCTTCAGGAAACAGAGATTACATTTCATTCTCTTTCAATCAAAAGTAAGAAACAATTTATTGTTAGTCTAGTAAAATGTTTATACAATTATGGTATAAAAGAGAAAGCTATTATTATTTCACTTCCAATAACTCCACAATGAAATGTCAGCCCCAAGCTAAGTTTCCTCCTTGCTTGGAAGACATGTCTTCTGTTACTGTCTTTGGAAGTCTTTGCCTCTCTAAGATCCTTCTCTTTCTTTTCTCATGTCAGGCTTCATATGTTCAACCTAAGAGCTGCTATCCTAACAGCTGGTTGACACCTGAATATTCGGATGCCTACTTCAGAGTCTCACGCTTTTATTCACGAACCAGCAGCTTCCTGAAGATTGCTCCTGAACCGAAACAGCTTAGATGTAACCAACAGAAGATTATTACCATTCATTACTCCTTAAATCCTGATGCATATAAGGATGATTCACATGTCAACTTCTACTATTTAGTAAGTCTCAGTTAGTGTATTCTTGGAATCCTGCCTAATTATGAGTCTTCTGAGCACAGGACAGTTCAGACAGTGTGCATTAGTTGTGCCATGCCAATCTGAATGAATTCCACCCTCTCACTTTGCTGGCAAATGCTACAGGATCCATTAGAAACAAACAGATAAAATGCTCTCAGATTATTTGTTTCCCTAAGATTTAAAAACTTATTATTCAGAATCTGCTTTTTTCGGTATTCAATTATTAATTCATATCAGGTGTTTAGAACGCTTTGTAATAGTTGAATATTAGGCAGATGCAAAAAAAATACAATGGAAGATTCACTTTGATAAGCAGTAAAAGGAAGTAGCTGGCCTGTGTCTATCCATTTTGTGTCTTCTGCCGCAGTCTGGCTGGGCACAAAATCACGAGCCACTCAAGCAGGAACAAAGTTTATTTTTTTGAAACTGCCGCCAATGTCCGGTACCGCCCGGGAAGATTTTTTCCACCCACGCGGCCTCCTCCTGACCCGCAGAGAGAGCTCCTCCCCCGGAACTCCCTCCTACTGTACTTCCCCAACCAATGGGAACTCTCCAGGAGTCCCATAGCCGGCCTAGGTGAACAGCAGGAGTCCAATATCCATATGAATGCAAATCTTAACATAATCATATCATCTCAATGGCTAGCTGGCGTCACCTTTAGACTAAAAATGCCATGCATCATATACTTGGCTCTTAGCAGTCTTCAAGGCAGATTGCAGAGTGACAGACAGACTTGGAAATTAAGGCAGCCCACCCTCTTGTTGCTTCTTGTTGTTTTTGTTGTTGTCATTGTCTTCTTCTTTTGCTTGTATTTTTGCGGGTGTGGGTGGGTACTAGGGACTGAACCCAGAGTCACTCTACCACTCAGCTCCATCCCCAGCATTTTTACTTTTTTAAGACAAGGTCTCACTAAGGTGCTTGTGGCCTTGCAATTTTTCTGAAGCTGGCCTTGAAGTTGTGATGCCCCTGCCTCAGCCTCCTGAGTCACTACCACACACAGCTTCCACCATCTCCTCTTAATCAGACAAGTTAGTCCATCTTGGACAGGTTCTTTAAACTCCTTAAGCCTTGGTTTCCTCAGATGTATATATGTAATTAGAAATGATAAGTTTTCCCTCCTAGGGTGGGGATTCCATGTCAGGTACTGCCCTTGTATGTATTGGCTGGCTTCATCAGCCTTACGGAAGTCTCATTTTTACAGCTAATGGAACAGAGGCAAACAGATAGAATGATGTGTCTTAAATCATATAGTTGATGGAGATTAGATAAAGACATATTCAGAGCCAGAAAGTCTGGATAAAATTCTCCTCCTCCTACAGTGCATTTCACATTGTTCACAGAGTTTCTAGTCCATGATAGGCTCCCAATCTATTGTGGTTACTTTCTGTTCTTCTTCAAATATGCCAAGTTCACTTTTAATTTGTGGAAGCTTCCGTATCTTATGTAACAGAATTATCATGAGATAATTCATTATATAATGACAATATGATATGATATTAGGCAATAGATTTCATAGTGTGTTTTCTTTGTCCTGCACAGATGATGGTGAAAGGAGCTATCTTTGTCAGTGGACAAAAGGAAATCAAAAACAAAGGTGTATATAATGCAACCATTTATAAATATGTACTTTACCTTTTTTCTCTTTGAGGAAATATTATTAGAGAGTCTAGAAGTTGAATTGAAATAAGAGCACTTATTTCAATTTGAGGACAGAGTACAAATAGGATGGCTTAAAAAAGCTGCTAAATAATTGGATAAATGACAGTTTGACCTCTTTCTACTATTCCCAGGTCATCGAGTACATTACAGAAAAGGGATTTCCAAAACCAGAGTATTCTAATTACCTACATTACCCAGTCTTATTTTTCATATGTAGTTGGCATTATTTGATTTGCTTGTCTTTAAAACAAAGCCTAATTTGTGCTTTATATCTTATGGATGATATAAGTCATTCTCTTTTATCTAAGCATACCCAGTGATGCAAGAAATTTTTGGCATTATCTGTTAATCTCCTGTTTACACAGCCTGGAATGGGAACTTCTCATTCCCCATCAGCATCAGTGCTGATCTGGCTCCTGTGGCTGTCCTCTTTGTCTACACCCTTCACCCCAGTGGAGAAATCGTGGCTGACAGTGTCAAGTTCCAGATTGAGAAATGTTTTAAAAACAAGGTGATTTTTCTTCTATGTGTGACCTGTCCAGAGTAAGAAGAGTAAGCAGTTTGCTTCTTACTACCTCCTTAATGGACCACTCTGATCTTTACGTGGCAATCTCACAATAAGTAGGGGTATCAATAAAGTTATTAGGGAATCAGAGAATTGCCAAAGGGAAAGAATTATCCTTGACAGTAGTGCCAATCCCGAGATGAGAGAAGGGTGGTAAAGGAGATGTCCCTTTAAGGAGAGTTGAGGGTGAACATGGGCTGGAGGAATATATGTACAGAATCTATAAGGATTTCTTTAGAAACTATTGAATTTATTCAGATTTTCCTCATAGAAATCATCTCTATTCCTTTTCTTTCTCTTCAGGTTAGCATAAAGTTCCATAAGGAGCAGGGGCTTCCTGGCTCTAATGCCAGTCTCAATCTTCAAGCAGCTCCTGACTCATTCTGTGCCCTCCGGGCTGTGGATAAAAGTGTCCTCCTGCTGAAATCGGAACAACAGCTATCAGCTGAAAGTGTAAGATCCCTGATTTCCTATCTGGACTCTAAGTCTTACCCTTCATATGGAGCTTATGTGACATGGAACATGTTGAAACTATTGACTATTTCTTCCTTTGTTACTTTGTGAATTATTCACTTATTTTCTTTGACTTACTCAACACTCATAGTAAAACATAATTCTATAGATGATGTTTATTAGTTCAATGGGGATAATAAGACAATGGAGATCCAGGAAATCATCTTCATCATGGTAGTCAAAATTAATATCATCAAAGATGGGAAGATGGATCTTGTGTACCGTGGGTGTAATATCCTGAAAAACACATCATTTTTTGTGGTATCCTCATCAACATTTACACTTAAATTTAGCATTCATTGATAATTCTTGCCTGAACCAATATTGTTATAATAGTTGATGGTGGTTTTTCCAGTTTTACTTCTTCCTCTTTACTTGAGGACACACTTTTTTTTTTTTTTTACTCAATGGTACATAATTTATTGCTATTCTTAATTATTTTTATGTTCAAATTGTTCCAGGTTTGTTCAGTAGGAAAATCATCAAGTTGGTCTCCATGTCCTCTTTGGTATGTCCATATGCTGGTTCTAGCACTCACCAACTTTCTACTTTAAGAGGTTCCAGAATTATGTTGTACATTCTTTGCATTAATCTTAAAAATCAGTATTTTTCCAGGGATCCCTGATTTCTAGTATAGAATAATAGTAATCTAATTTATCTTGTTTCATTTTATAGCTATCTAGTTGATACAACACCATCTTTGCTCTGTTAGTTTAAAATATGACCTTTGTCATATGTTTCTATTTGTAGTTATGTTTATTTCTGAATTTTATATTCCATTTCACTGGTCTGTCTTATCATGTCTCAGCCCCACACTGTTTTAATTATAGAGAATCTGTGGTAAGTACTAATTTTTGTTGTGAATCAAATTCTTTGGCTTTCCTGGGTGCCCCAGTCACTTCAATTTTATGGTTCCCATAGATATTCTTGTTGATTTTATGTACCAACTTATTTCCAAGTTCTCAAATTCCAGCCTATTGATATTTTTTGTTGTAATTACATAGACTTTATAAATTAACTTAATAATTTCATCTTTATGGGATGATGTTCTGATTAAGACCAATAAATCTCTGTTTATTTGTCCAAGCATACTTTTGTGTTCTTTGTGAATTTTAGTTTTAAATAATTCTCTTAAATAGTTTCTTACTAAGCTTACCAGCATTTAGCTTACCAGCATTTTAACTTTTTTTCTGTTTACTGTAAATAGATTTTTTTCCTTCCATTATATATTCTAAATGTTTTTATTTCTGTTCTTGGGAGTTATTTTTGCATAGTAATTTTATATTTTGCAAAATTGCCAGATTGCTTTTGGTTGAGTTAGTTTTCCATTGGTTTTCTAGGGGCTTTTAGATATGCAACTATATTATCAGAAAATAGTTTTACCTTTCATTTTTCATTTTATATGATTATTTTTTCCCTTAACATGAGTACAGTACCAAATTGCAAGGCAACAATAGCATTCTTGCCTTGTTCTTAACCTTAGTATAAATGACTAGTGTTTGGTGCATTTGTGTATCATAGACTCTTACCAATTTTCTTTTTCTTTTGATGAAAATAATTTTTTTAAGCTTTTCTTCTATACTAATGTCAGTTTTGGCATATTGTTATTTTTTAAGAAATTAAGATATTTTATATATTTTAAATTTTTTGTTGAAAAATGGACTCTCAATAATTTTACTATGTTGCATCACTACATTCCTTTTATTTTTATGTTTTCCTGTATTATATAATTGTTATTTTGTATATTTGTACTTCTTTCCTTATTAGATTAATTAGTAGTTTCCCTATTTTGCTCTTCTCCCCAAAATAGGATTTTAATCTATCAGTAAGATGCAGTATGGGTTTTTTGGTACTCGATCACAATTTATCATTCCCTTAGCAGTACTTCATTTTGTTGTTGTTGTTTTTAGCTAGTTTTTTCTTTAACATAAAATTTACACAGTTTTCTCATTTTTTTTATTGGTTTGAATGTTTAGGAGTTTTTCTGTATTGTGTGTGTGTGTGTGTGTATGTGATGCATGCCCCTGAGGATCAACCCCACGGCCTTGAGCATGTTAGGCAAGTATTCCAGCATTGAGCTATACCCAACCCTGATCTCTACTTTCAAAAATATCCCATGTATTCTGATATGTGATGATGGCTCCATTTTTATTTTAAAGAAATTCTTCAATTTCTGTTTGCATTTGTCCTTTCATCAAAAATTTACTTACTAGAACATTTTTTAATTGACCTGTAAAAATGCCTTTTTATTTTGGAATTTTATTTTAGTTTCAATTTATAGTGTCTCATAATCAGTAATATTTCTATTTTATAAAGTCTACTGATATATTTTTGTGCCCAAATACGTTTTTTTTTTTTTAATTTTTTATTGTGGGTTGTTCAAAACATTACAAATTTCTTGACATATCATATTCCACACTTTGATTCAAGTGGGTTATGAACTCCCACCTTCACCCCATACACAGATTGCAGAATCACATCAGTTACACATCCATTGATTTACAAATTGCCATACTAGTGTCTGTTGTGCTCCACTGCCTTTCCCATCCTCCACACTCCCCCCTCCCCACCTCTCCCCTCCCCTCCCCTCCTCTCTCTCTACCTCCTCCACTGTATAACCCTGAGGGTCTCCTTCCATTACCATGCAATTTTCCTTCTCTCTCCCTTTCCCTCCCACCTCTCATCCCTGTTAAATGTTAATCTTCTTCTCCTGTTCTTCGTCCCTACACTGTTCTTAGATACTCTCCTTATATCAAAGAAGACATTTGGCATTTGTTTTTTAGGGATTGGCTAGCTTCACTTAGCATAATCTGCTCTAATGCCATCCATTTCCCTGTAAATTCTATGATTTTGTCATTTTTTAATGCAGAGTAATACTCCATTGTGTATAAATGCCACATTTTTTTTATCCATTCGTCTATTGAAGGGCATCTAGGTTGGTTCCACAGTCTTGCTATTGTGAACTGTGCTGCTATGAACATCGATGTAGCAGTGTCCCTGTAGCATGCTCTTTTTAGGTCTTTAGGGAATAGACTGAGAAGGGGAATATCTGGGTCAAATGGTGGCTCCATTCCCAGCTTTCCAAGAAATCTCCATACTGCTTTCCAAATTGGCTGCACCAATCTGCAGTCTCACCAGCAATGTACAAGTGTACCCTTTTCCCCACATCCTCGCCAGCACTTGTTGTTGTTTGACTTCATAATGGCTGCCAATCTTACTGGAGTGAGATGGTATCTTAGGGTGGTTTTGATTTGCATTTCTCTGACAGCTAGAGATGGTGAGCATTTTTTCATGTACTTGTTGATTGACTGTATGTCCTCCTCTGAGAAGTGTCTGTTCAGGTCCTTGGCCCATTTGTTGATTGGGCTGTTTGTTCTCTTATTGTCTAATTTTTTGAGTTCTTTGTATACTCTGGATATTAGGGCTCTATCTGAAGTGTGAGGAGTAAAGATTTGTTCCCAGGGTGTAGGCTCCCTATTTACCTCTCTTATTGTTTCTTTTGCTGAGAAAAAACTTTTTAGTTTGAGTAAGTCCCATTTGTTGATTCTAGTTATTAACTTTTGTGCTATGGGTGTCCTATTGAGGAATTTGGAGCCCGACCCCACCGACTGTAGATCGTAGCCAACTTTTTCTTCTATCAGACGGCGCGTCTCTGATTTGATATCAAGCTCCTTGATCCATTTTGAATTCACTTTTGTGCATGGCGAGAGAAAGGGATTCAGTTTCATTTTGTTGCATATGGATTTCCAGTTTTCCCAGCACCATTTGTTGAAGATGCTATCCTTCCTCCATTGCATGCTTTTAGCCCCTTTATCAAATATAAGATAGTTGTAGTTTTGTGGATTGGTTTCTGTGTCCTCTATTCTGTACCATTGGTCCACCCGCCTGTTTTGGTACCAGTACCATGCTGTTTTTGTTACTATTGCTCTGTAGTATAGTTTGAAGTCTGGTATCGCTATACTGCCTGATTCACACTTCCTGCTTAGCATTGTTTTTGCTATTCTGGGTCTTTTATTTTTCCATATGAATTTCATAATTGCTTTCTCTATTTCTACAAGAAATGCCGTTGGGATTTTGATTGGCATTGCATTAAACCTATAGAGAACTTTTGGTAATATCGCCATTTTGATGATGTTAGTTCTGCCTATCCATGAACAGGGTATATTTTTCCATCTTCTAAGATCTTCTTCTATTTCTCTCTTTAGGGTTCTGTAGTTTTCATTGTATAAGTCTTTCACCTCTTTTGTTAGGTTGATTCCCAAGTATTTTATTTTTTTTGAAGATATTTTGAATGGAGTTGTTGTCCTCATTTCCATTTCAGAGGATTTGTCGCTGATATACAGGAATGCCTTTGATTTGTGCGTGTTGATTTTATATCCTGCCACTTTGCTGAATTCATTTATTAGCTCTAATAGTTTCTTTGTAGACCCTTTTGGGTCTGCTAGGTATAGAATCATATCATCTGCAAATAGTGATAATTTAAGTTCTTCTTTTCCTATTTTGATGCCTTTAATTTCTTTCGTCTGTCTAATTGCTCTGGCCAGTGTTTCGAGAACTATGTTGAACAGAAGTGGAGAGAGAGGGCATCCCTGTCTAGTTCCAGATTTTAGAGGGAATGCCTTCAGTTTTTCTCCATTCAGAATGATGCTAGCCTGAGGCTTAGCATAGATTGCTTTTACAATATTGAGGTATGTTCCTGTTATCCCTAGTTTTTCTAGAGTTTTGAACATAAAGGGATGCTGTACTTTGTCAAATGCTTTTTCCGCATCTATCGAGATGATCATATGGTTCTTATTTTTAAGTCTATTGATGTGGTGAATAACATTTATTGATTTCCGTATATTGAACCAGCCTTGCATCCCTGGGATGAATCCTACTTGATCATGGTGTACAATTTTTTGATATGTTTTTGTATCCGATTCGCCAGAATTTTATTGAGGATTTTTGCATCTAGGTTCATTAGAGATATTGGTCTGTAGTTTTCTTTCTTTGAAGTGTCTTTGTCTGGTTTAGGTATCAGGGTGATGTTGGCCTCATAGAATGAATTTGGAAGTTCTCCCTCCTTTTCTATTTCCTGAAGTAGCTTGAAAAGTATTGGTATTAGTTCTTCTTTAAAGGTTTTGTAAAATTCTGCTGTATACCCATCTGGACCTGGGCTTTTCTTAGTTGGTAGTCTTTTTATGGTTTCTTCTATTTCCTCAATTGATATTGGTCTGTTTAGGTTTTCTATATCCTCCTGACTCAATCTGGGCAGATCATATGACTTAAGAAATTTATCTATGCCTTCACTATCTTCTAATTTGTTGGAGTATAAGGATTCAAAATAGTTTTTGATTATCTTCTGTATTTCTGAAGTGTCTGTTGTGATATTGCCTTTTTCATCCCGTATGCTAGTAATTTGAGTTCTCTCTCTTCTTCTCTTCGCTAGCATCGCTAAGGGTCTGTCGATTTTGTTTATTTTTTCAAAGAACCAACTTTTAGTTTTGTCAATTTTTTCAATTGTTTCTTTTGTTTCGATTTCATTAATTTCAGCTCTGATTTTAATTATTTCTTGCCTTCTACTTCTTTTGCTGTTGTTTTGCTCTTCTTTTTCAAGGATTTTGAGATGAAGTATGAGATCATTTATTTGTTGGTTTTTTCTTTTTTTAAGGAATGAACTCCAAGCAATGAATTTTCCTCTTAGAACTGCTTTCAATGTGTCCCATAGATTCCGATATGTTGTGTCTGTGTTTTCATTTATCTCTAAGAATTTTTTAATTTCCTTCTTGATGTCTTCTATAACCCATTGATCATTCAGTAACCTATTGTTCATTCTCCAAGTGATGTATGCTTTTTCCTTCCTTCTTTTATCATTGATTTTCAGTTTCATTCCATTATGATCAGATAAGATGCATGGTATTATCTCTACTCCTTTATATTGTCTAAGAGTTGCCCTGTGACATAATATATGATCTATTTTTGAGAAGGATCCATGTGCTGCTGAGAAAAAAGTGTAACTGCTTGATGTTGGGTGGTATGTTCTGTATATGTCAATTAGGTCTAGGTTATTAATAGTGTTATTGAGTTCTATAGTTTCCTTATTCAACTTTTGTTTGGAAGATCTGTCCAGTGGCGAGAGAGGTGTGTTGAAGTCTCCCATGATTATGGTATGGTGGTCTATTAGACTCTTGAACTTGAGAAGAGTTTGTTTGACGAACATAGCTGCACCATTGTTTGGGGCATAAATATTGATGATTGTTATGTCTTGTTGGTGTATGGTTCCCTTAAGCAGTATGTAGTGTCCCTCTTTATCTCTTTTGATTAACTTTGGCTTGAAATCTATTTTATTTGATATGAGTATGGACACTCCTGCTTGTTTCCGAAGTCCA